>NC_139045.1:76492892-77032892 GCF_965140915.1 Aythya marila
GAGGAGCGTTAGCCCGGCCCCGCCCCGCTCCCACGTGACTCGCGGCGGGCCGGGGGTCGCGGCGCGGCGTTGCCATGGTGCGGGCGCTGCTGCTGCTGGCGCTGGGCGACCCCGGCCACGCCCCCGCGCCTGGCCACGCCCCCGGCCACGCCCCCTGCCGCGTGCTGCTGGCGCGCTCCTTCGAGCCCCCCGGGACCCCCCCAGGGACCCCCCCAGGGTCCCCCCCCCGGCAGCGCCTCCGCCACAAGGAGCAGCTGCTGGCAGCGGCCAGGTATGGGGGGGGGGGCTCGGAGGGACCCCCCCGGGGCTGTGGGACCCCCCCCGGGGGAGTCCTGTTTGGGGGGGGGGCGCTGGGCTCGGTGGGAGGGCTGCGGACCCCCCCCAGTACCCCCAGGGATAGGGGACCCCCATTTTGGGGGGGTCTGGGCATGGTGGGACCCCCCCCCAGTAGGAATCCCATTGGGGAGGGGGGAGTTTGGGCTCGGTGGGAGGGCTGTGGACCCCCCCCCCAGTACCCCCAGGGATAGAGGACCCCCATTTTGGGGGGGTCTGGGCTCAGTGGGACCCCCCTACACACCCCCTATTGGGACCCCCGGGCTGTGGGACCCCCCCAGTAAGAATCCCATTTGGGGGGTGGGCCCTGTGCTCGGTGGGAGGGCTGCAGACCCCCCCCCAATACCCCCAGGAATGGAGGACCCCCATTCTGGGGGGGTCCTGAGCTCGGTGGGACCCCCCCAAATCCCCACACTGGGACCCCTGGGCTATGGGACCCCCCCCCCAATACCCCCAGGGATAGAGGACCCCCATTTTGGGGGGGTCTGGGCTCAGTGGGACCCCCCTACACACCCCCTATTGGGACCCCTGGGCTGTGGGACCCCCCCAGTAGGAATCCCATTGGGGGAGGGGGGAGTTTGGGCTCGGTGGGAGGGCTGTGGGACCCCCCCAATACCCCCAGGGGTAGGGAACCCCCATTTTGGGGAGGGTCTGGGCTCAGTGGGACCCCCCCCCAACACCCCCTATTGGGACCCCTGGGCTGTGGCACCCCCCCAGTAGGAATCCCATTGGGGAGGGGGGAGTTTGGGCTCAGTGGGAGGGCTGTGGACCCCCCCCAATACCCCCAGGGACAGGGAACCCCCATTTTGGGGGGCTCCTGAGCTCGGTGGGACCCCACCAAACCCCAAATCCCCCCCCCCCCCAGACAGATCGCCTCGCACTGCCACCTCCAGCACTCCTCCAGCGGCCGCCCCCCGCCCACCCCCCAACTCCCCGAGGACCCCCCGACCCTCCAGCACGCCCCGGGGGGGCTTTTCCAGCTGCCCCCCGGCGACCCCTTCCCCGAGCCCACCCCGGTGGCTTGGTTGGGGGGCTCCGGGCTGGCCCTGGCCCTCCTGTGCCACCCCCGGGACAACCTGGCGCTGGCCGAGACCACCCTGCGGCTCCTGGCCCCCCGCCTGCTGCCCGCCCTGCGCCCCCCCGGCCCCCCCGGCCCCGGGGTCCTGCTGCGCCCCGACGCCGCCGACCTGCTGCTGGAGCGGCTCCTGCCCCGCGGGCAGCTCCTCTTCCTCACGCAGGCCTTCCTCCAGGCCGGGGACAGGGGGGGCGCGCGTTGAGATGGGGACACCCCCCCCCCCCCCGCTATGGGGTGTGGGGTTTTGGTTTTGGGGGAAAAAAAGGGGGAATGGGGGTGCGGCGGGGTGCTGGGGGAATAAAGGTGTGTGATGGGGAATGGTTGGTGGGGGTTAATGGGGGGGTCGGGGTGGGGTGGGGGGGTCAGGGTGGGATGGAAGGGGGATGGGATTGAGATGGACATGGGATGGGGTTGGGATTAGGGATGGGAATGGGATGGGGATGGGATGGGGATGGGATTAGGGCTGGGAATGGGATGGGGATGGAAGGGGAATGGGGATGGGATGGGATTAGGGATGGGATGGGGATGGGATTAGGGCTGGAGATAGGACGGGGATGGGATTGGGGATAGGATTGGGGATGGGATGGGATTGGGGATGGGATACAACAGGACAGGATAGAATAGGACAGGACGGGACAGGCTGGGATAGAATGGGGTCATGGCGGGGTGCAGGGGAAATAAAGGTATGCACTGGGGAATGGTTGTTGGGGTTTAATGGGGGGGGGAGTGTGATGCTGCTGGGGGGGTCAGGGTGGGGTGAGAGGGGTGGGATGGATGAGGATGGGATTGGGAGTGGGGTTGGGATGGGGATGGGATTGGGATGGAAGGGGAATGGGATTGGGGATGAGAATGGGATGGGGATGGAAGGGGAATGGGGATGGGATGGAGTTGGGATTAGGGATGGAGATGGGATGGGGATGGGATGAGGGTGGGGTGGGGATGGGGATGGGATTGAGATGGGGATGGGATGGGTTTCGGAATTAGGGATGGGATGGAAGGGGAATGGGATTGGAGATGGGATGGGAATGGGATTAGAGATGGGGATGGGATTGGGATGCGGATGGGGATATGGGATGGGGATGGGATGGGATTTGGGATGGGATGGGGATGGGATGGGATGAGGTGAGATTGGGATGGGGATGGGATACAACAGGATGGGATAGAATAGAACAGAACACTGGGGTGGGGTGGGGTTGCACAGACCCTATGGGTCCCACACCCCCCCCCGAGCACCTCGGGGCTCCCCAGGGGCCAGGCGCTGTGGGCAGGGGGCACCGGGGGGGGGCTGCGGGGCTCTGCCCACCCTGGGGGGGGGGCAGCACCGTGGGTGCCCCCAGCACCGGGACCTCCCCGGCCCTCACTGGGGGGGGCTGGGGGCTGCACACGGGGGGGGGTCCCGGGGCAGGAATGGGGTGGCCATGGGGACACCAAGGGGTGGCAGAGGGGGCGCACGGAGATGGGGACACCGGGGGGGCCCGGCGGACGTTTAATCCGATTTAATTGGGGGCAGATGGGCACCGCCTGCTTCACCCCGGGATTGGGGGGGTTGGGGGGGGGGTCTCAGGGCCCCCCCAGGCCCCTCTTGCAGATCCAGAGGAAGGGGACGTGGCAGTGGTGGTCGTTCCAGAGCCCGGTGCCCACCGGGTGGATCTGGGCGCACCCCTCGCGGCCCTGCTGCCCGTTCTGCTGCCGGTCCGGCTGCCCCGGCGCCCAGAAACTGGGGGGGGGCACAGCATGTCGGGGGGGGCCCAGCAGGGTCCTGTAGCCCCCCCCCTTCGCCCCAAATCCCCGTCGCCCCCCGACCTGTTGGCCGGGGTGTACTCGGTGCCGTCCACCCAGCGCCAGGTGTCGTTGGGGCCGCCGTCCTCCAGCCCGATCCAGTAGGAGCCCCCCCGCGCCTCCCGCGCCAGGAACTCCTGCAAGGGGGGCTCAGGGGGGGGCAGGGGGCGAGTGGGGGGGTCGGGGGGGTGAATGGGGCATTGGGGGGGCGTGAATGGGGGCGCAGGGGGTGCATGGGGCAGGAGAGCGCATGGGGTGGGAGGGCAGGGGGCTCATGGGGCAACAGGGGGCAAATGGCACAAGGGGGGCACAAGGGGCAGGGGGGTGCAGGGGGCAGGAAGGCACGGGTAGGGGGGTGCATGGGGTGGGGGGGGCATGGGGCAGGGGGGTGCAGGGGATGGGGGGTACATGGGGCAAGGGGGGTGAATGGCACGGGGGGTGCATGGGGCAGGGGGGCACATGGGGCACAGGGGTGTATGGGGTGGGGGGTGCATGGGGTCAGGGGGGGCAAATGGCACGGGGTGCATGGGGCAAAGGGTACAGGGGACAGAGGGGTTCATGGGGCAGGGGGGTGCATGGGGCAAGGGGGGCAAATGGCACGGGGGGCACAAGGGGCGGGGGGGTGCACGGGGTAGGGGGTGCATGGGGCAGAGGGTGCATGGGGCAGGGGGGGCGAATGGCACAGGGGGTACATGGAGCAGGGGGTGCAGGGGCAGGGGGTGCCTGGGGGTGTCCGCAGGGCGCAGCCCCCCCCCCAGCTCCCACCTGCTCGTCCCAGCTGGTGATGGAGGTGAGCTGCGCCTGCCGGGAGAGGCAGAACTCCCTCGCCTGGTGCCAGGGCTTCTTGTCCCAGGAGAAATAATAAATCCTCCCCCCGTGGTACCGCCAGCCCAGCCCCAGCCCCTGCAGCCAGCGCCCTGGGGACAGCGGGGGGGGGCTCGCTGCAGCCGTGCCGGGGGGCTCATGGGGGGCGCACGGGGGGCACAGCCCTGCCCCATCCCCACGTCCCCACGTTACCCAAAGCGTCCCTGCGCCTCCGTGCCACGTCGGGGCTGTCACCGGGGCCTGGGGGGGGGACAGCAGGGACAGGAGCCTGGCACGGCCCTGCCCGCGCCCCCCTCCCACCGGCCGCACTCACCCTCGGGGCCGGGCAGGGGTCCCAGCACCTCCAGCTCTGCCCGTGCCACCCGCAGCTCCGCGCGGTCCCGTGCGCCTGGGGAGGGTGGGGAGGGGGTCAGGGCAGCCCCAGCCTCCCTCCTGTCCCCCCCCCCTCACACAAGGGGCGAGGGTCCCCAGCCTGGTTGTGCTTACGCAGGGTGGCCACGGCCGTCAGGGCGGCCCCCAGGGCCAGGAGGGTCGCCAAGCCCACGGCCAGCAGAGTGCCCAAAACCCGGCGGGACGGGGGCGGCCGGGCCCCCAAATCCAGAGCTGCGGAGAGACGGCAAAGGGACCCTCAGCGGGGGCTCAGCCGGACCCCCAGGACCTGCACCCCGGGGGGGTCCCAGCCCCACGGAGGAGCCCCGGGGTCAGGGTGCTCACCGCGGGGGTAGCGGATCCGGAGGTTTTCGTACAGGTCGGGCCCCTCGCTGCCCATCCTGCTGCCCCCCGTGCCCACTGCTTCCTCCCCGAGCCCCGCATGCGGCCGCCGAAGCAACCGAAAGTGCCAGGAAAGGGAAGGAGGCAGCTGGAGGGGGGGGGCTGCGTGGGGTGCCACCACCCAGGCTGGACAGGGATTCCCCTATCCCAATGGGGTCAGGCCTCCACGCAGGGCTTGGGGCCACCCCACAGCACGGGGGATCCCTGTCCCGCACCCCACAGCCAGCCCTGGGCTGCGGTGCCCCACGGGTGGCTCCCCTGGGGGCACATCTGGCTCGTGGGGACGGCACGGGGGGGGCAGCCCCAGCCGTGCCCCTGCTCCCGAGCACCCCCCCCGGCCCAGCCCTGTTCCGCTTTTTTGCCCTCAGATGCAGAACCGGGTCCGGAAAACAGCGGGGGAAGGCTGGGGGGGGGCGGGGGAGGGCATTGGGGCCATTTCCTGGGCTCAGCACCCCCGGTGTCCCCCCCCCAGCACAGCCCTCGCCCGTGCGCGCCCCTCCCCGTGTGCCCCACACCTCGCTGCGGGTGCCCCGGCTGAGTTATTTCACAGCTTTCTGGGTGTTTTTTTTTTTTTTTTTTTTTAATTATTATTATTATTTTGGTTTCTGTGTGTTTTTTTTGTTGTTTTTTTTGGCCCCATCCATCTTGGTGCTTGGCACAGGCTCTGGCAACAGCTCCAGGGATGAGCCAGGGATGTGATTCCCCCACCCGCCTGCAGCCCCTCGGCAGGCTCAGCCCCAGTGGCCCTACTGGGATGAACTGGGAGCCCTCGTCCCCCCCCAGGCCGCTCCTGCACAGGGCTGAGGCCCCCCGGGATGAGGGGTCCCGGTCTCAGCACCCCCAAGGAGCTCCTGGGGGCCGGGAGGGTTTGGTCCCTGCTGCTGTGGGCGTCCTGGACTCGATGATCCCTGGGGGTCCCTTCCAGCTCGGGGGGTTTTATGGCCTTGGTGCTTGGTGCTGGTGGGGGTCCCGTGGGGAGCAGGGGGAGGTCGGGGTGGGGTGGCTGAAAGCCCGAGCACGGGGAGCTTCACAAGCTGAAAAAAAAACACCGAAAGAAGCAGCCCCAAAACCAAAGCTGGCTACCTGAAACGGCAGCACAGAGCCCACTGGGTGCATCCAGAGCAGCTCAGCACGATGTGGCACGGCCTGAAAGGAGGGATGGGGTCACCGGCTGCAGCCCCTGGGTTATGGGGTCAGACACCATCCCGCCACCACCACCAGCACCACCAGTACCACCAGTACCACCAGTACCAGCACCACCAGATGGCTCTTGGTGGGGGTTCCTCTGCTTCAGCTGTGAGCAGCGGCTGCCCCAGGCTCCCCCCCTCCTTGCCAGGCACTGGGCAGGGTGCTGGTCCCTGCTGGGGGGGCTTTGCCCTGCGGACTGGCCGTGTCCCCGTCCCCTGTCGGTGCCAGCAGCTCCCCCAAAGGCGGGGGGCAGCCCCAGCTGGGGAAGGGGCAGCCTCTCCCTCCAAGCTCCCTGGCACAGCCCCGGCGTTTGGCAGTCACCACAACCAGGGGTGCCTGTCACTGCCCCCCCAGTCCTCGCTGTGGGTGGGGGGGTGCCCCAGGTTCCCTGCACCCCCGCTGCCTGCACCCAAATTCTTGCCGGGCCATTCCAGGCTGAATCTTCTTGACGAGGCACCTCAGGAGGATGTTTTGTGCTGGGGCTCTGGGGGAGCTCACCCGCACCCTGCAGCCCCCTGGCGCTGTTGGGAGCCCTCCTTGTGGCACCCACACCCCCAGCGTGCCCACGGCCTGATGGCAGAGCTGCTACAGCCCGCACCCCCGGGGCTCCCTGTGCGTGAGGAGCTCCCTCTTTTCCAGGAGTATATCCCTGTCCGTCCGTCCATCTGTCCGTCCATCCACCTCAGCACCGGGGTGTGCTGCCAGCACCCTGGGGTGTGCCCAGGGCACCCTTCAAGGGGCAGCAGCCACGCTCGGGGCTGGGCGAGCGAAGGCAGCCACGGGCAGGGGCACCGGAGGCACTGGAGATGCTCGGGGGATGCGGTTGGGACCGGGGGGTGGTCGAGCTGGGGGTCCGGGTGTGGGTTTTCCAGGAGATCCCAGGATGTCGGGTCCCCGGGCGGGGGTCTCCCGGGGCCGGCAGCGCTCGGGCACCGGGCACGGGGGCTCCCGGAGCCGCGGCCCCTCTGGGAACACCGGGGAGACCGGGAGCCGGGACGGAGACACCGGGCACAGGGGGGCAGCGACCGGGGATGGAGACCGGGACTGCGACCGGGACTGCCTGAACCGGGGAGCCCCGGCCGCTGTCCGCGGTGCTGCGGGCCCGGAGCGGGTGGGGGGCGGCAGGGGGACGGGGGAGGAACGGGGGGGACCGGGAGCGGGCCGGGGGTCGCGCTGAGCTGAGCCCGAGGGATGGAGACACCCAAGGGTGCAGTGTCAGGAGCGCCCGTCGGTCCGTCCGTGTGCCCGTCCATCTGTGTGTCCATCCGTCTGTCCCTGTGCCCATGTGCACTGGTGGGGGCGTACAGCCGGGACAGGCTGAGAAAAATCTCAAATAATTTTATTTGGACGGGACCTTCTGTGAAGCTGTTTTATTCGCGATTGCAGTGGCGGGCGTCCTGCCAATAAGGGGTGCGTTATAGTTAAACCTAACCTTTTATTCCCTATTCCCCGACACACGATCACCTCCCGTTTCCTCATGGCCGAGTATTGCAGGTTCATGAGCTACTCAACACTCCTCTATCCCATATATGTACGTTTTTTCTTTTTTTTCAACCCTTTAATTTCTCCTTTTTTCATTTTTTTTCTCCCTTTCTTATGCTTTGAGAACCTGTGATCTTGTTTTACAGTTCCCACATTGCTCATCCAGTTTTTCTCAAGTTTCTGCCTTATTTTGGAACAGCAAGGCCTTCTGTCCACTTACCCACATAGCATTTCTCCTTGTTATGACTACACAACCACCTCAGAATACAGAAATTTGGTTCTCTACTGCAATAACACAACTTCGTTTCTCATAGAATGGGCTGAAGTTGTACCAGGGGAGGTTTGGGTTGGATAATTAGGAAGAATTTCATTACCAAGAGGGTTGTGAGGCACTGGGATGGGCTGCCCGGGGAAGCGGGTGAGGTATTTAAGAGACATTTAGATGCAGAGCTCGGTGATGTGGGTCAGTGGAGGGCTGGGTAGGGTTGGGTCAGAGGCTGGGCTGGGGGATTTGGGGTCTCCTCCAACCTGGGTGGTTCTGGGATTCTGGATTCTGGAATTTTCGGATTCTGGGATCCTGGAATTTTGGGATTCTGGGATTTTGTGACTCTGTGACTCTGGGATTCCATGATTTTGTGACTCTGTGACATGTGGGGTTCCATGATTTTGGGATTCTGTGACTCTGGGACTTTGTGACTGTGTTTTTGGGGTTTTACGCCGCTTTGGGCTCTGTTTCTTAGCAGCACGGAGGCGGCGCAGACGCCCCCCCCCCCCCGCGCCCCTCTCAAAATGGCGGCCGCGGGGTCCCCCTCGCAGCCTGCCCGCACCCAACATGGCCGCCACCCGGCCGGGCGGGCGTCACCGGGCCGTGCCGCGCCCCTCTCCAAAATGGCCGCCCCCAGGCGCATCGCCCTCACCCAAGATGGCGGAACAGCGTGAGCCAAAGGCACCCGGTGCCCGCTTCCAAGATGGCGGCCGCAGCTTCAGCCGCGGGCGGGCCCTCGCTCCGGGCCTCCCCGCCACGCACCGGGAGCGCGGCGCGAGGGCGGAGCGGGAGAAAGCGAAAGTGGCGGCGGGCGCGGGGCAGGCACCGGGAGCGGGAGGGGCGGCGGGGGCGGGGCCTGTGCCCGCCGGGAGCCCCCGCACAGGGCCAGGCCGGGCGCCCCCCGCCGGGCCGGGCCGGGCCGGGCCGGGCCGGGCCGGGGGAGCTCCCCCGGTGCCCCCCCCGGTTCCCCGGTCCCGGCCATGTCGCGGCTGGAGGCGGCGGCCAACGTGGCGCTGCGGGTGCCGGCGCTGGCGCTGCTGGACGCGCTGTACCGCTGGGACACGGCGGGGCCCGGCCCGCTGCCGGTGCTGCCCGGGGCCGCCTCCTGCCTCGGTGAGGGCCGCAGGGGAGGCGAGGGGGGGGCACCGGGACCGGGACCGGGGAGCCCTTGGGGGTGGGAGTGGGAGCTCTGCCCCGTGCCCCCCACAGCCGCCCCGGTGCCCGGTGAGAGCCCCGGCACCCAGCGGGGTGATGGCTGCGGGGTGTGGGTGTCACGGCCCCGGGGGGCGAACCGGGACGGTGCCGGGTGGCTCCGGTGGCACCGGTGGCAGCACCGGGTCCCCGTGAGGGGACATCACACAGGGGGGCTGCGGGGGGGCTGCACAACCGGCCCCGTGTGGCTGCGGGGTGTGGGAGGGCCTGGAGGCCATGGCCGCTCACTGGGGGCCAACGGGAAGCCAAATGTTGACCCAAACGCCCCAAAATGTTGGGAGGGGATGGGCAGAAAGCCCCAAACGCCCCAGAATTTTAGGAGGGGATGGGCAGAAAGCCCAAAATGCCCCAAAATTTTAGGAGGGGATGGGCAGAAAGCCCCAGACGCCCCAAAATTTTAGGAGGGGACGGGCAGAAAGCCCCAAAATGTTGAGAGGGGATGGGCAGAAAGCCCCAGACGCCCCAAAATTTTAGGAGGGGACAGGCAGAAAGCCCCAAACGCCCCAAAATGTTGGGAGGGGATGGGCAGAAAGCCCCAAACGCCCCAAAATTTTAGGAGGGGACAGGCAGAAAGCCCCAAATTTCCCAAAATTTTAGGAGGGGACGGACAGAAAGCCCCGGCCGTGCCCGTCCCGTGGCGGGGCTGGGGACACGGAGGGGCCCCCCCAGGGACCCCCCCCCTTGTCAGCGCCGTCCCCGCTGCTCCCCGCAGGCCACGCGCTGTGCCTGGTGCTGCTGCTGCTGCCGGTGCGCGCCCTGGTCCGGCTCTACCTGCACCTACTCACGGCGCTGCTGCTCTGCGCGGGGCACCAGGCGGCCAGGTGAGGGGCACGGCACCGGGGGAGGGGGTCGGGGGTGGTTTTGGGGGGTCGTAGCGGGGGGATACGGGGGTGCTGAGCCTCTTTCCGTGCAGTGAGTACGTCCGCCGCGAGCTGGAGCACGGCTTCCAGGGCGCTGTGTACAGCGACGCGGCCGCGTTCAGGAGATTCGCCACGGCCCTCGCAGGTGAGACACCCCCCGGGACCCCCCCAACGCGGGGACGGTGGCACCAAAAGGGTGGGGAGCGGCTGCAGGATTGGGGATGAGGCAGAGGGTTTTGGTGACGCGTCCCAGGGCACAGCCTGGGTCTGCCCCAGGGGTTGTGGGGAAGGGCTGAGCCCCCCCCGGTGCCCGGCTCTGGCAGTTTTGGGGTGGTGCTGTCCCGTTGTGGCTGGGCGTGCTGCGTGTGCCCCAGCTTGGGGTCTCGCCGAGCCCCCTGCCCTCATTTGGGGCTGGGAGGAGGGTCGTGGGGGCTGCAGGGTCAGGGTGCTGCGGGGTCGTGGGGGCTGCGGGGTCAGGGTGCTGCGGGGTCGTGGGGGGCTGCAGGGTCAGGGTGCTGCAGGGTCAGGGTGCTGCGGGGTCAGGGTGCTGCGGGGTCGTGGGGGCTGCAGGGTCAGGGTGCTGCGGGGTCGTGGGGGGCTGCAGGGTCAGGGTGCTGCAGGGTCAGGGTGCTGCGGGGTCGGTGGGGCTGCGGGGTCAGGGTGCTGCGGGGTCAGGGTGCTGCAGGGTCATGGGTGCAGTAGGGTCGTGGGGCTGCGGGGTCAGGGTGCTGCAGGGTCGTGGGTCTGCGGGGTCAGGGTGCTATGGGGTCAAGGTGCTGCAGGGTCGTGGGTCTGCGGGGTCGTGGGTCTGCGGGGTCGTGGGGGCTGCGGGGTCGTGGGTCTGCGGGGTCGTGGGTCTGCGGGGTCGTGGGTCTGCGGGGTCGTGGGTCTGCGGGGTCGTGGGTCTGCGGGGTCGTGGGTCTGCGGGGTCGTGGGTCTGCGGGGTCGTGGGTCTGCGGGGTCGTGGGTCTGCGGGGTCGTGGGTCTGCGGGGTCGTGGGTCTGCGGGGTCGTGGGTCTGCGGGGTCGTGGGTCTGCGGGGTCGTGGGTCTGCGGGGTCGTGGGTCTGCGGGGTCGTGGGTCTGCGGGGTCGTGGGTCTGCGGGGTCGTGGGTCTGCGGGGTCGTGGGTCTGCGGGGTCGTGGGTCTGCGGGGTCGTGGGTCTGCGGGGTTGTGGGGCTGTGGGGTCAGGGGTGCTGTGGGGTCAGGGTGCTAGGGGGTCATGGGTGCTGCGGGGTCAGGGTGCTAGGGGGTCAGGGGTGCTGCGGGGTCATGGGGCTGCGGGGTCGTGGGGGCTGCGGGGTCAGGGTGCTATGGGGTCAGGGTGCTGTGGGGTCAGTGTGCTGACCCTCCCCGTGCCCCCCTCAGCCCAGCTGTGTGTCTGCACGCTGTGCGCGCTGCTGATGAGGACCCGGCAGGCCTGGCTGTTCGCCGCCCCGCTGCTGCCCGTGCTGGCCCGGCTGTGCGGCGTCCCCCTGCGGGCTCTGCCCCTGGCCAACACCTTGGCCGCCGCCTGCAGCAGCGCCGAGGTGCTCTACGTGCTCAGCTCCCACCTCCTCGTCCCCTTCCAGCTGGCTGCCGCCGCCTGCCGCGAGCTCATGCAGGTAAGGGGGGGCTGCGGACCCCCTGCGGACCCCCTAACGCGGCCCACCACGACCCCTCGTCCCCCTGCACACGGGGCGGGACGGGGCAGCCCCCTCCCCGCTGAGCTACGCTGCCCCGCAGGCCATGGAGGTGTACAGGCTGCTGGCGCTGGGGGTGTCCCTGTGGAGCCAGCTGGCCGTCCCCCTCCTCTTCCTCGTCTTCTGGCTGGTGCTCTTCTCCCTGCGCCTCTCCTCCTTCCTCGCCTCTTCCGGCAGCGCCGTCGCCCAGCAGGGGCTGCTCTTCGTCCTGCTCAGCAGGTGGGTGCTGGTAGAGCTCAGCCTTCCTCCCTCCTGGCCTCAGAACGAGGAAGAGGAGGAGGATGAAGGTGGCCAGGCTGTGCTGAGCCCGTCTCCCTCGCAGCGTGGCCGAGTGCTGCAGCACGCCCTACTCCCTCGTGGGCCTCACCTTCACCGTCTCCTACCTGGCCCTGGGCGTCCTCAACCTCTGCAAGTTTTACCTGCTGGGCTTCGGCGCCTTCCACAACGGCAACGTCATGCACCGGTCAGCACCGGGGGGGGGCTGGGGTGGGGTGGGGGGCGTCCCCTGTCCCAGCCCTGCACGGGACTTGGGGGTCAGGAGCGATCCCGGGGCATCCAGTATGGGATGAGGAGGGGCTGGGGTGTGGGGGTCCCGTCCTCACCCCCTGTTTGTGGCAGGGGGGTGACGGAGGGCGTGACGCTGCTGCTGCTGGCGCTGCAGACGGGGCTGCTCGACCTGCAGGTCCTGCAGCGGACCTTCCTCCTCAGCATCATCCTCTTCATCGTGGTGACCTCCACGCTGCAGTCCATGATCGAGATCGCTGACCCCATCGTGCTGGCGCTGGGGGCCTCCCGCAACAGGTACCGGGCACCCGGGGGTGGGCAGCAGGAGGCAGCCCGGAGGCAAAGGGTGCTGCTGGGGGGTGCCTGGAGGGGGAGGCCCCCCCCTGGCTGAGCTGTGCCCCCCCCCAGGAGCCTCTGGAAGCATTTCCGTGGTGTCAGCATGTGCCTCTTCCTGCTGGTCTTCCCCTGCTTCATGGCCTACAAGATCGCCCACTTCTTCCACCTGGATTTCTGGCTGCTCATCCTGGTCTCCAGCTGCATGCTCACCTCCCTGCAGGTACGGGGGGGCCCCCTGCTCCTTTTTAGGGGGGGCACATCCCCTCCCACAGCCCTGGGAGCTCCTGGAAGCAGGGGCTGGGGTGGTGTCGGGGCGTGCTGCGCCCGGCCAGCAGCACCCAACGCGCCCCGCCACCCCTAGGTGCTGGGCACCCTGTTCATCTACGGGCTGTTCGTGGTGGAGCTGCTGCAGGACGCGCCGCTGGAGCGCATGGACGAGATCATCTACGGCGTCACCGCCGTCAGCCGGGTGCTGGAGTTCCTGGTGGCCCTCTGCGTGGTGGCCTACGGCAGCTGGGAGTCCCTGGTGGGCGAGTGGAGCTGGGTGGGCGCCTCCGTCATCATCGTCCACTCCTACTTCAACGTCTGGCTGCGCGCCCAGTCGGGCTGGAGGAGTTTCCTGCTGCGCCGCCAGGCCGCCCAAAAAATCAGCTCCCTGCCCCGGGCCACGCGCGGCCAGCTGCGGGACCACGACGACGTCTGTGCCATCTGCTTCCAGGTGAGCCCAACAGCCCCCCCCGGCACCCGAGGAGGGGTCCCGGAGGAGCCCCCCGGGGGTCTGTGGCACCAGGTGATGTCCCCCCCGTGTGCCCCCGCAGGACATGCAGGTGGCCGTCGTCACCCCCTGCAGCCACTTCTTCCACGGCGCCTGCCTCCGCAAGTGGCTGTACGTGCAGGACACGTGCCCCATGTGCCACCAGAGGGTCGCCCCCGTGGCCCCCCAGGACGACGCCGGCAGCGGGACGGGGACGCAGGAGGGGGCGCCCCCCGAGGACGAGGGGCTGGAGGACGCGGGACCCCCGGCACGGCCCCCGGAGGACGAGCCCCCCCGTGGGGACGGCGTGCTGGCAGGCCCAGGGGACAGCGGGGCTGGTGCCTGCAGCCCCGATCGGGGTGAAGAAGCGGCGGGGGCCCCCCCACAGCCCCCCGGGCACCCTTGGGTGCCCCCCAGCACGGACTCGCAGCAGCTGCTGCCCTCCCCTGCCAGCCCCGACCCCGCTGCAGGGGACAGTGGGGACAGGCACAGTGGGCACCAGCCTTCCTAGCACCCCCCCTCCCCTCCTGCAGCCCCCTGGGCCCCCCCCCACACCCACCAGCAGCCCCCGGTGCCGGGGGGGGGGCTCCAGGCCCCCAGGGTTGGGGTCTCTCTGCGGGGTGCAGGGGCTGTGCCCCAGGGACAGATTTTTGCAATAAATTTGGAGCTGAAGCTGCTGTGCCCCCCCCTGCACCCCCCCCCCTCCCACAGGACCCCAATGGGGGGGGGGGGCTGGGCTGGGGCCGCATCCAGCCCTGCGTGCTGGGGGGGGTGCAGGGTGGGGGTCTGCCTGGCTGGGGGGGGCATGGCTGGGTGTGGGGGGGGTGCTGGGCTTGGTGGGGGGCTGGCACAGGATTTGGGGGGGACTTGGGGGGGGTCTGGCCACCCCCAGCCCCCTCCCAGCCCTGCTGCCAACCCCATTTCCCCAGTGCCATCCACATGCTGGGGGGGGGCAGGGCGTGGGGGCCCCTCTGTTCCCAAAAGGGGCTGGGGTCCCCGTCCCTGGGGTGCTCAGCCCCACTGGGGCTGGGGGGGGTCCCTGCTGGGGGGCACGCAGCCCCTCTGCAGCCCAGCGGGGGAGGCAGGGAGGGCCCCAAAAGGGCTGGGGTCCCTGGGGAGGAGGTAAATGGCCCCCCCCCCCCCCCTTCCAGCTCGGCCCCACCCCGCACTTACCCTAAGGAGGGTGACGCAGCGTCCCGGGGGGGCCTTATGGTGCCCATTAGCTGGGGGGGGGGGGAGGGAGAAACGGCCATAAAACCCCTCGGGGGGAGCCTCCCTCCCCCCCCTGCAGCCCCCCCCCAGCCCTGCACCACCACCTCGACCCCCAGACCCCCCCCCCCGTGCCAGGAATGGGGCTCCCTGGTGGAGAAACCCTGCGTGTCCCCCCCCCGGGTGTGCCCCCCCACGGGCACGGCTCTGAGGGTGCTGCCTGGAAGTGGGAGAGGTGTTGGGGGGGGGGGGCGTGGGGCTGGGGTCCCTTGGGTGCTGCCCACCCCTGGGTGCTGCCCCCCCTGGGATCCCAGCACCAGCACCGTAATGGGGGTGGGGGGAGCACCCAGGCGGCCCCCCCCGGGGCTGGGGGGGTGCCCGGGGCTGGTGGGGGGGTGCTCGGTGGGCTCAGCCCCCCCCCGGGGGGGTCCCTGCAGAGCCCTGGTGCAGAGGCTGTGAGGGGAGTGGGGGCTGCGGGACACCAACGACCCCCCCCCGACTCCCCCGGGGCTGTCCCCTCCCAGTTTGTGGTGGGTGCTCATTTGGGGTCACTGTGGGGTGTCCAAGGGGCTCTTTTGGGGTCAGTGTAGGGGATGCAGGGGACACAACGAGGGGCACTGGGGGCTCTCAGGAGGCATGGGGGGGTCATTGGGGTCTCCTGGGGTCCACCCGGGGTCTCTGTGGGGCACCAGGCGATGCGGGGGGGTCCCTGGGGGACGTCTCCTGGAGGGGATCCCACGGTGCCTCAGGGGTCACCCCGGGACATCTGGAAGGCCACGTTTGGGGCTTTTTGGGGTGAATCGCGGGATGCAGTGGGGTCTCTCTGGGGCATCCCTGGGAGCAGTTTGGGGTCCTTCTGGGGTGTCTCAGGGGATGCAGTGGGGTCGCTCTGCAGCATCCCCGGGAGCATTTTGGGGTCCTTTTGGGGTTATCTTGGGGGATACAGTGGGGTCAGTCTGGGGCATCCCTGGGAGCAGTTTGGGGTCCTTTTGGGGTGTCTCGGGGGGTGAATTGGGGTCACTCTGTGGCATTCCTGGGGTCACTTTGGGGTCCTTTCGGGGTGTCTCAGGGGATGCAGTAAGGTCACTCTGGGGTATTCATGGGATTGGTTTGGGACCTTTTTGGGGTGTCTTGGGAGATGCAGCAGGGTCACTCCGGGGCATCTGCAGGACCAGTTTGGGTGTCTTTGGGGATGTCTTGGGGGATGCAGTAAGGTCACTCTGGGGCATTCATGGGGCTGGTTTGGGATCTTTTTGGGGTGTCTCAGGGGATGCAGCAGGGTCACTCTGGGGCATCCACAGGACCAGTTTGGGTGTCTTTGGGGATGTCTTGGGGGATGCAGTGGGGTCACTCTGGGGCATTCATGGGACTGGTTTGGGATCTTTTTGGGGTGTCTTGGGAGATGCAGCAGGGTCACTCTGGGGCATCCCTGGGAGCAGTTTGGGGTCCTTTAGGGGTGTCTCGGGGGTGACTTGGGGTCACTCTGCGGCATTCCCAGGGACACTTTGGGGTCCTTTCGGGATGTCTCGGGGGATGCAGCGGGGTCACTCTGCGGCACCCCCAGGAGCACTTTGGTGTCCTTTCGGGGCATCTCACAGGTGCACCGGGGCCACCCACCAGAGCATCCCCGCACCCTCCGCGGGCTCCCAACCACGACCACCCCCCTACCCCCATCTCCCCCCCGGTCCTCCCCCCGGTCCCCCCCGGCGCCGTCCTCAGCGGCGCTGCCCGCGGAGCCCCTCGGCGGCTCGGGGAGGGGCCGCTCCTCCCCGGAATGATGTCAGCCTGCCCGGCCGCGGCCCCCGCCTCCCCCGGCGGCTCCGGCCCTGCCTCCCCGGGGAGGGAGGCGGCGGCGGCGGCGGCGGCGGCGGCATGGCCCGTGCCGGCGGGGCGGCGGCGGCGGCGGGGCCGCGGCGCCGGGTGCTGGTGCTGATGGTGCTGGTGGCGGCGGCGGGGCGCCGGGGTCGCGGCGGGGGTGGAGGAGGAGGAGGAGGAGGAGGAGGAGGAGGAGGAGGGGGTCGGCGGCGGGGCGGGGGGGGCGCCCCCGCCGGGCTCCCGCCGCCCCCGGTCCCCCCCGGCCGCCCGCTGCTGCTGCTGATGCCGCTGCCGCCGTCGCCGCCGCCGCCGCCGCCGTCGTCGCCCCCCCCGCACCGTGCCCGCCGCCGCCGCCGCCGCCGCCTCCCGGCCGGTAACGAGCCCCCGCCCCGGGCCGCGCCTGCCCCCTCCCGCAGCCCTCCTCCTCCTCCTCCTCCTCCTCCTCCTCCTCCTCCTCCTCCTCCTCCTCCTCCTCCTCCAGCCCTCCCCCGCGCCCCGCATCCCTCCCCCAGCCCCCCGAGCCTCCCCCCAGCCCTCCCTCCACTCCTCCTCCCAGCCTTCCTCCCTCCCTCCCTCCCTCCCCTCCTCTGCCTCCCCCCCCCCCCCCCATCCCTCCCTCCCTCCACTCCTCCTCCTCCTCTGCCCTCCCCATCCCTCCTCCCGCCCCCCCCCCCCCCTTTTCCCCGCCGCCCCCCGCCCCTTCCCCTCCCGGTCCCCGCACTTGGGCTCCTCCGTCTCCAACTTCTCCGGCCCTGCCTCCGCCCGCCCCCGCCCCCCCGACCCCCCCGGTCCCCCCCCCCCCAGGCTCCCCTCGCTGCCGGCCCCCCAGCAGCCTCAGATGCCGCTTCCCCGGCGGCCGGGACGGCGGCGCCCGGCACCTGCCCGGTTCTGAGCGCAGCGCGCCCCGGAGGAGGTGTTTTTTTTGGGGGGGGGGTCGCAAGTCGGGGGCGGCCGCTGAGCCCCTGCCATGTTCTCCGTGCAGGAGGCGCTGCCCCGGGGGGGGCTGCCCATGAAGGAAGAGCCGCTGACGGCCGGGCTGCCCTCGGTGAGGTGGCTGCAGGGCACCGGCATCCTGGACGCCAGCACGGCGGCGCAGAGGTAAGGGGACGGCGGCTCCCAGGGCACCCCAAACAAACACCACGGGCACCCCAAACACCACGGGCACCCCGGGCTCCACGAGCATCCTGGGCTCCGTGGGCATTCCCAGCGCCATGGGCACCCCAAACACCACGGGCACCCCAAGCTCCGTGAGCATCCCCGGCACCATGAGCATCCCAGGCTCCATGGGCATCCTAAACACCAAGGGCACCCCAAACACCACAGGCACCCCAAACACCACGGGCACCCCAAACACCATGGCACCCCAAGCTCCATGGGCACCCCAGGCTCTGTGGGCTCTGTGAGCATCCCGGGTACCACCAGCTCCACGGCACCGCAGGTGCTGTGAGCACCCCGTGCACCACAAACACCCCGCACCCTACAGGCACACCCTGCACGCTCCGAGCACCCCAGGCACCCAACCCCCTCAGCATCCCAGGGGCTGTGGGCAGCCCGGGTGCTTTGGGCATCCCTAGTGCCCGCTGGGGGCTTTGGGCATCCCAAGTGCCCCCCACACCCTGGGCTCCTCAGGCCTCGCGGGTTATCCAGACCCCTGAGATCCTTGGGTACCGTGGGGACCCCCAGGGACCTCAACAGCCCTGGGGGCACCCCAAATGTGTCACCCCACGGGTGCCAGGCTGGTTGCCCCGTGCTGGGAGGGCTGGCAGGTCCCGCAGCGGGGCAGGTGCTGCTGCCAGAGCTGCGAGGGGCTCGTGCCGAGCTGCTGCTGCATGGCTTGGGGTGTCTTGGGGTCGGACCCCCACCCTGCGCTCCGGCTGTAGGGCAGGGCTGGCGGCAGAGCCTTCCCCTGCTCCTGGGCAGGGCTGGTGGCATCGGCTGGGGGAGACACCTCTCGCGCAGCCTGCACAGCCCCCTGTGCTCTGCCTCACCCCGTCCCCTGTCCCCATCCCCTGCCCTCCCTGTCCCCATCCCCTGCCCTCGCTGTTGGGCTCCCCGTGCTCCACCCCATCCCCGTGGGTGCACAAAGCTCCCCTGCCCTTCCCCAGCCCCGTGCCCAGAGGGGTCCCGGCAGTGGCAGGGGGCACCTCCACCCCTGTCCCCAGCGCCCCTGCTCCTGCTGTCCCCGTGGGCTGGGGGGCTCGCTACGGGGGTGGCGTGCTGCGGCTCTGCCTGGGGGTGCCAGGGGGTGCCGGGGGTCCTGGGACAGCCTGGGCACAGCCCAGTGAGAGTGCTCCCCCCGGGGGCTGCGTTGGAAGCCCTGGGGTCTCCCCCAGGACCCCCCCAGCTGCTGCACTCGCAGACACTCCGGGGTGCTGGAAAACTGCAGCGATCCTACTGCGCCCCCCTCCCCAAAACCACCTGGCCCCCGCTGCACCCCAGCAGAGGGGCTGCACCGGGGGGGGCTGGCCCGGCCCCGGGAGGTGGGGAGGGGGCTGCAGAGGGGGGTGAGAGCTGGGGCGCAGGGAGGGGGTGGTCATTGTGCTCCCAAAAACTTCCCCGTGCCCCGGTGTGGTGGTGAGGCAGGCGGATGACATCCGTCCCCTGCCACCGCTCCTGCAGCTCCTCGCAGCCTCGCTCCCCACGTGCTGCCCGCGAGCAGCCCCGGGCACGTCCCGGGGGTGACTTTTAGGGTCGGGGTCCCGGGGACAAGCCCGCTCCGTGCCTCGGCTCCCCGGGCTCCCCCCCCACCCTCCCGCAGCCCGAGCGCGGAGCCGGGGCTGCGTAATTGCGCGGTGCCCCCTGTTCCTGGAGGATCCGTGAGTGGAAGATGTTGCTTTCCTGTAACAGACATTCGCTGGTCTCATTTGCTAGGAAATGCTCTGATTTCCTTTAATAATTAATGGCAGCCGGGCTCGGCTCTCGGAGCGCCGGGGTCTCGGCAGCGCTGGGAGCAGAGATGCAGCTATTACCCGGCCGGCAGCCCGAGGGCCCCCCCGCTCCCCCCCGCTGCACTTTAGGGCCAAAAAAGCCTGGGGGAGGCGGAGGGGAATTAAAAGGCCGAGGCGAGCGCTGGCTCTGCCTGCTGCTGGGGCCGTGCCACCTTCGCATTAGCCAGGAGCCCCGTGGCCGGGCTCCAGCGTGGACGGCAGGGTCCCCGTCCCGGCAGCACCGTGGGGCTTCGTGCACCCAGCTGGGGTCCCCGTGCGCTGGGGGGTCCCGGGCTCAGCACCCACGTGTGGGGAGGATGGTCCTGAGCTCGGAGCGTGGCACTGCCAGAGCCCCTGCTCATGGGCACGGAGGGGGTTTGGGGAGCGCCCCCCGCGCTGCTTGGAGCCTGGGTGCGAGGCAGTGAGGACACGGGGGTGTGAGTGTGCACGGAGGTGTGCACGGAGCTGCCAGCAGTGCACGGGGACAGCGAGTGTGAGCGTGCACACCCGTGTCCAGCCGTGCACGCTGCAGTGAGCTCGGGCACCCCAGTGCCAAGCAAGCGCGGGGCACCGGCACCCGCTGTGTGCCGAGGGGCTCGGAGCCCCCCCGCGGGCAGCCGGGTGGGCTGCGCGCCCCCCGGCCTCGGAGCGTCCTGGAGGTTTGGTGAGGGGCTGGGGGGCTGGAGGGGGGTCTGGGGGCCGTGCCCCCCCCCCCCAGGCCGTTCCCGGGCCGGCCATCAGGTGGCGGCCGTGCCCCGGCGCAGCGGGGGGGCCCCGTACCGGGACCGGCTCCGGCAGCGCCCTGGCCCCCACCGAGCCCTGTCCCCCCCCCACCCCGGGGGGCTCCGGGGCTGGAGCAGGGCCGGAGGGGTCGAGTCCCTCACGTTTGTGCCCCCCCCTCGGTGCTGACCCCTGCCTGCGCCCCGGCTGCCCCACACCGGGGGGGCTGCGGGCGCAGGGGGGTCCTGCCCCACGGCGGGGGTCGCTGCGGGCCGTGGGGTCCCCGTGGGTCTCCAGTCCCTGCCCTACTGGGGAGGCTCGGAGGCAGCGTGGGAAGCGGCTCCGGCAGCCCGAGCCCCCCCGAGGCTGCTGCTGGGGGGGCCGAGCCCCCCGCCCCCGGCTCGCTCCCGGCCCGCTGTGTTTTTAATCGCGGAAGCGGGGAATTTCTTACAGCCCCGTGTTTGTCTTGGCCACACCACCCCCCTGGCTCCTGAGCTGCACGGCAGGGCCGGGTCCTGCTCCCGCGGCCCCCCACGCGGATGTGCGGGGCGGGGGCGGCCCTGACCCCCCCCCCCTTGGGTGCTGACACCGCTGCGGGGACGGGGACCACCCGCCGGGCTGGGGACGGTGCCGGCCGTGTGGGTGGCTGCGTGTGCCGGGGGGACGGGCAGTGCCGGGGGTGCCGCCCGTCCGCTGACCCCCCCCGTGCCACCCGTGCCTCGTCACCGTGTGCCACCCGAGCCTTGTCACCCCGTGCCACCACTGCTTTGTCCCCAAGTCCTTGCGGGGACAGCAAGGGAGTCCCATGAGGCTGGGCTGCTGCTGCCCGCGTTCGCCCTGGCTGTGCGCACGTGGTGGGACCCCGCTGTGACAGTGGGATCTGGGGGGTCCCTGTGGCTGCCCCCCTCTGTGCGCCACGGCCTTCGGCCTCGCTCATCGTGGGGGTGAGCTGGGTGGGGGCACGGCCCAGCCGTGGTGCAGGGCTGGGGGCTGGGGTCCTCCCCGCTTCCATCCCCGTAGCATCCCCTGGGTACCGGGGACACCCTCGCCCCGGGGACATCACGGTGGGCACGGCACGCCGGGTCCCTCCCGGGGAAGGGGCTCCGTGGGGGGACGCAGGCCGGCCTGGGGAGGGGGCGCAGGGCCCCGCGCTCACCCCCTGCCTCGTCCCCGCAGCGGGGTGGGCCTGGCCCGAGCCCACTTCGAGAAGCAGCCCCCCTCCAACCTGCGGAAATCCAACTTCTTCCACTTCGTCCTGGCCATGTACGACCGGCAGGGCCAGCCCGTGGAGATCGAGCGCACCTCCTTCATCGACTTCGTGGAGAAGGAGCGGGTGAGGCCTGGGGGGCACGGGATGGGGGGGGGGGACACACCGTAGGGTGAGGGGTCTGCAGCTCAGGACTGGGCTGGGGCTGCACCCGGGGGACGGTGACACCCCGCGTCCCCCACCCGACCGTCCTCCTCCTCTCCCCAGGAGCAGAACGGCGAGAAAACCAACAACGGCATCCACTACCGGCTGCAGCTGCTCTACAGCAACGGTGGGTGCTGGGGGGGGGGGCGCGGGGGCGCGGGCCGGGCTGACCGACCCCTCTCGCCCCGCAGGGGTCCGGACCGAGCAGGATCTCTACGTCAGGCTCGTCGACTCCATGTCCAAGCAGGTAACGCTGGGGGGGTCCCCGTGGCCCCCTCCCCTTGCGTTGGCCGCCCCGTCCCATGAAGCCGCCGAGCCCTACACGTGCACGGGGGGGTGTGCAGGACGGGCACGGCTGCGTGCATCCGTGTGGGCACACGTGTGTGAACGGGCACACGCGTGTGCGCGCACCCCCTGGCTGTGGGCACACCGCTGCTCCCCGGGGGTCCCCGTCCCCGCAGGTCCCAGCCTGGCGGAGCCCCCACCTCCCGCTCTCCCCCCCCCAGGCCATCATCTACGAGGGGCAGGACAAGAACCCCGAGATGTGCCGGGTCCTCCTCACCCACGAGATCATGTGCAGGTAGGGGGCTGGGGGGTGGTGGGGGGGCTGCCGGCCGCAGCTGCCTGGTGCCAGCGCGCGGTCCCCGGTGCCCCATTAGAGCCGCTCTTGTTTACCGCGCTCGCTCGGTGTTTGTGCAAATTAGCACTCCGTGCCAGCGCGGCTAATTGAGCTCCAGGAGCCGCGCTAACGATGCTGTGGCCGGGCCCCCCTGCTCCCCGTGGGGCTCGGCCCTGCCGTGTCCCCCCTGTCCCCGTGGGAGGCTGCGGGGCGTGGGCGTCCCCGGCGCACGGAGCCCACCGGTGGCACCCCGGTGCAGAGCCCAAACTCAGAGCCTGGTGGCACAGTGGGATCAGTGAGGGGGGGCTGCAGCAGGGTGGCCCCTGTGGCACCCCAGTGCCCCCCGTGCCCTGGCACCACGTGGCCGATGTCCCTGTCCTGGGGACCCCTCCAGCCCTGCTCCCCTGGGGGCTCGTGGCTGTCCCTTCCGTGGCTGCCCCCCACTTTTGCTCCCCAGTAAAGGGATTGGTGATGGAGGGGGGGGTGTTCTGGGGCTGGGGGGGTACCCCTGGGGTCTTGGGGGGCCACGGGGCTGTCCCAGCACCTCTCCCTCACTCTGCTCCTCTCCCCCAGCCGCTGCTGTGACAAGAAGAGCTGCGGGAACCGCAACGAGACGCCCTCGGACCCCGTCATCATCGACAGGTACGGACGGGGCAGCGCCCGGGGGTCCCCGGGGAGCCAGGGCAGGGAGTCCCTGTGCGGGGGGGGGGGGGGCGGATGTGAGCGCTGCCTCGTTAGCGCTAACGACCTTGGAGCCTCTCCGCGCTCCCTGCTCCCTCTTCTCTGCTGTTTGTGCAACTGGCACTGCGGCACCGGGTCCTGCCCGGGGCCCTGGGGGACAAGGGGGAGCCCCCCCCCCCAGCACGGGCCATTGCCTGCGGGTGGCATCGGGTGGCACCGAGCGAGGCAGCGCCTCGCCTCCACCCAGCCAGTGGCACCAGCAGTGCTCTGTAGCCCCACAGACCCTCACCCCGGTGTCCCCATGTCCCCCATCCCCACATCCCTGTGTCCCCGTGTCCCCCCACCGGGCTGTGGTGGCAGCCAGCTGTGACAGATGGGGACGCGCCGCTCGCAGTCAGCGCGGCACTGCCACCGTGCATCAAACAAATCAGTAACTCAGCCACTGCCACCAGCCAGACGGGGCCGTGGGGCAGCCCCCCTCCTGGCACGGTGTCCCCAGGCGTGTCCCCACAGGGGAGGGACAGCCCCGAGTCCCCCCGAGCCTCCAGCTGCGTGGTGGGTGAGCGCTGGCACCCCTGTGTCGTGCCCGGGGTCCCCGTGTGTGCTCCCCATCCCTCGGTGCTGGGGCTGAGCAGGTGTCACCCCCGGGTCCCCATGCAGGGGCTGACACCCCGGGGGCACCCCGACCCCAGGATAGAATGGGGTCCGCCCTGCAGCCCCCAGACCCCGCTGTCTGTCCGTCTGTCCGTCCACCCTCCCGTCTCCCCACCCCGGTGCCATCTCTCCATCCCCGTCCCCACACATCTCCCAGCACGGCGGCACCCTCCTAGTGTCCCCACCGGGCTGTCGGGGCCTTTGGGGACCCGTGTCGGTGGTGGCACCGGGGCTGTCCCCTCAGGGGGTCGGTGGCACTGGGGGGATGCCGGGGCCGTGCCCCCTCCTCACCTCACCCCCGTGCCCCTTGGTCCCTGGGGGCCACCCGGGATGCGGGGGGGCTCTGGCTGTGCTCTCAGGCTGTGTCCCCGTGTCTCCATCCCCGTCCCCTGCCCTCTGGGTGTGACCCCAGCCCCAAGGGGGGTGTCAGGTCCTGGGGTCTGCCCCCCCCCCCCAGCAGCAGCCAGCTGTGCCCGGCCAGCTGTGCGTGGCCAGATGTGCATGGCCAGATGTGCGTCCGCCCCCGCCCTATGGATCAGGAAATCCCCAAAACAGCCGCGGGACCCAGCGGCCACAACCCGGCCAAGACAAACTCCCGGTACCGGCCAGAGGGTCCCTGGTGCCCCGGCCCCCACCCCCTTCTTCCCCCCACCCCGTGGGGACGGGTCCCCCATGCTCCAGCCACCCCCGACCCCTTTGGCCACGGAGACCCCCGGGGACCCCTGCCCGGTGCCGTGCCCGGGGGTCGCGGCTCTGCCCCTGCTCCTGTCCCTACCCCATGACCCGGCCCTATTGGGGACCCCCCCGTGCCCCCCGTCCCTCTCCGTGCCCGGGGCCGGCCGGGTCCCGCCCGGCGCCGCCGCCCCCCGGCCCTGCCCCCGCGCCCGCTCCCGGCCCGACGCCCGGCCCCACTGGTTTAGAGAGCCAGATAAGTGCCCTATCAACATGTTAATCAAATTACTTAGGAGCTAAAATTGACGCTTTTCATTAATTATACAAGATTATTCTAATTGCGAATTCAAATTTATGCGCTCGGAACAGAAGGTGTTCGGCAGCACTGCCGGGAATTTGCATATTAAATGGGGAGCGCGGCGCATCAGGATGCTAATGGATGCGCCGCGCGGTATTTTTAACTCCGCGCCCATCTGCGCCGTGCCGGAGGGGGCCGCCCGCCGCCCCTCTCCCCTCTCGGCGGCGCGGGGCCGGGCCGGGCCGGGGGGGGGCTCGCCCCGAGCCGCCCCTGTCAATCTCCTGGCGGGGGGGGGTTGCTTTCCTGGCCCCCCCTCCCCGCGCCTTCCTTCCGCTGATTACCACCTGCGAGGCCGCGGCCCCGCGCCCGGGACACGGGGGGGGGTTTGGGGAGGGTTGGGGGGGTTGTGGGGGGGCGCTTCCAGTGCCCTTCCCGGTGAAAATGTCCCTGAGCTGGCTGGGGACAGGAGTAACCCGGGGGAGAGTGGGGGGGGTGCTCCGGTGGGGATGGACAGGGCCCTCGGGGGTCTGCGCCCCCCTCCCCTCATGCGTCCTGCCCCTCCCCGGCTCCTCCCCAGGAGGATGGGGATGGGGATGGGATGGGGATATGGGATTGGATGGGATGAGATGGGGATGGGATGGGATGGGGATATGGGATGGGGATGGGGATGGGATGGGATGGGGATGGGATGGGGATGGGGATGGGATGGGATGGGATGGGGATGGGATGGGGATGGGGATGGGATGGGGATGGGATGGGATTTGGGATGGGGATGGGGATGGGGATGGGATGGGGATGGGGATGGGATGGGGATGGGATGGGATGGGGATATGGGATGGGGATGGGATGGGGATGGGGATGGGATGGGGATGGGATGGGATGGGGATGGGGATGGGATGGGGATGGGGATGGGCTGCTGGGGCAGGGTACCAGGGCAGCGTGCTGGGCAGGGTGCTTGGGGGTTGCTGGAGCAGGACTTTGGGGTGCTGTGTCAGTGTGGGGTGCTGGGATCAGGCACTGAGACAATGCCGAGACAGGATGGGGGCAGGACAGCACCCCAGGGCGGTGCGGGGGGGCTGGGGCTGCCCCGTGCCGGAGCAGGGGAGGGGGTGGCACAGGGGGACACGGTGACCTGGCACTGCTTGGTGGCCTGGCGCAGCAGGGACCTGGCGTGGAGCAGGGACTGGGGCAGTGACCTGGGGCAGTACCTGGGGGGGGGGGGACCTGGCACACCCTGGTGGCTTGGTGTGGGTGGTGAGCGGGCACAGCACCACGACCTGCTCAGCACCACAGCTTGGGGGGGTGTATGTGTGTGTGTGGGGGGGTGCGTGGTGTGGCTGTGGGCCCAGGGGATGTGTCAGTGATACTGGGGGACAGGTCTGTGCTCCTAGCATGTGCCATGATCCCTGCGCATTCCCCATCCCATATCCCCATCCCCATCCCATCCCCATCCCATCCCATCCCATCCCATCCCAATCCCATATCCCCATCCCCATCCCCATCCCATCCCATCCCATCCCACCCCACCCCACCCCACCCCATCCCTGCCCCTAATGTGAGTGCTGCTGCTGCTCATTAATTATTGAGGGGCCGATGCTGATTAGGGCCATGGACAAGCAGCCTGAGTATTTCATCAGGCCGGGAGGTGGGGGGGGGGCAGCTCTCCCTGCTGCCCACCCATCTCCCAAAACTGCCCCACTCTCCTGGGGTGCGTGTGAGCACGTGGGGGTGTCCGTGCAAGGTGTGCACACACACCACTGCGAGGTGCATGGGGGGGGGGAGAGCGCCTGAGCACGTCTGGCTGGGGACATGGGGACAGCGGGACGCTTGCCCTCACCCCGCTGGCCTCCTGCCTTCCTCCCCCAGGTTTTTCCTCAAGTTTTTCCTCAAGTGCAACCAAAACTGCCTGAAGAACGCAGGGAACCCACGGGACATGCGGCGCTTCCAGGTGAGCCCCGGGCCCCCCCTCCCAGCCCTGCCCCACACATTGGGATCCTCGTCTCCTCCTCGGAGGGGCCGAGGGGAATTGGGGGGGTTCGATCCGACAAAGAAGGCGAATCAGATCCTAAATCCCCCCCCCGACCCCTTTGCAAAGTGTTCCCCAGCGTCCCCCTTCCCACAGCTGGAGTTTCCGTAGCGAAGCGGGGGGGGGGGGGGGGGCTCTGTCCCGTCCCCCACCCAGCACGGGCGCCTTCATTAGGGCCTCTCGTAAAGATATGATAATTGTGACATTTTTACATGATTAACGACCTATCCAATTTGCATAGCGCCAAGCAGCTCCGGGAGAACAGCCAAGTCCACGCCGGAGGGAGGGAGCGGGGAAGGTGGGGTGGGGGCGCAGGGGGCGGGCTGGGGTGTCCCCGCCGTGGTGGACCCGGGGTGTCCCCTGGGGGTGGCGTGGGACGGGCAGGTCCTGGTGGTGCCGGGGGGGTGCCGGGGGGTTGCAGCACCGGGTTCTGTGCGGGAACGGCACCCGTGGCGCACACGAGTGCTCACCAGCACGGTCAGGTACACACCCCCCCCACCTTGGCTCCCCACCTCTATGCACACACGTGGAATGTGTTGGCACACGCACCGGGGGGGCTGGGGGGCAGGTGTGACAATGGTGGCAGAGGGGACACCAGAGGTGACCCCTCTGGAGGCAGAGGGGACACCAGAGGTGACCGCGGGACCCCTCCTGTGGGTGCCGTACCCGTGGCAGGGCGCCCTGCGGGGTCCCCACGGGGACGGGCACCGGCCCCAGCGCCCCCCCCCGTGGGGCAGGAGGGGGCGGTGGCGCTGACGGTCGGTCCCGCAGGTGGTGGTGTCGACGACTGTGAACGTGGACGGCCACGTGCTGGCCGTGTCCGACAACATGTTCGTGCACAACAACTCCAAGCACGGGCGGCGAGCGCGGCGCCTCGACCCCTCCGAAGGTGAGCCCGAGCGCACGCACACGGGACTTACACGTGTGCACACGAGTGTGCCGTGCTGCTGGCACGCGTGCACAGCCCCACGTGCACACCCACGGGTGCTTGCACACCCAGAGCCACACGTGTGTGTGTGCGCGCAAGGGGTGGCCGGGCACGGGGCTGGGACAGGGGCAGGGTCCCCAGCTGTCCCCAGGCTGCGGGGTCTGGCACAGCCCCACGGCACCAGGGCAGCCCCCAGCCCCAGGGGACCGTGTCCCCGTGCCGGGACCCCCGGGTGGGGGCCGTGCAGTGCCCCCGCTCTGCCCCACGCTGCTCTGAGCCTGCGGCTCCGTGGCCCCGGCACCTCCCTGCTGGGTCAGCGGGGCGAACGGGCACCCTGGGGTGGGCACTGAGCCCGGGATTTGTGCCTCGTCCGTCTGTCCGTCCGTCCAGCACACGGTCTCTCCATCTCCCCACCATCCTTGTGCATCTTCTGTCTGTCCCTCCGCCTGTCCGTCTGTCCGTTCAGCACATCCAGGCTGTCCTGCCATCACGCCCACGCCGCCCCTCCAGCCACTCTGTGCGCCCCAGCCGTCTGTCTGTCCGTCTGCCCGATGCAGACGTGCTCTGCCTGCCCACCCGACACGTCCTGTCCCTCTGTCCGTCCGTCCTGTGCGCGCTGCCTGTCCGTCCGCCCGCCCGCCCCCGTGGCACCGTCCCCGTCCCCCCGCCGCCCCCGCCCGTCCCCGTGTCCCGGCAGCGCCAGCCATCCCGTGCTCACGCG
Organism: Aythya marila; assembly: GCF_965140915.1. Classification (NCBI taxonomy): domain Eukaryota; kingdom Metazoa; phylum Chordata; class Aves; order Anseriformes; family Anatidae; genus Aythya; species Aythya marila. Next base: position 76,520,638 of record NC_139045.1, read on the forward strand.
TGGCGTCTGTCCGTGTCCGTCTGTCCCCGGCCGCGCGCCCCCGCCGCCGCCGCCTGGTTCTCACTCTCTGCCTCTGCTCTCCCTCTCTGCCTTCTCTCCCCCAGCTCGCGCCCCCGGCCCCGACCCCGGCGCCCCCCGCTCCCGCCACGCGCGCGCCCCACACTCACTGCTGCCCTGTCTCTCCCCCCCCCCCCGCCCGAAGCAGCCACCCCCTGCATCAAAGCCATCAGCCCCAGCGAGGGCTGGACCACCGGAGGCGCCACCGTCATCGTCATCGGCGACAACTTCTTCGACGGGCTGCAGGTGGTCTTCGGCACCATGCTGGTGTGGAGCGAGGTACGGCACGGGGCGGGGGGGGGCGCGCGGCCGGCCGAGGGCTCAGCCCCCTCCCTGTCCCCGCAGCTCATCACGCCCCACGCCATCCGGGTGCAGACCCCCCCGCGGCACATCCCCGGCGTGGTGGAGGTGACGCTCTCCTACAAGTCCAAGCAGTTCTGCAAGGGCGCCCCGGGGCGCTTCGTCTACACCGGTGAGGGGCCCGCAGCACGGGGAGGGGGCACGGCCCCCGGGGGTGCCGTGGGGGTCTCCGTGCCCGCTGCCGGCCCCAGGGCTCAGCCGGTGCAGGATATGGGGGTGCCAGGGGAAGGGGCTGCGGTGGTTTGCATGGGGGGGGACTGGGGTGATGTGGGGGGGTCCCTGCAGTGGGAGCAGAGACCCCGGGGTCCCCCTTTCCGCTGTCCCCTGCTCGGCTCCACGCACGGTGCTCCGTGCCTCAGTTTCCCCAGCGGGCAGGGCAGGTTTGGGGGCCCGGGGCTGGCCTCACCGCTCCCCCCTTCTCTCCTCGGCCAGCGCTGAACGAGCCCACCATCGACTACGGGTTCCAGCGCCTGCAGAAGGTCATCCCCCGGCACCCCGGAGACCCCGAGCGCTTGCCCAAGGTGGGGACAAAGTGGGGCAGCGCTGGGGCCCGGCCCCATGGGGCTGATGTGGGGCAGGGCTCGGGGCATTGCACGGCAGCCTGGGGAGGTGACATTGCTGGGGGACGTGGGGAGGTGCAGGGGGTCCGGGTTCCACCTGACCCTGTGCCCCTCGCTGCCCAGGAGGTGCTGCTGAAGCGGGCGGCCGACCTGGTGGAGGCTCTCTACGGGATGCCGCACAGCAACCAGGTACCACGGCCCCCTCCCACCCCACAGCCCCCCCTAATCTGGCTGGGCTCAGCTCCTGGCGCTGGAGCAGGGCCGCAGGAGCCGGCCCCACATCTGCTCCGCGTTAGGACTCCCCGGGCGCTGAGTCAGGGGCCGTGGGACCCCCCCGGCGCAGCCGCCCCCGAACCTGCGCGGAAGCCGGAGCCGCCCAGGTCCGGCCGCAGGAGCTGCCCCGCTCCCACGGCCCTGCTGGCACCCGCCACAGCCCCTGAGTGACGCCGTGCCCGTGCCATCCCCAGGACATCATCCTGAAGCGCGCGGCGGACATCGCCGAGGCGCTGTACAGCGTCCCCCGCGCCCCCGCGCAGCTCTCCTCGCTCGGCAGCCACGGCCCCGGCGCCGTGATGGGCGTCAACTCCTTCGGCAGCCAGCTGGCCGTCAACATCGGCGACTCGGCGCAGGGCCCCGAGCAAGGTGGGCTGGGGGCTGGAGGGGTCTGGAGGGGCCGTGGGGGCCGTGGGGGTCGTGGCCCTGCCCGGTGCCACCTCGGCTCTCTCCCGCAGGCTACTCCCGGAACACGAGCAGCGCCTCGCCGCGCGGCTACGTGCCCAGCTCCACGCCGCAGCAGGGCGGCTACGGCGGCGCCTCCGGCATCAACGGCTACGGGGGCAGCGGCATGGCCGGCCTGGGGGTGCCCGGCTCCCCCAGCTTCCTCAACGGCTCCACCGCCAACTCCCCCTACGCCAGTGAGTCCCCGTGCCGCCGGCTCTGCCCTGGCTGTGGGCACCCCCTTGAGCGCCAGCCCCGTCCCCATCCCTGTCCCTTGCCTTTGGGTCCCCCCCGGGGGAGCTGGCGCAGGGGCTGGGGGTCCTGAGCGCCTTCCCCCCCGCAGTCATGCCCGCCAGCCCCCCCCTCGGCGCCTCCTCCATCACCCTCCCGTCCGGCACCGCCACCTCCGCGCCCGCCGGGGGCTTCTCCTTCTCCCCCGTCAACATGATCTCGGCGGTGAAGCAGAAAAGCGCCTTCGCCCCCGTGGTGCGGCCGCAGACCTCGCCACCACCCGCCTGCTCCAGCACCAGCGGCAGCAGCCTGCAAGGTGAGCCCGGCCGGGAAGGGGCTGCCCCCATCCCGGTCCCCATCCCCGTCCCCGTCCCTGTCCCCGTCCCCTCTCGGCTCACCCTCTCCGTCCCCACTGCCCAGACCCGGCTTTTGAGGACTCGGACAAGTTCCACACCCCTGCGCGGTCGCTCCAGGGACTGGCCTATTCCTAAGCACAGTAGGTGCCTGGTGCTGCACGCGGGGCCGCATCCACACCTGATGGGGACCGGGCCGTGCAGGGCTGGGGTCCTGGTCCCCCCCCCCAGCACTGCCGACCCCTCGCCTTCCCTTACAGCCATGCCCAGGCTCCTCGTGCTGCCCGCAGGAGCCGGGACAGCCCCGAGCAGCGGACGGGGACGGGACCGAGTGCAGCCGTGAGCGTGGCGGTGCCGGCCCCTCCGACCCGTGCTCAGGGCTGGGGGGGGGCTGCAGGGCCAGGACCCCCTTTCCCGGCTGCCTGCGGGTCCCAGAGCTCAGCCCCTGCTGCAGCGGGGTGCCCCCAGGGCTGCGGGGTGCCCCTGGCCAGCACGACCAGAAGGAGCCAGCGTGGCCGGATCCTGGTTTCGGCACAGCCCCTCGTGGGGCCAGACAGACCTCGGGGGGAGCTCCCGGGATCAAATCAACCCCTCCGAGGTCAGCCTCAGAGGCACCCCGAGACCCGTGCAGCAGGACCGGGACCCCCGTGCGGGGGCAGCTCCGGGAAGCGGGGCGGAAGGCTCAGCCCTGCTCCCCCCGGCTCGCCCAGCTGCGCACTTCCAGATGTGCGGCCGCCCACCCGCAGCTCCCGGGCGGCCGCGGCCGGGGCTCTGCCCCCACACAGCACCGGGGCCGTGCGGGGGCGCAGCCCAGCCCATCCTGCCCAGCTGGGGGGGCCACGCTGCCCACCCCCGGCCCGAGCACTTTGCCCACCCTGAGCCATCTGAGCCCCTCGGCGCGGTTCCTGGCAGCGCGTGGAGGCAGCAGGCACAGGACACAGGACAAGGGACACGGGACACGGGACACGGGACACTGCTGCAGCCCCGTTACTGCCATCAGCACCACGGTCCCTGCTAATGCCATCAGCACTGGTTTTAGCCCCAGGTTGGGCCATGTGGGAGCCCCCCCGGGCTGGCACTGCCCCCCCTCCCCATTGGGGCTCTGCTGGCACTTCCAGGCAGGGGGAGAGCGGACAGAAATTTTGTAAATAAAGGGAAAGAAAAAAAAAAAAAAACACCACTCCCCACACACACCCCCGTCCCTGTCCCATCCGCACCCCCTCGCAGGGTGGCCGTGCCCCCGTCCCCCTGCCACAGCCGAGGTGATGCCTCCATGCCCAGCCCGGAGCTGGGGCCTCACCAGCTGTCCCCACCAGTCCCCAGCTGGGGGTCCCAGGGTAGAGCCCCCCCCCGGTCCCGGTGACCCCCAGCCACCAGTGCCGACCCCTGTCCCCAGCCCAGCCTCGAGGCCAGGGGGCTGGGGACGGGGTGGCCGGGATGGGGTGGCCACACTGGGGTCCTGGTGCCCCCCAGGGTGGTGGCACGGGGCGGGCGGTGCAGGCTGGCTCGGAGGGGGGGGCTTTTTGAAACAGAAATAAAAAAGGACTTGCAGAAAGGCAGCGGCTCAGCAGGGTCTGTGGGTGGGGAGGGGGCTGCCCCGAAGTGGGGGCACAACCAGCACCACAGCAGCCCTGCACCCCGACCCCCATCCCGGGGCTGCCTTGCACCAACCCTGGGGCAGGGAGAGCGCATGGGGGGTCCTGGGGCCAGGGAGAGAGGGACGGGGACGGGGACGGGGATGGGGAGGCTCTGGAAGGTGCTGGAGCCTGGTGCCACAGCAGGGCTGGGGGCCACAGGCTGCCCGGGGGGGTCCCCTCTCCGTGTGGCCGAGCTGCTGCCCCGGTCCTGGCCCCCTGCACCTGGAAGCGCTCAGCCCCAGCCCCAGCCCCAGCCCCAGCCCCAGCCCCAGCTCTGTTCCCATTGCCGGAGCACAGCGGGGTGGGCGCGGAGCTTCCTCCCCACGCCGGACCCCCGGGACCCCAAGGAACGCGCCCGCTCCTCCCCGCCCTGCAGGGTCAGAGCCCGGGGGACGTGGGGCCAGCCCCCAGCCCTCGCAGCTGCTACAGGGAGGGGGCCACGGCCGCCCCCGGACCAGGCTCGCCACGGTCCCTGGGAGTGGATGCTGTGGGATCTGGAGGTGTGGGGCTGTGCCTGCCCCACAGCCAGCCCCAGGGGCTCAGCACAAACAGGGACTGAGCCAGCATGCGTGGGGGGGCAGCGGGTTGTGCCCCGTCCCCTCTTGCCCCCACAGCCCAAAAGCGGCCTGGGACCACCCTGCAGGAGGGAGAGGAGCCGGGTAGGGGGACACGGGGGGGACACGGGGGGGACAGGGTGGCTTGGGGACCACCCTGGCCACAGGGAGCAGCAGGGCACGCTCAGGCACCAGACGTGGTTGGGGTTTTCCACCCAGCCCCAAGTGCGAGAGCCACCCCTGCACGTGGGGGGGGTCGCAGGGACAGGGGCACACAGCAGACACACGTGTGCACACACACACACACACGTGTGCACACACACACACACACACACGTGTGCACACACACACACACACACGTGTGCACACACACACACACACGTGCAAGGGGAGGACCCCTGTGCCGCTGTGTCCCCGAGGAACCCAGGGGGTCTCAGCACCCCCCCAGCGCCTGCCCCACACCCTGACCCTGCGCACAAATGGGGGCACAGCCGGCAGTGGGGCACACGCGTGTGCAAAGGGAGGGTGGGGGGGCCCAGGGTGGGTGGGGGGCCCTGCTGCCATGCTAAGGGGGGGTGCACGTGTCCGCAGCTCCCTGCTGGCACACCCAGCGGTGTGCACCCGCCTGTGTCCGGGGCACCAAGCACCACGGGTGGGTGCGGGCAGCTGGGCTGTGCTCAGGGGGGTGGCAGTGAAAATTTGGGGCCCCCCCAGTCCCTCTCAGCCCCCAAAACTCTGCAGCACCCACACGGAGCACGAGCACGACCCGGGGGGCCAGTGCCCCCTCCCCACCCTGCCCCGGGTGTCCCCAGCCCCCCGTGGGGTTGGGGTGGGGGCCGGGGCCGTGCTGGCAGCGAGGAGGCGTCGCGGTGGGACGGTGCACACCCCCCCCACCGAGCGGCGTGCTGGCAGCCTCCGCCTCGCACAGATGCTGACAGCATCTGCCTGGAAGGACCATAAATATTTATGGCCCCCGGCGCAGGCAGCAGCTCCCGTGGTGTGCCTGCAGCCCCCCAGATCCCCCCCCCCCAAGCTGCCCCCGAGGGCTCCCTGCCCCTCGGGGATGGGGCACCCCAGCACCCGCACCCACATCGGGACCAGGGGCCACATGGGCTGGGGCCCAGGGCAGCCCCCAGACCCCCTGAGCTGCCCCCCTCTCCCCAGGGTCCCCCCAGCCCTTAGGGTGCCCCAGCACCTCTGGGCTCCCCCAGTGTCCCCCCCCACATCCTCCCCTTTGTGCAGGGGTCTCCAGCCTGGGGGGCTGGGACAAGGTGTGCAGGGAGGGGACCCCCATCGGGGCGCCCTGGGGACACCCCCAAGCCCCCCAGCTCATCCCAGTGGCTGCGGGTGCCAGCTCCCGCCCCCAGCCCCGCGGAGCAGCGCAGCCTGCGATGTTTAGATTAGAGGATAATGTGCTGGAAATAATTGCCTTAATCAAGAAAGGTTAATGAGGCTGCCTGTGTGTACAACTGCGGCGGGCGCCGGCGCAGCGCGGGGCGAGCGGGAGCGCTCAGCGAGCGGCACCGCCGGCACCGGGCACCGCACGGGGAACGGGCCCGGGGCCACCTCGTCCCTGTCCCCTCCTGGGGACACGCCACGCATGACCCACGGCAGGTCTGGGTGCACAGGACCCATCGCCCGCACGGGGCCCCCGCCCGCAGCCCGGGTGCCCCCAGGGTGGCCGTCACCTGCTGGGGGATGTGGGGAGGGCCTGGGGGGACACTGGGGTGCCCACCCTGCTGCTGGCTGTTGTCACTTTGGGGACATAGCAGGGGGTGCCCGGGCTGGTGCTTGAGGCAGAGGAGAGAGCACTCCTGTGGCTGGGAGGGGACGGGAGTGGAGCCACGGGACTCTGGGGTTCCCTCTCTCCCCCAGCCCCAGGACCCCCTGTGCCGGGGGGCAAGGAGCAGCCTCGCTGGCAGGGGTCCTGCACCCCCTGGGGTCCCCCAGCGCCTCCCCAGCTCCTGAGAACCCGCTGCCACCAGCACTCTGCCCAGATTTCTCCTTGGCTGTGGCACCCAGGGGCCATTCCCCAGGGAGCAGCACTCAGGGACCGGTGTCCCCAGCACCCAGGCGGTGTCCCCAGCTCGCGGGGGTGACCGCAGGGAGGGGGCTCAGCGGGGACCCACGGTGCGGGGGGGGGGGGACACAGCACGGCCGTGCCACCAGCCCCGCTGCGCATTTGGTGGGAAACAGAGACATCTGCAGGCCTGCGCCCTGCTCACACGCTGCGGTGGTGCCGCACGGCTGCACGCTCCCCAGGGCTCGTGGCACACTCACAGCAGGGCCCTGCACACGCGTGCTGCAGCCGTGCACACCCGTACACTGCAGCAGGGCCCTGCGGGTGCACCCCCCTCACACTCCCGTATCAGTGACCCCCACGCTTGCACGCTCAGAGGGGCCCCTCGTGCTCACCCCCTGCACACCCACGGTGCCGCTCCGCACACGCTGCTTGCACGCTCACCACTGCCTTGTGCGCACACCGCTGGGGCACAACAGTGCCCTGCACACACGCCTGGCTCGCACAAGCCTTTATTAGTGCCCCATGCTCACACCCCACCTGCACGAGCAACACACCAACGCTGCACACAGCCGAGCCCTGCACACGCATCCCACTGGCACAAGCAGCAGGACCCGCGCACCCTCCTTGCACGAGCACCACGCTCACCTCGATGCCCACACGGCCCTGGTCCAGCAGTGACGTGTTCACATCAGTGCCCTGCACACCCATCCCGCTTGCACGAGCACCGTGCTCACAGCCACGTCCCCTCACCCTGCACCTTCTCCTTGCACCCCCTGCCACGCACCCAGCCCACGCCCCCTTCTCCTGCCCCTCTCCGCCGGCTGTGGGAGCGCGCGCGGCGTCACACCCCAGCACCCTCAGCTGGCTCCTGCGGGGGACCCGAGGGTGCCCTGGGGGGCAAGCCCAGGGGGGACATGCCCAGAGCAGACTGGGGGCAGCCACCCCACAAAAACACCCCCTCCCATGGCACTCCCACCCCCTGGTGCACCCTGCTCCCCTGCGGCCGGTGGCCCCGGAGGGCCCCAGCACCTGGCTGCGGTTGCGGCGCTGCGCCGGGGAGACGCTGACATTTCCAGCAAGCGGGACGCGTCGGGAGCTCTCAGCCGCTCCTCGCGGCTCATTAAAAGCCAGACGAGCTGCAGCAGTAATTGCTTTAATTTATTTGCTTACGGCTGGGGCAGAGGGGAGAGGCATGTGGCACTCGCTGCCTTTATGGGAACCATATGGAACCCATTTATCACCATTTGCTGCAGCGGGGCAGGGGGAGGCAGCGGCTCCTGTTAACTCGCTGCTAACGTTGAACTTTTCTCATCATCCCCTGCTGCAGGAGAGGCGGGGGCACGGCACTGGGGGCCCGGGCAGGGGTCTGGGCAGGGCACAGCACCCACCAGGCACAGCACCCACCTCCCCTTCCCCACACACAGCCCCTCCTGGCAGCGTTACAGCAGCACCCAGTGCCCCCGTCCCAGCCCCCACAGAACAGGGCAGGGGGCAGCAGGGATGTGACCCCCCCACACCCCTCTCCTGGCCCAGGAGCTGTCCCTGCAGGGCAGAGGAGCTCTGTCCACAAGGGTCGTACACATGGGGTGCACCTCATGGGGTCCAGCTCAGCCCCCCCCCAGCACCCCCATCCCGGGCTGCTCCATCCCGCTGTTAGCGGCTGGAGGCAGCGGGCTGGGGGCTGCGTGCTTGGCTCCAGGACAAGGAAACGGCCACGTGCCAAAAAGCTGCACCTGGGGTAAGTCAATTCACTCCGGTTGGTGGGGGCTGTCAGCCTGCATTGCTGTCCTCTGGGACCTTAACGGGGGGCAGCAGCAAAGCGGGGAGGGGCTGCGCTGCAAAGTGGCCCCCGGGGTCCCCGGGCTATGCAGAGCGTGGTGCTGGGGGTGCCCAGGATGCAGAGGATGCGTGGGGTTTGTGGGGTTTGTGGGCTGCACGAGGGGTGCACCGAGGGCATGGGGCATGCAGGGTGCTCGGGGAGGGACCGCAGTGCGGTGACGCTGGAGCACCCCCAGGGCACAGCCCCCTCCTGCAGCCTCGAGGTGTGCAGCTGGGAGCACCCAAGGGTGGGATCTGATCGGGTCTCACCCCTTGACCCCCCAGCAATGGATCCAGACGGCGTGCTGGGAGAGGAGGAGAGGGGGTGAGGTGGGACCTGTGGCGTCCCAGGGACGTGGCTGTGCCGTGGTGTTCCTGGGGACGTCCATCTGTCCCGGAGCTGAGAGCCCGTCCAGCTCCAGTGCTGGCTCTGTGAGTGGGACCTCAGCACCCTGCGGTCCTCCCACCCCCAGTACCACTGCCCCACATCCCTCCGGGCTCTGCCAGTGCCTGGTCACCTCCCAGCCACTGTCCCCAGCACGTGGCAGGACACCGGGGACACCGGCAGCAGGCGAGGCCATGAGGCTGCAGCACGAGGCACGAAGCCCCCTGGAAGGCGCAAGCAGGAGGCGGACTCGTGGCAGTGCCGGAGCTGTATTGAGCCACGGGACCCTCACCACAGCAGGGCCAGGGCCTGGGCAGCCAGAGGCAGCAGCAGCTGCGTGCCGCAGAGGAGGATGACGGTGGGTGGGAAGAGCGCGGTGAGGAAAGCGGCCAGGGCCGGCAGCAGCCCGTTGAGGAAGCCGTCGGCGACGGGCAGCATGGCACGCAGCAGGGCGAGCAGCGCCGGCAGCACGTGGTCGTGCACCACGAACACGGGCAGGAGCAGGAGGAAGAGGAAGAGGAAGGCGGTGCGCAGCAGGAGGTCGCAGAAGGCCACGGTGACGGCCAAGGACAGGAACCTGCGCAGCGGCTGCGTGCAGCACTGCAGGGCGCACCGCATGCTGCCGGGGCCACCCCGCGCCCAGCCCGCTGCCACGCGCTGCCTCTGCCTGGGGGGAGACCAGAGGGGGCTCAGTCCCTTCCCACAGCTGCCCCCCACCCGGCTCGGCACCCCAGGGATGTGGGAAGGGGATATGTGGTGCCCCGTCCCCATCCCAGCCAGGATGCCCAGCGATGCCCGGTCACCCCATCACGCCCCCGGTGCTGCGGGCGCACAAACCCTGCCCTGCCCCGAGCACCAGCACAGCCCAGGGAGGGTGCGCTCCCCCAGGGCCACGCTGAAGGTAGGGGACAGGGGACTTTTAGGACACCCCCCGGGGCCATCAGCCTGGTGCAGAGCCCAAGGGGGGGCTGGGCAGCCCCCACCCACCTCCGGCGCAGGCCTGCCATCAGCAGGGCAGCGTCCCGCAGGCACCGCGCGCTCCTCTGGGCTCTGCCAGCACCGGTGCTGCAGCTCCTGTGAGGTCACAGAGGCCACGTGCAGCTGGGGACAGGGGGACAGCAACGGTGTCCTGCAGGGACCGCAGCTGGGACATCCAGCTTCCCCCCGACCCCAAAAAGCCTCCCTGGAGGTGTTAATGGCAGCTACACGACCCCCCCTCACCCAATGTGACCACAGGGGTGGGACGGGGTCCTTGCCACGAGCGGAGACAGGATGGGACATGGGGACAGGGCTGGGACATGGGGACAGGGCCAGATCCCCCTGGCACATGCAGGCAGAGCCACCTCTGTCCCTGCATGCACCCAGCCCTGGGCTGCACGAGCCCCGAGCACCCGCCAGGTGCTGCCCCCTCCTTGGGCATAGGACGGCCCAAAAGAGCCGCAGGGGACTGGTGGCCAGGGCATGGGGATGCCCTGGTGCTGGCCGTGGCCATGGACACCCTGGGACACGGAGACCCTCTGGGACACAGACCCCTGGGGCATGGACCCCGTGGGACACGCTCCCCCTGGGCACGCTCCCCCTGGACCTGGCCCCCCTGGACACGCTCCCCCTCGCCCAAGGCCACCCCAGGATAACCCCCTGGACCCGGACCCCCTGGCCACGCTCTCCCTCGCCAAAGGGCACCCCGGGACATCCCCCCCGAACCCAGACCCCCGGGACACGGACACCCTGGGATACGGAGACCCCCTGGACACGCTCCCCCTGGACCCGGCCCCCCTGGCCACGCTCCCCCTCGCCCAAGGCCACCCTGGGACAGCCCCCCTGAACCCAGACCCCCGGGACATGGACACCCTGGGATACGGAGACCCCCTGGCCACGCTCCCCCTGGACACGCTCCCCCTGGACCCAGACCCCCTGGACATGTTCCCCCTGGACCCACTCCCCCTGGACCCGGCCCCCCTGGCCACGCTTCCCCTGGACCTGGTCCCCCTGGCCACGCTCCCCCTCGCCCAGGGCCACCCCGGGACATCCCCCCCGAACCCGTCCCCCCCCGGGCCACACGGCGCCACTGGACACAGACAGCACACGGGGCCTGGTGCCACGTCTCGGCTTTATTGGCAGGTGTTTGGGGCACAGCAGCAGGGCCGTGTGGCGCGGTGGTGCGGCGCTGCGCGGGCGGTGGCGGCCGGGGCTCCCGTCAGCGGCGGGGACGGCTCAGTAGCGGCGGCTGCGTCTCCCGCGGCGGCGGCGGCGGCGGCTCGTCCCGTAGCGGCGACGCCGGCTCCTCCCGTAGCGGCGGCGACGGGGGCTCCCGTAGCGGCGCTGGCTGCGGCGGCGGCGACGCCGGCTCCTGCTGCGGGTCCTGCTGCGCCGGTAGCTGGCCATGCTGGGCTGGGGGCGCGGGCGCGGGACGCTGGCCCTGCTGTGCCGGTGGCTCGCGCTCTGCGCCCCCGCGCCCCTTTTATAGGGGCCCGCGGGCGAGGCCCTTTGTGACGGGGCGCGCGTGCCACTGAGCGGGGACCCCCGGCGGGGCTGGGGCGGGGTGGGGGCGCGGAGAGAGCCACGGAATCCCAGACCCCCAAAATTCCAGGGTCCCAGAGCCATCCCGGCTGGAGGAGCCCTCCACGGTCGCCCAGCCCGACCTCTGACCCCACACCACCCAGCCCTGCACTGACCCACATCACCGAGCTCTGCATCTGAATGGCTTTTAAAGGCCTCCAGGGGTGGTGACTCCACCACTTCCCCGGGCAGCCCATCCCAGTGCCTACACTTGGGGTTGGAGCTGGCAGGGGCCCCACCAGGCGCACGCCTCTCCCCAGTGTGGTGCTGGTGGTGCCCTGCGTGCTCCCTGCTCATGGCTGCTCTCCTGGGGCTGCTCCTTAGTAGGTGATGGTATCAGGACGATGCCCAGCCCTGCAGCAGCGAGGATGCACCCAGCACGGGGAAGAAGGGCCACAGCATGAGGCCTGTCCGTGTGTCACCCCCGTGTGATGGCCAGGCACATTGCTGTCCCTGTGTCTGCTGGGAATGGTGACCCACTGCTGACCCACGGCCAGCCCCTTGCGCTCTGGCCACCTCCCTGCTCGGTGGCTGGCACGTGGTGGCAGGGCTGTCCCTAGGCACAGTGCAGCCCAGTGTCCCTCTTTAGTGCCCCCAGACCCTCCAGGGGATGTCAGGGTGTCCTGGTTTCAACTAGGACAGAGTTAATTTCCCTCCTAGTAGCTGGTATGGTGCTGTGTTTGGGATTTAGGATGAGAATAATGTTGATATCAGGGTGATGTTTTAATTGTTGCAGAGCAGTGCTTACACCAAGCCAAGGACGTCTCAGCTTCTCGCTCTGTCCTGCCAGCGGGCAGGCTGGGGGTGCAGCAGGAGCTGGGTGGGGACAGACCCAGGACAGGTGACCCAAACTGGCCAAAGGGGTATTCCATACCATTTGGGGTCATTCTGAACAATATATAGGGGTGGCTAGCCAGGGGGAGGGGGCCGGACTGCTCGGGGTTAGGCTGGGCATCGGTCAACAGGTGGTGAGCAATTGCATTGTGCATCACTTGTTTGTACACATCACAGTAGTACTATTGTCATTATAATTATTTCCCTGTGTTAATAAACTGTCTCTATCTCAACTCACAGTCTTCATTTTCCCGTTTTTCTCCCCAGTCCCAGAGAGGGCAGGGGGAGGGTTAGTGAATGGCTGCGTGGTGCTGAGCTGCCGGCCAGGTTAAAGCACAGCTCGGGGTGGTCCCCAGGCACAAGGGAGCACGGGGACCCCACACAGGACCCCACACACTTGGGGGCAAGCTCCCTGCTGAGCCCCCAGCTTGGCAGCATCCCTGTTGGGCTGGGGGAGGTCTGCGCCTGCAGCCTGCATCCCCCTGGCTGGGGGGGCTGGGGACCCTCCCTGGGGGCTGTGCAGGGCTGGCATGTCCCCGTGTTCGGACACTGTCCCCATGACTCCTCTGTTTCTGCACATCCCTGGTAAAACACAGGGACTAGGATGAGCAAACATCCCCACAGCTGCTCCCTGACACTGGGAGCTGGGGAGGGGGCTGCGGGGCCCTTCAGAAGACCCCAGCTGGGTGGGAAAGGGGGTCCCCAGCCACTCGGGGGGCACAGAGCTTGGCTGCGGAGCAGGCTGGGGCCCTGGGAGAACCCCGGCCCTGCTGACATCGCGGTGACAGCACAATGTCCCCATGGCTACGCAGCATCGCGCCTGGGCTCCGTGGGTGCCAGCGGCCGCGGCAGGAGGAGGCAGCACCGCACCCCCCGGACCACCATGTGCCGCTGGGCCCCCCGGCCACGCGCCCCAGCAAGGCGGCGCAGGAGGAGCCGCCGGACCAGCAGCCGGCGCAGGCGGCGCCGTGGGAAGAGGCAGCGGAGAGGTGGCGGTGTCCCTGCACCCCCGGGGACCCCGAGGGGACCCGGAGGGGACCCCGAACTCCCCAGCCCCCAGGAGTGGTAGTGGGCACGGCACTCAGTCTCGCTTCTCTCCTGCAGGTTTCCAAGCCAAGACGGTGTATTACTACCGCAGGAGCAGGGCCCGGTGAGCGCTCGCCGTGCCTGCACGCCTGGAGCACCCGTGGGCGCTGCCACCCGCCCTAGCCGTGTTCCCTGAAGGCTGCTGGGGATCATCTGCTATTAAATGCTGCGTGTCATCCTGCACAGCCTCCTCTGTCCTTCCTGCTGCCGCCGGCCCCAATGCGCTCGCCCCTGGTCCCTCCCAGACCCCATCTGCCCGGGGTCACCTCCCTCTCAGCCCTACCCGGCCCCCAGCTCCCAGCCCCAGCACGGGGGGAGCTCACCGTGAGCACCGTGGGTGGGTTTGGGGGTGGCCCACTGGGAGCCAGGGATGCCCACAGGTTGCACACAGGGGCTGGCATCCTGGGGACAGGGGGCTCTGGGCTGGGTCCTGCTGGTGCCCCCACTGCATCGGGGTGACACGGAGATGGGGGACACAGGACACAGACACCCGGCACGCACACTGCTCCGTGCCACACAGGGGCTGCTCCTGGCCCCGCTCTGACCCAAGCAGCTCCTGCACCCACCGGGAGTGGGACAGGGACAGCGTGGGGACAGGGATTCGACGGCTGGGGTCAATGACAGTGCCGTGACAGCGGGGTGATGTGGAGCGCCCCACTGCAGCCATGCACAAAGCACTAAGAGGAGCGCGAGGCTCGGCACCATCCTGCTGGCACTGAATGGCTGCGGGGTCCTGCAGGACCCGGGGCTGTCCCTGAGGGGACAGGCAGCCTGCCTGGGACCCCTGCCCAGCAAAGGGGGAGTTGGGCACGGCCACGGGCAAGGTGGGCTCACTGCTGCTGGGGTCATCACAGGCACAGGAGCCTTCAGCAGGGCACGGTCCTGAGCTGTGCCCTGGGCTGTGACTGTGCCACGTGTGGGGCTGCGCACGGGGGCCCTGTGCCACGCACTGGGGTGAGACTCCCCAAATGGGGGTGGACCCCTGCCCTGCCGAGCAGAGGGAGGGGACCTAGGAGATGAGGAATGGAAGCAGGTCCCTGCTCGGCATCGCAGACAACCCCCTCCCTACCAGCCCTGCCTCCCCAGCTGCCCCCACACAACAGGTTTAAGGCCCTGGAGCTTGAGAGCCCGCTGGGTGAGGACGAGGTGGAAAGTCCACCCAAGAGGATGCCTGGGGCGAGGAAGTTGACTCCACGCCTCAGGACTGCCTGCACCAAGAAAGACAGAAGGGAAATCATTGTAGAGGGCCCTATTTGTCAGCCTGACCCTACCCACAGGGAAGTCTGCTGCCTCCCTGGGGCCAGGGTCAGGGACATTGCCAGGATGCTTCCCAGCCTGGTTCGCCCCTCTGACTGTTATCCTCTTTTAATGGTCCAGGCTGGCAGTGATGACATTGAAGAGAGAAGCCTCAAGGCTATCAAATGGGACTTTAGGGGACTGGGTCGGTTAGTGGATGGAGCAGGAGTGCAGGTGGTGTTTTCATCCATCCCTATGGTGGCAGGGAGGGGTACAGAGAGGACACGGAAAGCCCACCTGATAAACACCTGGCTCAGAGACTGATGCCAACACAGAAATGTTATTTTTTTTGACCACAGGGCGCTTTACGTGGCACCCAGCCCACTAACTGCAGATGGGTCCCACCTGTCTCAAAGGGGAAAACGGATCCTGGGCCAGGAGCTGGCGGGGCTCAGTGAGAGGGCTTTAAACTAGGCAGGAAAGGGGACGGGGACAGGGATGGGGAGGGAATAAGGCTCGTTAGAGGTGTGCCAGCGGGAACAGTGTGAGGGCTGGGGGATAAGGCAATGGCCCAGCTGAAGTGCATCTCCACCAATGCACGCAGCATGGGCAACAAACAGGAGGAGCTGGAAGCCATCGTGCAGCAGGCAGGCTACGACTTGGTTGGCATCACGGAGACGTGGTGGGACCAGTCTCATGACTGGAGTGCTGCAATGCCTGGCTATAAGCTCTTCAGAAGGGACAGGCAGCACAGAAGGGGTGGTGGGGTTGCTCTCTATTCTGTTGTTCTCGTGGGGGACTTCAACTTCCCTGACATACCCTGGACATGCAATACAGCTCAGAGGAAGCAGTCTAGGAGGTTTCTGGTAGACAGCTTCCTGATGCTGTGAGCCTACCAGGGGAGGTGCCCCACTGGACCTTCTCTTCACAAACAGAGAAGGACTGGTGGAGGGTGTGATTGTCGGGAGCTGTCTTGGGCAGAGTGACCACGCAATGGTGGAGTTCACTATTCTTGGCGAGGCCAGGAAGGGGACCAGTAAAACCGCTGTATTGGACTTTCGGAGGGCTGACTTTGAGCTGCTCAGGACACTGGTTGGTGGAGTCCCTTGGGAGGCGGTTCTGAAGGGCAGAGGGGTCCAGGAAGGCTGGGCGCTCTTCAAGAGGGAAGTCTTAATGGCGCAGGAACGGTCTGTCCCCACGTGCCCAAAGACGAGCTGGCGGGGAAGAAGACCAGCCTGGCTCAACAGAGAATTGTGGCTTGATCTTAGGAGGAAAAAGAGGGTTTATAAGCTTTGGAAAAGTGGGCAGGCCACTAGGGAGGACTTTAAGGATGTAGCGAGGCTGTGCAGGGACAAAATTAGAAAGGGCAAAGCCCATCTGGAGCTCAATCTGGCTACTGCCGTTAAAGATAACAAAAAACGTTTCTATAAATACATCAACACAAAAAGGAGGACTAAGGAGAATCTCCATCCTTTACTGGATGCGGGGGGAAACTTAGTTACAAGAGATGAGGAAAAGGCAAAGGTGCTCAATGCCTTCTTCGCCTCAGTCTTTAGCGGCAATACCGGTTGTTCTCTGGATACTCAGTACCCTGAGCTGGTGGAAGGGGATGGGGAGCAGGAGGTGGCCCTCACTATCCACGAAGAACTGGTTGGTGACCTGCTACGGCACTTAGATGTGCACAAGTCGATGGGGCCGGATGGGATCCACCCAAGGGTACTGAGGGAACTGGCAGAGGAGCTGGCCAAGCCACTGTCCATCATTTATCAGCAGTCCTGGCGATCGGGGGAGGTCCCAGTTGACTGGCGGCTAGCAAACGTGACGCCCATCTACAAGAAGGGCCGGAGGGCAGAACCGGGAAACTACAGGCCTGTCAGTTTGACCTCAGTGCCAGGGAAGCTCATGGAGCAGATGGGACGTTTAGGTTGGATATTAGGAATGAATTCTTTACTGAGAGGGTTGTGAGGCATTGGGATGGGCTGCTCGGGGAAGTGGTGGAGTCACCACCCCTGGAGGTATTGAAGAGCCGTTTGGATGCAGAGCTCGGTGATGTGGGCCAGTGCAGGGCTGGGTGGTGTTGGGTCAGAGGTCGGGCTGGGCGACCTTGGAGGGCTCCTCCAGCCGGGATGGCTCTGGGACCCTGGAATTTTGGGGGTCTGGGATTCCGTGGCTCTCTCCGCGCCCCCACCCCGCCCCAGCCCCGCCGGGGGTCCCCGCTCAGTGGCACGCGCGCCCCGTCACAAAGGGCCTCGCCCGCGGGCCCCTATAAAAGGGGCGCGGGGGCGCAGAGCGCGAGCCACCGGCACAGCAGGGCCAGCGTCCCGCGCCCGCGCCCCCAGCCCAGCATGGCCAGCTACCGGCGCAGCAGGACCCGCAGCAGGAGCCGGCGTCGCCGCCGCCGCAGCCAGCGCCGCTACGGGAGCCCCCGTCGCCGCCGCTACGGGAGGAGCCGGCGTCGCCGCTACGGGACGAGCCGCCGCCGCCGCCGCCGCGGGAGACGCAGCCGCCGCTACTGAGCCGTCCCCGCCGCTGACGGGAGCCCCGGCCGCCACCGCCCGCGCAGCGCCGCACCACCGCGCCACACGGCCCTGCTGCTGTGCCCCAAACACCTGCCAATAAAGCCGAGACGTGGCACCAGGCCCCGTGTGCTGTCTGTGTCCAGTGGCACCGTGTGGCCCGGGGGGGGACGGGTTCGGGGGGGATGTCCCGGGGTGGCCTTGGGCAATGGGGAGAGTGTCCGGGGGGGCCAGGTCCAGGGGGAGCGTGTCCAGGGGGTCTCCGTATCCCAGAGTGTCCATGTCCCAGGGGTCTGGGTCTGGGGGGATGTCCCGGGGTGGCCTTGGGTGAGGGGGAGAGTGTCCAGGGGGTCCGGGTCCAGGGGGAGTGTGTCCAGGGGGTCCGTGCCCACGGTGTCCATGTCCCAGGGGTCTGTGTCCCAGAGGGGCTCTGTGTCCTGGGGTGTCCGTGCCAGGGTGTCTGCGTGGCCACAGCCAGCACCGGGGTGTCCCCATGCCCTGGCCACCAGTCCCCTTTGGTTCCATTTTGGGTCTGCCCCACGGGGCTCGTGGTGCCCGGCTCTTTTGGGCCGTCCCATGCCCAAGGAGGGGGCAGCACCTGGCGGGTGCTCGGGGCTCGTGCAGCCCAGGGTTGGGTGCGTGCAGGGACAGAGGTGGCTCTGCCTGCATGTGCCAGGGGGATCTGGCCCTGTCCCCATGTCCCAGCCCTGTCCCCATGTCCCAGCCCATCTCCACTCATGGCAAGGACCCCGTCCCACCCCTGTGGTCACGTTGGGTGAGGGGGGGTCGTGTAGCTGCCATTAACACCTCCAGGGAGGCTTTTTGGGGTTAGGGGGAAGCTGGATGTCCCAGCTGCGGTCCCTGCAGGACACCGTTGCTGTCCCCCTGTCCCCAGCTGCACGTGGCCTCTGTGACCTCACAGGACCGGCAGCACCGGGGCTGGCAGAGCCCAGAGGAGCGCGCGGTGCCTGCGGGACGCTGCCCTGCTGATGGTGGTGGGAGGGGGCTGCCCGGACCCCCTTGGGCTCTGCACCAGGCTGACGGACCCAGGGGGTGTCCCAAAGGTCCCCTGCCCCACAGCATGGTCCTTGTGTCCCATGGTGTCCCCTATCGTGTGTGTCCCATCACATCCATGCCTTCTGAGCGTGCATCCCCCAGTGTGCACACCCCTGCCCCGAGCTCTGTACCCCCATCAACTGTGTGTGCCCAGAGGCTCCACGTGTCCCAGCGGGTGTGCAGTCCCAGGGCATTGTGCTGCGTGTCCCCTGGTCCCGTCCCCTGGTGGCAGCACAGCGGAGACCCCTGGAGCTCGCCCCAGAGCCTGCCCTGCTTCCCACCACCTCTTCTGGGGGATTTCCCTTTGCAGCCGCTGTGCTGGGCTGCCTGGGATGGAGTTAACCTTCCCTGCAGCCCGTGCAGTGCTGTGCTCTGCACCGGGAGCTGGAACAGCACCGGTACCCCTCCGTGCAGTGTCTGCTGCTGCACACTGCTGGCACAGCATCAGGACCCCCTCCAAGCCTTTTTTTTTCCCCCTCTCCCTTTTCCCTTTAATTAAATCATCCTCATCTCAAACCTTGAGCTCTCTGTGTCATATTTTCTCCCCCTTCCTCTTTGAGGAGGGGGAGTGAGAGCGGCCGTGGAGGAACTCAGCTGCCCACCCGATTAAACCACCACAGCCGCCCAGGGGCAGCAGGACGGGGCAGGGCAGAGCCCAGGTGGGTTGGAGGCACCAGCACTGGAGCTGGCCCCGCTCAGAGCATCTCACTGCAGCCCCCCCGTGCTGCTGCAGGGACCCACCCCTGGGAGCTGAGCATGGCTGTGGGATGTCCCCGTTGGTCACCACATCCCCGTCCCTGTCCCTGCCCCAGCTCCCAGCCCCTCCACCTGCAGGCAGGAGGCCCGATGGGGCAGGAGGGCACACGGCGAGCAGGGGGTGCAGCGCGCCCACCTGCACTCCCCAAGGCACGACACAGCACGGAGGGCAGGAGGCATTATTGAGCAGCTCAGGCAGGATCCGCAGCCATCCTCATCATTCCCCGACGGCGTCCTCAAAGAGGAAGAGCAGGGGCAGGAGCACCAGCAGGTAGAAGAAGAAGACGTTTGCGTGGGACAGGTAGCAGGCGAGGATCACGCACGCCACCATCTCCAGGACCATCTGGTTCTCGCTGTGCAGCTCCATGGTCCGTGCGCGGCCCCAGGCGGTCGCATCCATCCTGCAGGGACACGGAGCCCGAGGGCATCACCTGCAGAGCCAGGTGGGACCCCCCCGGGGGTGCTCCCGCACAGCACCCACCACCCAGGACCCTCCCGCGCCCCTCGCCCCGCTCGGGGCTGGCACACATTGACTCTGCTCCCATCGGGGTCCCGGCACGGCTCCACTGGCCCTCCACGTACCCACAGCTCAGCACCGCCAAGTCCTGGCTGTGGCAGCCAGGAGGGCGATGTCACAACCGGGGCTTGTGGGGTGACACCATCTGCAGGGAGGGGACAGCCCCAGAGTAGGGTCTCCCCTGGGGCTGGGGGCTGTGCTGGGACCCCAGGGCTGGGCACGGGGCTGCTGTGAGCCCCTTTTGTCCCCACACGGAGCCTCTCTGGAGCGGGCCCCAGGGGAGGGCTGTGATGTTAGCATGGTGCAGAGGTGGCTGCGGGGACAGGGCACAGCCCCGAGCAGCCAGAAAGCCCCACAAAGCCCCACAGAGCCCCACAGAGCCCCACAAAGCCCCACAGAGCCCCACAGAGCCCCACAAAGCCCCACAGAGCCCCACAAATACCCACAGAGCCCCACAGAGCCCCACAGAACTCCACAGAGCCCTTGTCCCTTCTCACACCCAGCAGCCCCCCTCCAACCCCCAGCCACCTGCCGCATCCCTGCCCACCCAGGGGATGTGGGGCCAGCAGGAGGGGTCTGCCCGCACCCCCCGTCTGCTGCCATCACCCTGTGGTGGGGACAGCACCCGGGGGACAGGGACGAGGCCAGAGGGGGCCGGGCTGGTGCTGGCAGCCCTCTCCGGCAGGTGGGCACTCGGCCACCCCTGTGGGCTCCCTGGGTGCGCGCGGCACCGCCGGGCGGTTTGGGCACGAGCCTGGCGGCCAGCAGCGGCTGCCAAAATGTTTGCCTTGGCCGGCAGCCCTGACCTCAGCCACGGGCTGCGGTCCCCGGCCGGGCAGGAAAGGGCAGAGAGCCAGGGCACGGGGCAGCAGCACGACGGGGCAGCCCGGGGCTCGCAGCCATCCGTGTGCTGGGGAGAAGCTCCCTCCTGGGGCACCCCGGCACTGGGGTCCCCCAGGGTCTCTCCAGCCCCACAGAGAGCCGCGGGCTCCCCAGGAGTGCAGGCACCAGCAGGTCAAGGAAGCGCTGTCGGATCCGAGACCAGGCAGAGGTGTGCAGCACCTCATCCCCTGCCCCAGCCCGGCGCCTTTAAGGCACCTCCTGCAGCCGGGGAGGGAGCTGGCGGCTGGCCGGCGGTGCGGCCGCCTTGACTCCGGTCCAAGCTGCATGTGGAAATCCAGCGAGTCCCTGGAAGTGCTGACTGGGGCGGAATCCACCGCTGGAGCCCCGCTGCGCCGAGTGCCTTGGCCTCCGGTCACCACTGCCGCGGGCAGCCCCGGAGCGGGGCCAGCTCCAGGATGGCCTCTCCTGCCCCGCAGCCGGGCAGCGGTCCCAGCGGTGCAGCCAGGGCAGCGCGGAGCCGTGCCAGGCCCGCTGCAAACCTAGAAAGCCCCATCACGTGGAGGCTGAGTCAGGCCCCCAGGCAGCCTCCCCTCCCGGCCCTTCCCGGAGCCGCTGGGCTGCGGGCGCTCCGGCACGCTGCGGGAGCTGCCTCGGCTCCATGCAACCCCTTCCTGCGCCCTAGCCCCGGGATGGGATGGGAAATAAAGCCGTGGTTCTGCAGCCCAGATGTGTGGTGTGGGGGAGCGCACGGCATTCCCGGCCGTATCCTGCTCTCAGCAGGGCTGGGGAAGGAGCCGCATCGCAGAGCACGAGGACCCCTCCCGCAGGAGCACCCCTGGGTGTTGTGGGACCAGGGGACCACATCCTGCTCCTCTCGGCCAACACAACCCGTTCGGTGCTGGCACAGCCCCGGGGGGCTGTTCCCATCCAGGAGGAATGCGCAGCCACTTCCCAGCCCCCTGCACCACACCGAGTCCTGTGACCCCTCCAGGGATCCAGGGAGAGCAGGGATCGGGGACCCTGGGCTGGATCCGTGGGCTCCAGGAGAGCCACAGGGACCGGGAGCAGGGGATGGGGGTGGGAGCAGCACCCCGACCTGCTGGCTTCGCTCCCTGCCCACTGCAGCCAGGCACACAGAGCCTCCCCAGCTACTCTTGGCCACCAAAGGGTGCCGGTGGCCAGTGGCCAGCAAGAGCCCAGCCGCTGCCTCCCTCCTCCTTGGCCCAGCCCAGATGCTGGAGGCTGTAAAAATCCTAATAAACCACAAGTGAAGGTCAGGCCCAGGAAGGCCCTTTAGGGCTGGAAAATGAGGTCATGGCAGGCTGGTGTCGGTGCCAGCAGCGGCACGGCTCCTCGCAGGATGCTGCTTGGAGCAGGACAGGGGGCAGAGCTCCCCGCAGGGCTGAGGGAAAGAGGACAGGGCTGGGGAAGGGTCTGGACACAGCCTGGGGAAGACCCCAGCTCCCCCAGCCCGCACCAGGGCTTGTGCAGGGCAGCAGGGCCATACCAGCAGGCAGTACCAGCACTGCACGGCCCCCACTCCCTGCGCCGCAGCCGGGATCCCCCCGATGTGTGCGGGATGGGCTCCCCGGGCACCACGGGGCCTCGAAGCGACTCCGGCACCTCGTGCTTCCCTCCCTGCAGGTTGGATCCAGCAGCAGGGACACGGCCGGGGCAGGGCAGGGTGCTCAGAGCTGCCTCGGTGCTGGTGCCAGCGCCGCAGCCACCCTGCCCTGGCCGTGCTGGCAGGGGTGCACGGGGTGCCACGGGCACCGCATCCCTGGGGCTCAGCTCTGGCTCATCCTGGGGGTCCCTGCGCTCCTAGGGACATCCCTCCCTGCTTCCCACTGTCCCCCGCTGCTGGTGAGAGCTGGGTCTGGGTCCCGGTGCACTCGCAGCCCCAGGGCAGTGCCGCTCAGCGCCTGCCATCTGCCAGGATCTGGCTGCGAAGCCCTGGCTGGGCTCAGCTCCATGCTAGCAGCTCGTGGGGCCTCGCGGGTGCCCGGGCTCAGCCGGTGGCACCGGCTGCTGCTGCGAGCAATGGGGGGGGGGTGCTGTAGCCCCCACAGCCATGTCCTGCTCTTGGAAAGCGCCATGCACGGCCACGGAGAGCCAGACACAGCTCCATGGCCGGGTTTGGCTGGGGAGTGCTCAGGGTCTCCCGTTGGGTAGATGGGGAGTGGGGAGCACAGCAGGGCACCCACAGGGCACCCAGCGCACCCACCCGGCATGGGGGGACGCCCAGTGGCCCCAAGAGGGTTGGGGACAGCTGGAGAGTGGCTGAGGAGCAGGGAACACAGCTGAGGAGCAGGGAACAAGGCTGAGGAATGGGGAACAGGCCAGGCAGATTGTTCCAGTCTGGGAGGGTTTTGTGCCCAAAACTGCTGTGTAATCAGAGCTGAAACATTCCTGCAAGGGCGGCAACAATACCCGATGTGCGAGCGCTCCGGGATCAGCCAAGGAGAGATGGGGCACCCTTTGCTGCCAGAGCCGGGCGCGGGCAGCCCCGGGGGCATTCAGCATCCCCAGAAACGGGGGGGTCCCCGCGGCACCCCGCACCAGGCACCCCAGGCTGCCCCGCTGGTCCCCGCACCCCGCACGGCGCTGCCGACGTGGAGAACGGGACCGCAAATTTCCTGCGGGACCGGGGCCAGCGAGCAGCGGCCGCGACCCGCCCGGCTTCGAGCTGCGGCCCCCGGGGCCGGATCCCGGCGGTGCTGAGCACCCCTCGCCCCCACGAGGGGCCGGGGGCTCCCCTGCAGCACCGCCGGGCTGGGGCCGGGAGCTGGGTGCGGGACACGCGGGCGGCAGCAGGGGCTCGGGAGCCCCCCCCGGGCACCCCCCGGGCACCCCGGGGGGCGCAGAGCCCGGCTGGGGGCGCGCAGAGCCGGGGGGACCGCGAGCCCCCCGCTGCCGGGGGGGGAGCCCCCAGCCCGCTACCGGGGGCTGCCCGCGGCCCCGGCGACAGCAGCGGGCGGCGGGGGGCGAGGAGGGCCCGGGGGCGGGGACGGGGACGGGAAGGGGCCGGGGGGGGGGGGGAGCGGCGAGGGGCGGGGGCGGGCGGGGGCGGCCGCTGTGCTCGGCTCGGCTCGGCTCGGTTCCGCCGCCCGTCCCGTCCCGTCCCGTCCCGTCGCGGCGATGCCGGGGCTGCGGCTCCCGGTGCTGCTCCTGCTGCCGCTGCTGGCCGCCGCCCCCCCCGCGCCCCCCACCCAGACGGCGCCCCCCGACGGCGCCCTGAGGCCCGGGGCCGCGGGGGTGGGGGGCTCCCGGGGCTCCACGGCGGCGCCCCCCAGAGACGCCGGGACGGGGGGGCCAACGAGCAGCAGCGCCGAGACCCCCCCGAGGGGCACCGCCACGGGGGGGGCGCCGAAAAGCCCGGCCGCGACCCCCCCGAGGGGCACGGAGCGGGGGGGCCCGGGCAGCGCCACCCCCGCCAGCCCCCAGCCCCCCGAGCGCGGGACGCTGAAGGGGGGGGCCGGGGCCAAAGGTAGGAGCGGGGGGGGGGGGACAGGGGCTGGGGGGGGGTGAGGGGTGGGGGTGAGTGTACATGTGTGGGTGGGGGGTGCATGTATGTGGGGGGGTGTTTACATGGGTGCATGTGTGCACATACGGGTGTGTGAGCTGTGCGTGTGTGTGCATGTGTGTGTGTGTGTGTGTGTGTGCTTGTGTGTGTGTGCATGTGTTGGTGTGTGTGTGCATGTGTGTGTGCATGTGTGTGTGCATGTGTGTGTTCTTGTGCATCTGTGTATGTTAGTGTGTGTGCGGCTGTGTGTTCATGTGTGTGTGTGTGCTTGTACGTGTGTGCATGTGTTGGCACGTGTGTGTGAGCATGTGTGTGTTCGTGTGCATCTGTGTATGATTGTGTGTGTCTGTGTGTGTTTGTGTGTGTGTGTGTGTGTGTGTGTGTCTGTGTGTGTGTGTGTCTGTGTGTGTGTGTGTCTGTGTGTCTGTGTGTGTGTGCAGCTCTGTGCGTGGCAGTGCAAGCAGGGCTGTTTGTACACAAGTGAGTGTGAGCAAGGGGAGGGATTTCAGCGTGCACTGGGGCGTGTGTGTGTGTGTGTGTGTGTGTGTATGGGTGAGTGTGCGTGTGAGCATGAATGTGTGCGCATGGTTTGTGTGTATCAGCGTGTGGCAGTGTGTGCTGTGTGCCTGCGGGTGTGCACTTGGTGGATTGTGCACTTTGTGTGTTTGTGCACTGCTTGCACACGCAGCAGCACGGCTGGCACAGCGCCGGCATTCCCCGGTGCCGGCTGTGCCCGGTCCCGCTGTGTAGATTCTGTAGGTCCTGTGCAGATGCCCCGGGGACAGTGTGTGTGTGTGTGCGTGTGTGCATGCGTGTGTGTGTGTGTGATTGTGAGCTGGGGCTGCACACACCTGGGGGCTGTGCTGAAGTCGTGCGTGTGAGGGGCTGCCCCAGGGTATCCCTGTGAGCCAGAGGGACGGGGGTGTGCACATGGGTGCGTGCTTGTATGTGTCTGCACATGGCTGTGTGCACGTGTGTGTGTGCACATGTGTGTGTGTGCGTGTGTGTGTGTGTGCACATGGGTGTGTGCACACGGGTGCCGGGTGTTCCCCAGGGCCACGCACTGCAGCGGGGTCATGCAGGGCTTCCTGATTCCCCAAGTCCTTCTCATAGCCCCCCTGGGGCCATTGGGGTGTGTGCGCCCCCAGCCCCAGCCAGCTTTGCCCCCCTCCCACCCAGGGGCACCCCGAGGGCCAGCAGCCCCCAAGCCCTGAGCCCCCCAACCCCGTCCCTGTGCCTGCCCGCAGCCCCCGTGCCCAGGAGGAAGGTCGTGCGGGTCAAGGTGGTGAAGAAAAAGGTGCTGAAGAAGAAGCCAAAGGCTCCAGCCAAGCACCCGGCTGCCCCGCAGGAGCCTCGTACGTACACGGTGCGGGGGGGGGAAGCGCTGTGCAGGGGGGCACACGCGTGTGCACACACCTACATGTTGCACCCCTATGTGCTGCACGCACACAGCACAGCTCTCACCATGGGCACAGCAGCAGCCCCGCACGCTGCACACACCTTACACATGCGTGGGGTTTGCTCTGTGGGGAGTGGGGTTTGCTTTTTGGGGAGTGGGGTTTGCTTTTTGGGGAGCGGGGTTTGCCCTGACCCCAGTGCTGCCCGGGGACCCCATGCACAGGACCAGCAGGCAGAGGAGGGCACAGCATGGGGGCAGCCCCGGGGGGACCCCTGCGTGGGAGCCGCCCTGCGTGGGGTCTCTGAGCACGCCGTGCCCCCTCTGCTCTGCCCCCAGAGTGCCCCCCGCTGGGGCTGGAGTCCCTGCGCGTGCTGGACTCCCAGCTCCGCTCCTCCAGCGACAAGCGCTACGGCCTGGGCGCCCACCGCGGGCGGCTCAACATCCAGGTAGGATGGCAGCGCGTGCGTGGCATGTGCATGGCGTGTTCGTAGTGTGTGCATGGCATGTGCATGATGTGTGCACGGTGTGTGCATGGTGTGTGCGTGGTGTGTGTACAGCGTGTGCATGGCATGTGCATGGCATGTGCATGATGTGTGCATGATGTGTGCATGGTGCATGCACGGCGTGTGCATGGTGTGTGCATGGTGAGTGCATGGTGTGTGGTGTGTGCTTGTTGTATGTGCAGTGTGCATGGCACCTGCATGGTACCTGCATGGCATGTGCATGGCACGCAGCATGTGCATAGCATGTGCATGGTGTGTGCATGGTGTGTGCATGGCACATGTGTTTCAGGGGAGCTGGGGCTCTCCACATTGCCCCTGCTGGCCCTGCTGCCTTCATCTGTGTTTTGCTCGGAGGGGGGCTCCACCAGGACCCCCCAAGGGCCCCGTTAAAGGAGGGCTTGGTCCCCTGGCTGAGAGGCACCCGCTCAGCACGGAGCTGTCCCCTGTCGCTGCAGCACCAGCGCAGCACCAGCACAGCTCCCTGCGGGGCTGCTGGGGCCGTGCCCGGGATGGGCCCCGTGCCCCCCCCACCCTGACCCCCTCCTGCCCGCAGTCGGGGCTCTACGACGGGGATTTCTTCGACGGCGGCTGGTGCGCGGGGCAGGAGGACAAGGAGCAGTGGCTGGAGATCGACGCCCGCCGGCTGACCAACTTCACCGGGGTCATCACGCAGGGGCTCAACTCCATCTGGACGTAAGGCGCGGGGCAGGGCTGGCCCCGGGGCTGGGGGCCGGGCCCCCCCTGACCCCTCTGCCCCTCGCAGGTACGACTGGGTGACCTCCTACAAGGTCCAGTTCAGCAACGACACGCACACGTGGCAGCCGTGCCGCAACAGCACCGAGGAGGCGGTAGGCACTGGGGGGGGGGAACAGAGCCCCCCCTGCGCCCCAGCCCAGCCCCGGTGCAGAACGAGGGCTCGGCGGAGTTAACGGCACGGGCGGGCGCTGTGCTGGGCTCCGGTGCTGTTGCCTTTGGCCTCCCTTCCTGGAGAGCATCCTCCAGCGCTTCCCCTCCCGCACAAAGGCTGCTTGTCCTCGCTGCCCACCCGGGGGGGGGGGACCGGGAGCACGGGGGGGGGGACGCACGCGGGTGTGCGCAGGGCCCCATGGCACGGCGGAGCGTGCCCGAAGGCGAACACGGCAGCCTGGTGCTTGGGTGCACGTGTGAGGGCTGGGCAGCCGTGGGCACTTGGGGGTGCGGGCAGGGAGGGTGCAGGCAGCCCCCCCGGGGGGGTGCAGGGATGGGAGAGAAACGGGGGCTGCCACAGCAGGGCTGGGGTCCTGGGGCAGCGCTGTGCCAGCAGCGGCTTTGGGGTCCCCGTGCCAGGAGCAGTTTGGGGTCCCCGTGCCAGGAGCAGTTTGGGGTCCCCACGCTCACCCTGTGCTGGGGGTCCCGCTGTGGGGTGGGGGCAGAGCAGTGGGGGTGCCCCAGGCCCCGTGGCTCTGTCCCAAATCAGGTCCCCCCGGTGCCGGTGCTGGGCTCAGCCCAGCGCCACGTGTCCACTGTTCATTAGGGGCTGGAGGGGGGCCAGGGGAGGCCGGGGCTGGGCGGCCGCACGCCCGTAACCCTTCGGTCCCCAGCCGGCAGCTCTGCCCCAGCCCCGCGTCCCCCCCCCTCGGTGCCGCGCTCGGGCCCGGGGGCACACAGGGGCTGCGCCTCCCACCCAGGTCTTCCCGGGGAACAAGGACCCCGAGACGCCGGTGCTCAACCTGCTGCCCTCGCCGGTGGTGGCCCGCTACATCCGCATCAACCCGCAGACCTGGTTCGAGAACGGCACCATCTGCCTGCGGGCGGAGGTCCTGGGCTGCCCCCTGCCAGGTGGGCGCCCCCCAGTCCCTGCCCCATGTCCCTGGGCCAAGCTCTCCCTGCGGGGCTGGGGGCTGAGCTCCCGCTCCCTGCCGCTCTCTCACTGGTCCCCGGCTCCCTGCAGACCCAAACAACATCTACTACTGGCCCAGCGACCCCGTGCCCACGGACAAGCTGGATTTCCGACACCACAACTACAAGGAGATGAGAAAGGTGCCGGGGGCAGGGGGCTGTGCACCCCTGGGGACCTCCCAAACCAGTCCAGGGGTCCCTGCACCCCCGGGGGTGCGCTGGACCCCGGCGCAGAGAGCTTTGCCCTCCGCAGCTGATGAAGCGGGTGAACGATGAGTGCCCCAACATCACCCGCGTCTACAGCATCGGGAAGAGCTACCTGGGCCTCAAGATGTACGTCATGGAGATCTCCGACAACCCCGGGCAGCACGAAGTGGGTACGTGCCCCGCAGCCCCAGGGCAGAGGGGGGGGGGGGGCAGAGCCGGGGGGCGCACAGCGGGGACCCGCAGCCACCGGGTGCCGTGCCCGCAGGCGAGCCCGAGTTCCGCTACGTGGCGGGGATGCACGGCAACGAGGTGCTGGGCCGGGAGCTGCTGCTCAACCTGATGGAGTACCTGTGCCGCGAGTTCCGCCGCGGCAACCCCCGCGTGGTGCGGCTGGTCACCGACACCCGCATCCACCTCCTGCCCTCCATGAACCCCGACGGCTACGAGACCGCCTACAAGCTGGTAGGGCCCGGAGCCCTTTGGGGCTGTGCACCCCACTCCCCACACTGCTCGCTGACCCCGTCCCCCGCAGGGCTCCGAGCTGTCGGGCTGGGCCATGGGCCGCTGGACCTACGAGGGCATCGACCTCAACCACAACTTCGCCGACCTGAACACGGCGCTGTGGGACGCCGAGGACAACGACCTGGTGCCCCACGAGTTCCCCAACCACTACATCCCCATCCCCGAGTACTACACCTTCGCAAACGCCACGGTGAGGGCGCCGCTGTGACGGGGACGGAGCGGGGGTCCCGGCTGCACCCCCCGCAGTTCTTGTGGCCCTGACGCAGCGTGCCTGCAGGTGGCCCCCGAGACGCGGGCGGTGATCGACTGGATGCAGCGCTACCCCTTTGTGCTGAGCGCCAACCTGCACGGCGGGGAGCTGGTGGTCACCTACCCCTTCGACATGACCCGCACCTACTGGAAGGCGCAGGAGCTGACGCCCACGGCCGACGACGGCGTCTTCCGCTGGCTGGCCACCGTCTACGCCACCTCCAACCTGGCCATGGCCAGCGAGGAGCGCCGCCTCTGCCACTACGACGACTTCATGCGCTCCGGCAACATCATCAACGGGGCCAACTGGCACACGGTGCCCGGCAGTGAGCGCGGGGCTGGGGGCTGGCAGCGGGGGGTACGGTGGCAGCAGCTCCCCCCCCTGACGCCCCCGCCGCCCCGCGCAGGTATGAACGACTTCAGCTACCTGCACACCAACTGCTTCGAGATCACGGTGGAGCTCTCCTGCGACAAATTCCCGCACGCCTCCGAGCTGCCGGCTGAGTGGGAGAACAACCGCGAGTCGCTGCTGCTCTACATGGAGCAGGTGCGGGACCGGGAGGCACCCCCGGCCCCGGGGGTCCCACCGACACCGAGGGGCTGGTGGCGGGACGCAGCCAGGGGGTCCCCAAATGCCCCCTGAGGCTTTGCACCCCCCTTCCCTCCTCCCTCAATGGGGAGGCTGGGGCTGGGGCAGCAGGGGCGTGCGCACTGTGTGTGTGCTGTGTGTGTGTGTGTGTGCTGTGCCACCATGGCCCATGCCGTGCCCCACAGCCTGTTTTGGGTACAGAAAGTGTTGGGTGCAGCCAGCAGCGTTGTGCTGGGGTGGGGGCTGCCCCTGACACCGCCCTGGTGCGTGGTTCCCAGGTGCACCGTGGCATTAAGGGGGTGGTGCGGGACGCGGACACGGAGCAGGGCATCGCCAACGCCATCATCTCTGTGGATGGCATCAACCATGACGTCCGGACTGGTACGGGGGGACACGGGCAGGGCTGGGGAGGGGACGTGGGGATGGGATGGGATGGGATTGAGGATGGGGATGGGGATGGGATGGGATGGGATGGGATGGGATGGGATGGGATGGGATGGGGTGGGATGGGATGGGATGGGATGGGGATGGGGAGGGGATGGGGACTGGCATGCAGATGGGATGTGATGGGGATGGGAATAGCAAGGGGATGGGATGGGGCAGGGGAGGGGATAGGGACAGGAACAGGGGTGGGGTGGGATGGGGATGGGGATGGGACAGGGGAGGGGACAGGGACGGGATGGGGTGGGATGGGGTTGGCAGTGGGGTCAGGGCTGGACACGGGGCCCGGAGGGGGCCGGTGCCGGGGGTGTCCCCTCCCCGCTCGGTCCCTGACGCCCTCCCCCAGCCGCGGACGGGGACTACTGGCGGCTGCTGAACCCGGGCGAGTACGAGGTGACGGCGCGGGCCGAGGGCTACGAGGCGGCCACGCGGCCGTGCCGGGTCCCGTTCCACAACGAGCCCACGGCCTGCAGCTTCCGCCTGCTCCGGCGCCGGCCGCGGGGCCGAGCGGGGGCCGCGTCCCGGCCGCCCCCCCCCGACCTCCCCCTGCGCCTCCGCCGCCGCCGCCTCCGCCGCCTCCGGGCCCAGCGCCGCCACGCGGGGGCGGGGCGCTAACGGGGAGGCCCCGCCCGTTTTACGCGCGCCCCGCCCCTTGCCCCGCCCCCTTTCCCTGGATGTCAATGGCGCCGCCGCCGACGGAAGCCCCGCCCCCGCGCGCTGGCCCCGCCCCCCCCGCCGGTCTCACGCTTCATTCATGTGACCGGCCGTGCCTCCCCGAGGGCCCGCCCCCGCCGCCCTTCCGCCGGGCGCCTATTGGCTGGTGGCGGCGGGGGGGCGTGGCCGCGGAAATAGCAGCGGCCAATGGGCAGCGAGCGCCGCGGCGGCGGGCAGGCGGTGGCGGCGGGCGGAGGGAGCGGTGAGCGGGGGCGGGGCCGGGGCCGGGGGGGGTCCCGGGGGGGGGGTCCTTTGGGGGAGGGGGGCGAGGGGGGCGTCCAGGGCTGGTCCATGGGCGCGAGGAGGGGAGGGGGGCGCGGAGAGATGGGGGCACCACCGGGGGGTGCGGGGGGCACCGAGAGGTTTGGGGGGCACGGAGAGGTGGGGGGGCACCGACAGGCACGGGGGGCACTGAGGGGTATGGGGGGCACCGGGGGGTGTGGGGGGCGTGGGGGGCGCTGAGATGGGGGTGCTGAGAGGCCCGGGGGGCACTGAGGGGTGTGGGGGGTACCGAGGGGCCCAGGGGGCATTGCAGGGCATGGGGGGCACCAACAGGCACGGGGGGCACTGAGGGATACGGGGGGCACAGGGGGGCGTGGGGGGTGCTGGAGGGCATGGGGGGCACTGAAGGGCACGGGGGGCACCGAGGGGCATGGAGGGCACCGAGGGATGTAGGGGCTCCCCGGGGCACAGGGCAGTGCTGGCGCTGCCCTGCCCGCACCCATGGGTGCCGCGCTGCCCTTGGGCTCCTCGGGTGGCCCTGAGCCCATCCTGAGGCCCTGCCGGGCAGGGGGCGCCGGGGCCGAGCCGCCCTCTCCCGCCCCAGGGCGCGCCATGGCGGGCTACCGGATCCGGCCGTACCGCGACGAGGACTACGAGGCGGCGCGCGAGGTCTTCGCCACCGGCATGAACGAGTACGCGCCGGCGCTGTGCCTGCACGTGCTGCGGCAGCCCTGGGTGCTGCTGCTGCTGGGCTGCGTCTTCTGCCTGCTGCTCGCCAGCTCCCGCTCCCTGCTGCTGCCCGTGCTGGCCCTGACGCTGCTGCTGGCCCTGGGCCGCCAGCTGCTGGGCTGCGCCTGGAGCACCTACATCGAGCGCTGCCTCGGGGACGACCTGCGGGACATCCGCGCCGCCTATATGGACGGCCCCGGCGCCTGCTTTTGGGTGGCGGAGGCGGACGAGCGGGTGGTGGGCACGGTGGGCGTGCGGCCGGCCGGTGGCGGCGGCGGTGGTGGCGGCGAGGAGCTGGCGCTGAAGCGGATGGCGGTGCGCAAGGACTACCGGGGCCGCGGCATCGCGGCGGCGCTGGGTCGCACCGCCCTGGCCTTCGCGCGGCAGCAGCGCGGCTGCCGGGCCGTGGTGCTCAACACCATGATGCTGCAGCACGAGGCGCGCGCCCTCTACGAGCGCCTGGGCTTCCGCCGCGACCGCCGCTACCTCCTGCCCACCGTCTACGGCCGCCTGGCCAACTGCACCGTCACCACCTACCGCTACGAGCTGCCCTGAGCCCGGCGGCACCGGGAGGGCCCGTGCGTGGACCCCGCTGTGCCGGAGGCTCCGTGTGGGGTGTGCCCGGGGAGCCCCCCCCCCCCCCGCCTCGTGCCTTTTGGCCAAGCCGTGCCAGCGATGCCTCTCAGGGAGTGCGGGGTGCAGGGGGTGCGGGGGGCTGGGACCCTCGTGTCGTGTGGTGCCTGGCTGGGGACACCCCCCCCCCCCCGGCATCCCAACCCTGCTGCACCCCGAGACGCCCACCCTGGGGGCTCAGCCTGCCGGGGGGGGGTCCCTGGGGTGCGTGTGTGTGTGCGATGCCCCCGTGTCCCCTGGGCGCACGGGGACCCACGGGGGTGCCGCGTGGCCGTGTCCTCCTCCCGCTGCCCCCCTGCAGTGCCTGGGGGCCGGGGGCTGCCCCTGCCGCCCCCCCCGCAGGCAGTGAAATAAAAGTGTCTGCAGCGCTGCCCGCAGCCCCACTTTGTGCTGGGGGGGGGGAACACTGGGGGGGGGGGCTGCCAGCTCCCCAGGGACCCCCAGCAGCCCCTCGGGGGGGCTCCACGCGGGGCCGCGCCTTTCTGTGTGCAGCCCCCGGCCCCCCCCCCAGCCCCATAGCAAGGACACGGGCCCCGGGGTGCCGCTGCCCCCCCCCTCGCCCCCCCCCCGTCCCCTCCGCCCTTCGCTCGCGGGACGCGGAGCCGCTGGCAGGGAGCCCACGGCACCGGCGCTGCCCGTGGGCAAAGTCCCCGGGGGGGGGGGCACGGTTCCCGTGGGGGGGGGGCCAAGCCCCCGCATCCCCGCGCCGTGCCCGAGCATCTCCCGCTGCCGCCGGTCGCCTTGCGCCTCCCGGGGCCGCCCTCGGGTGCGTTTCGCCCGGTCCCGGTCCCGGTCCCGGTGCAGGCGGAGGCGCCGCGGGGAGCCCGGTGCGGGGGGGCCGCCCCTTCGCCACCCGCCCGCAGCCGCCGCCAGCCCGGCCCGGGCCCCGGTAAGGGCCGCTACCGCCGGTAACAGGCACGGCCGCGGGCCTCGGTGTGCGGGGGGGGCACCGGGCGGCGGGGGGGGGACACACGGGAGGGGGGACACACGGGGGGAAACGGGGGGAGCGGGGGAGAAACGGGGGGAGCGGGGAACGGGGGGGGCACGGAGCGGAGGGGGGGGGACGGAGAGGGAGCGGAGGGGTAGAGAGGGGAGAGGGAGGGGAGGAAGGGGGGGGAGATGGAGAGGGGAGGGGGGCGGGGGGAGATGGGGGGAGGAAGGGGGGAGATGGAGTGGGGAAGGGGAGAGGGGAGCAGAGGGAAGCGGCAAAGGCGGAAAGGGGAAGCGGGGGGGGGGGTGAGAGCTGGGGCTGCGCAGAGCAAAGCGCGTCCCATGCCCCGTGGGGGGGCTGCGGGCCCTTGTCCGTGGGGCTGGGGGGGGCAGCACGGCGTGCAGGGGGCTGGCAGCAGCGGGGGGGGGAGCCCAGGAGCCCACCGGTGGGGTGTGCGGTGGTGCCACAGCCCTAACGGAGCTGGGTGGGGGCAGGTGCCCCCCCCCAGTGACAAGGCCAGCACGGCCCCCCCGGGGGCTGCAGCATCCCCAGCCCCTCTCTGCTCGGGGTCCCCCCCCCGGGGCAGCTCAGCCCCCACAGGCACAAACTTTGCCCCTCGCTGACAGCTCCGTGGGGCACGGGGCAGAGGCCGGGCTGCACGGTGCGGGGCGGCTGCCCGGGGTTTGCTCTGCCGCTGACTGGGGGGAGCTGGGACCGTGCTGGTACCCCACTGAGTGCTGGGGCTGCCGGGGGAGCCAGGGGGGCAGCAACCCCCAGACCCTGCCCCGCTGGAAAGGGCTGTGCTGCTGGGGAGGTCCTGCTCAGCCCAGCCCTGCAGCCTTGAGGGCTTTGGGACCCTGGGGCTGGCGGTATGAGCACCTCTGTGGCCTCATCAGGAACAAAAATGGGGACCCCCCCTGCCCATTGCTTGCAGAGGGACCCCAATGCAAGTCCAGCCCGGCACAGCCCTGGGCTGGCGCTGCTCGAAGTGCTCGGGGTGAGGGGAGCGGGGCAAAACCCCACGGGGGACCAGCAGGACGGGGGCCCGGGATGCCTGCCCCAGGCAGGGTTTGTGCAGGATTTTGGTGGCAGGGGGGCACTCACACCGACAGGGCGGTGCGGGCCGCAGGCTGGTGCTCAGCCGATGAGGGACGTGGTGGTGCCCGTGTCCTGGGCACCGTGGGGTCGAAGCATGGCCGGGGGTGCCGAGGGCTGCAGGAGCTGGGCGCTGCCGTGACCCCCCCGGTACCGCCCGCAGGTGCCAGCGGAGCGATGGCTCCCTACCGCATCCGGCAGTACCGGGACCAGGACTACGACGCCGTGCGGTCCCTCTTTGCCCGCGGCATCATCGAGCACGCCCCGGCCGTGTACCGGCACGTGCTGCGCTCGGCGCGGATGCAGCTGGCGCTGCTCGCCCTCTTCACCGCGGTGCGGGCGGCCGCCGGCTGCTGGCTGCTGGCGCTGGGGGCCGCGGCGCTGGCGCTGGCGGGCGCCTGGCCCCTGCTCCGCTCCTTCAGCACGTCCTACGTGCGCCAGGCGCTGCACACCGACCTCCTCGACATCCGTGCCACCTACATGCGGGCGCCCGACTCCTGCTTCTGGGTGGCGGAGGCCGGGGGGGCCGTGGTGGGCATGGTGGCCGTGGCCCCGCCGCAGGACCCGGCGCAGAGAGGGGTGGCCCTGGAGCTGAAGCGCATGTCGGTCAGCAAGGACTACCGCGGCCGCGGCATCTCCAAGGCGCTGTGTGGGGAGGTGCTGCGCTTCACCCAGGCGCGGGGCTACGGGGCCGTGGTGCTCTACACCTCCGTGGTGCAGGTGGTGGCCCAGCGGCTCTACGAGGGCCAGGGCTTCAGGAAGGTGGGCGCCTCCAGCCCCTCGCTGCTCGCCAGCCTCCTCTGCTTCCAGATCTTCCAGTACCGCTGCGACCTGCCCGGCCGCCCCCCGTCCCCGGCCCCGCCGCGCTAGGCACCGCCGCGGCACCGGCACCGGGAGGTTGCAGCAGGCTGAGTGTCCAGGGCCTTTCCTGGATCCTAGAGCACTGAGGAATAAACAGAGACCCGTGGGACGTGCTGCACGAGTGTTTGGGGCTGTATTTGGGGCCGTGTATGGGGCCGTGTACAGGGCTGTGTATGGGGTCGTGTACTGGGCCGTGTACGGGGCCGGGTTTGGGGCCATGTACGGGGCCGTGTCCGGGGGTTGTACAGGGTTGTGTATGGGGCTGTACATGGGGCTGTATACAGGGCCATGTACGGGGCTGTGTTTGGGGCCGTGTACGGGGCTGGGGCCGTGTCCGGGGGTTGTACAGGGTTGTGTACGGGGCTGTATATGGTGTATATGGGGCTGTATACAGGGCCGTGTATGGGTCTGTGTACAGGGCTGTGTTTGGGGCTGTGTACGGGGGTGTCCCCACACGTGCAAGCCCCCTCAGCTCCTGCCCATGCTGTGGGCTGCCATTTCCCTGCCCTGTGCCCGTGTCCGTGCTGGGCCCCGGTGCTGCCCTGCGGCCCGGGGTGCTCCTGGT
The DNA here is from genome assembly GCF_965140915.1 of Aythya marila. Lineage (NCBI taxonomy): Eukaryota > Metazoa > Chordata > Aves > Anseriformes > Anatidae > Aythya > Aythya marila. Next base: position 76,555,797 of record NC_139045.1, read on the forward strand.
GCCCTGCGGCCCTACACACACCGGGTGTCCCCTGGGGGCTTCCCTGCCCTGGCACTGGGCATGGCGGGGGGGTGACGGGCCTGGTGCTGGCCTGGTGGGCGGCAGGGATGGTGTCGGGGATGACGGTGGTGGTGTCGGTGGGGGTGTCACTGGGGGTGTCAGTGTCGGTGTTGGTGTCAGTGTCACTGGGGGTGTCGGTGGGGGTATCGGGGGGGTGCAGGCCATGCACGGTGCTGCGGGGCAGTGAGGAACGGGGCTGGAAGGGGCTCGGGGCCGGGGCACTGCCGGGGGCCCCGCCTGCGCCCAGCACCGGGGGCCGTGGCCGGGCCCAGCGGGGCCACCCCGGGATGGCGGCGCCGCGCCGCGCCCTCACTCAAGATGGCGGCGCCTCCCTCACCCCGCCGGTGCCCTCACTCGTGATGGCGGCACCTCCTTCCTCCCCCCACCCCCCCCCCTCCCGCCGTGCCCTCACTCAAGATGGCGGCAGCCGCGGCGTCAGTGGCGGCGGGGCGGGGCGGGGCGGGGCGGGGCGGGGCCGCGGACACCGGCACGGACACGGGAACCGGCACCGGCACGGGCAGGGGCTGAGCGGGGCGGGGGCGGCCCCGGGGGTCCCTGCGCGGCGCCATGGACTGCTACACGGCCAACTGGAACCCGCTGGGCGAGGAGGCCTTCTACCGGTGAGGGGCGGCCGGTGGCGGGGGGGGGGCGGCCGGTGGGGGCCTCGGAGCCTCCTCACCGGCCCGTCCGTGTGTCCGTGTGTCCGTGTGTCCGTGTGTCCGTGTGTCCGTGTGTCCGTGTGTCCGGCCGGCAGCAAGTCGGAGCTGTACGCCATGGAGTGGGGCCTGCGCGAGGAGCTGCGGGACTGCCTGGTGGCGGCCGCCCCGTACGGGGGGCCCATAGGTACGGGGGGCACCGGGGAGGGAGCACCGGGGGGGTGCCACCGGTTGAGGGTCCCCCCCCCCAATGGCCGCCCGCAGCTCTGCTCCGGAACAGCGGCCGCAGGGAGAAGTCGCCCGGTGCCCGCCCGCTGCTGGACACCTTCTCGGCCTCGGGGCTGCTCCTCGCCAGCATCCCGGTGAGTGGGGACCGGACCGGCCCCGGGGGGGGGGAACGGGGCCTCAGAGCCCCCCGTGCAGCTCCTGCGGCCCCCGGGGTGCCCGGAGGCTGCAGGATAAGTTTGCTCTAAACAGTTTTCATCCAGGAACAATTCACTTTAAATTCAGCTAGCATCAACAAACTGTTTTCCCTCTAATATCTGTTTCCTGGTGTAGAATAACAAGAAAAAATAACAGATATTTTGTCTGCCCATTGAAGAATTTAAGTTAAGTTATAGGTATTTTTTAAATAGTTACAGTACTCTGGTAGTCAACTAAATTTTTTTTTTTTCATTTTAAATGCAAAATAATGAATGGAATTAAAATTGGAATTGATTGGATTCAGTAAGCGTAGTATTGCAGAAAATTGAAGTAGGAAAAGTTTCAGAAGTTTTAAGGAGGGGCTGCTCGGGAGCGGTGTGTGCGGGGGGCACCAGGGGCTGGGTAGGGGGGGAGAGGGACAGGGACAGGGACAGGGAGCCCACCCGGCCTGGGAGAGGGGATGTGGGAGCGGTGCCGGGGTCCCAGGAGCACCGTGCCCCCCGTCCCCCTGCACGGGGCTGGGGCAGGCACGGGGGAGCTGCCGGGAAGCTGCCCTCATCCTGGGGTGCTGCAGAGCTGGGGGTCCGGGGCTGCAAGCACCAAACCCCGGCTGCTGCCGTTGCCTGCATCTCCTGGATCCGTGGCACATCCCTCACGTGAGCGGTGTCGTGCCCGCAGTGGAAGAGCGGCCAGGTGGTGCAGCTGGGCTGGACGGCCAGAGAGGACCTGCTGTGCATCCAGGAGGACGGCACGGTGCTCATCTACAACCTCTTCTGCGAGTTCGAGCGCCACTTCAGCATGGGCAACGTGAGTGGGGCGGTGCAGAGCGCGGGAAGGGCCGGGGAGCTCCTCACCAGCAGGTGGGCAGGGCTGGGTTTGGGTGGCAGAGGGGTGCTGTGAGGCCTTCCTGGGTGATCTCGGCCCCACGGGGCTCAGCTGAGAGCCTGAGGCTCCCACAGCCCCCCCTTCGGACATGAGCTGGGGGCAGAGCAAGCCCCCGATTTGGTGCAGGAGCAAGGCCTGTCATAGCAGGGATGCTGCTGGCCGTGCAGCACGGGGCTGGGCTCTCTCCTCCCTGGGACAATTTCACTCCCAGAGCCCCGGTGCCTCTCTGGCAGCGTGCTGCACAGCCCGAGTGCCGCAGCCCAGGCCCACCTCCCTCTCTCCTTCCCTCTCCATGCCACAGGAGGTGCTGCAGAACCACGTGCTGGAGGCGAAGGTCTTCCACACGGAGTACGGCACCGGCGTGGCCATCCTCACCGGGGCACACCGCTTCTCCCTGGCCACCAACATCGACGACCTGAAGCTGCGCAGGATGCCCGAGGTCCCAGGTACGTCCCGTCCCCGCCGCTCCCCGCTCCGGCTGCCGCAGGGCCCTGACGCTTGGTGCCCGCTGCAGGCCTGCAGAAGCCCCCCTCCTGCTGGGCCGTGCTGTCCCAGGACAGAGTGACCATCGTCCTGCTGGCCGTCGGCCAGGACCTGTACCTGCTGGACAACACCTCCTGCTCCGTGGTGGTGAGTGACCCACTCTGAGGGGAGCGGGGCAGCCTCCAGCACTCGCTGGCAGGTTTTTCCCCCCATCCCTGCTGTGCCACGGGCAGCACGAACACCCAGACACCTCAAAGGGGTGAGGACAAGGTGGGCACAGCGAGGGAGGGGACAGCTTTGGCCAGCTCACAGCCCCTTGTGCAGTCGGTGCCGGCGTGTGGCACGCTGTGTGTCCCTGGCTGATGCCCCTGGGTGCAACCCTCTCCCCTGACCCTCTCATTTTCCCTGTCCCAGACCCCCCCTGGCATGAGCCCCTCTGCCGGCGCCTACCTGCAGATGGCCGTGTCCTTCAACTACCGCTTCCTGGCTCTCTTCACCGACACTGGCTACATCTGGATGGGGCTGGCCACGCTGAAGGTGAGCTCCTCTTCCTGCTGCTGGGGGCTGGGGGCTGCCTGCCCCTGCTCTGTGCTCCCTCCCTGCCTCTCGCAGCCAGACCTGAGGCATCCCAGGGGGGCATCCCAGCAGCTTCCCTCTGGGCACTGATGGGCTCAGCTCTGCAGGCTGGCCTTGCTGCTGCTGATAAGCATCTGCACTCCTGTCATTGAAATATCCTCCCACCTTTGTTTTTTCATCTAATTTTATACCTATCTCGCCATTTTTTCCACTTCCAAATCCATATTTGCATCTCCATTTCTAAATCTGAGTTCCTCCCAAACAGCCAGTCCCTAAGTGCTTCTTCCACATCAGATTCTCTTACATCTGTACCCAAACTGGGCAGTTCCAGTATCGTTTCCCAGCTAGTCTCACTCTTATTGCTGTGAGCAGTGCCGTCACTCAGCTGTAAGAGGCCTTGCAGGACTTTGCCCGATTCCCATACTGGAGGTGTCCCAGTTATTTATGTGCTCCCCTGAAGCAATTTGGTTTTCTTTAGTCTCCGTCCACTTGCTGGTCTCAGTTGAGCACCAGCAGTTCCTTGCTTTACATGTGGATGGGCTGCACCCCAGGGCACCAGATAAATGCTTCTCACAGACAGTTTAAGTGCCCACACAGCGTCCTCACCCTTTGGCTGTGCCAGCCGTGCCCTGGCTCCCTGTGGGGCTGGAGCTGGAGCCAGCTTCTTCAGCAGGACGTGTGCTCTGTGCTGGTTTTCATCCCTAATCGCGCCCCTCGGTGCGTGGCTCCAGCAGCACACACACCACCTTCCCTCACCTCTCCCTGACTCGTCTCTTTCCCAGGAGAAGCTCTGCGAGTTCAACTGCAGCATCCGAGCGCCGCCCAAGCAGATGGTTTGGTGAGTGGCCCCCTGGGCTGTGCCCCCCGCCACACACCCCTGGATGCTCAACCCTTTGCCGGGGTCTGCCCAGCTCCGCGGCCACCCCGGGACGAGTGGGACCGTCCCTCGTGTCCCTGCTCCAGGCGTGGGGGCTGCGGGGCAGTCCCGGTGCTGCAGCGGGGCTGGGGGCAGCGCTCCCTGACCCCGTGGGGTTCCCCCGCAGGTGCATGCGTCCCCGCAGCCGGCAGCGTGCCGTGGTGATGGCGTGGGACCGGCAGCTGATGGTGGTTGGGAACTCCACGGAGTGCATCCAGTATCCTTTGGGGAGGAGGGACTGGGGTCGTTCCCGAAGGCCAGCCCAAGCTCCTCGGGCTGCTGCTGCTGCTCCTGCCCCCAGCACTGCTGCCCCGAGCTCCCCGGGGTGTCAGTGCCCCCAGGAGGCTCAGAGGAGGCTGAGCCCGTCCCTGCCCAGCCCCGGCCATCCCAGTCCTGTGCAGTGAAAGCCCCTGCTCTGTCTGGGTTCCTCTGTTCCCCTCCTCCTCGTGTCCCAGTTCCCCCCCAGTTCCCTCCCAGCTCTGAGCAGAGCTGGTGCTGTGCCAGCCCCTGCAGCCCCTTGTGCTGTGCCCTGCCCTGCACGGCCCCCTCCAGATCCCCCAGGGGTGAGCCAGGGCCGTCGTGGTGGGACGATCCCTGTCCCTCCCCAGTCCCTGGAAAAGGGGAGGGGGTTCATGAGGCCCAGCCGGGGGGGTGGGTGACCGGGGGACACTGTGGGGCTGGGCTGGCCCCGCACCACTCCCTTCCCGCGAGCCCTTAGCGGGGAGCACAGATTCGTCCTGGATGAGGACTCCTACCTGGTGCCAGAGCTGGATGGGGTCCGGATCTTGTCCCGCACCTCCCACGAGTTCCTGCACGAGATCCCAGGTGAGGTGTCCTCCGGGTGAGGCCCTTCCAGCCCCGCAGAGAGCGGGCTCTGGCACGGGATCTCCCCTAGGGCCCCCGAGCTGCACTGGGAGCAGCACTGGGACAGCCCCAGGTGACACCTGCTGTGGGGCAGCCTCTCATGCTCTGTTTTTTTTCCTTTTTCCCCCCGCAGAGGCCAGCCAAGAGATCTTCAAAATCGCCTCCATGGCCCCAGGAGCTCTCCTGTTGGAGGCACAGAAGGAGTACGAGGTTTGGCACCCTCCCCTGCTCCGTACCTGCCTCCTGCCCCAGCTTGGTGGGGCGGCTCTGGTGCAAACCAGCACTGCCTCTGTGGTGGGACGGGGACGGCCTGGCAGCCCCTGTGGTCCCGGGGCTCCCCCTGCCTGGTGAGCATCCCCTGGCCCGCAGATCCCCCACGGGCTGTGCTTCCCTGCAGAAGGAGAGCCAGAAGGCAGACGAGTACCTGCGGGAGATCAAGGACCAGAAGCTGCTCCCGGAGGCGGTGAGCCAGTGCATCGAGGCGGCCGGCTACGAGCACGAGCCGGAGACTCAGAAATCCCTGCTGCGGGTGAGTGAAGGAGGCAGAGGAGGGTCTGGGTGAGGCTGAAGGCATTTCCCTGCCTGCTCCAGGCCTCTCCCGTGACCAGAGCCAGTGCTTGTCCCGCAGGCAGCCTCCTTTGGGAAGTGCTTCATCGACAAGTTCCCCCCGGAGAGCTTCGTGCGCATGTGCCAGGACCTGCGGGTGCTCAACGCCATCCGGGACTACCAGATCGGCATCCCCCTCACCTTCACCCAGTATCCTGCCTCGTGGGGTGGGGACAGGGGGTCCCGGGGGGGCAGGGGGTCTGGTAGGTGGTGCAGTTAGTGCTGGTCTGAGCTGGGCTCTGTGCCCGTGCCTCGGGCTGGCTGTCCCTCCGTGACGGGATCCCATGCTGCTGGGCTGGCCCTGGGGTGCTGCCGGGAGGGGACGGGCACCCAGCAAGCGTTGCCTGCACTCTGGGGGGGTCTGAAACGCCCTTGACTGTCAGCACAGATACAAGCAGCTCACCATTGAGGTCCTGGTGGACAGGTGAGGCTCCCCTGCACGGGGCACCACGGCCCCGTCCCCGAGCAGCCCAGGCTGAGGCTGTGCCCGGCCCCGCTGCAGTCCCCACAGAGCTGGGTGCTCAGCGGGCTCTGAGCGCTCAGGACCCCTCTTGAGGCCGGCTGAGCTGTGTGGCCCCTCGCCCACCCTGCTCCAGGGCTCGCTGCTGAGCCTCCACGTCCCCCCCAGGCTGGTGCTGCGGCGCCTCTACCCCCTGGCCATCAGGATCTGCGAGTACCTGCGCCTCTCCGAGATCCAGGGCGTCAGCCGCATCCTGGCCCACTGGGCCTGCTACAAGGCGAGGGGGCAGCTTGGGGGGCGGCTCGGGGGGGGCTCTGCAGCGCCAGGGCCGTGCTGACTGCGCCACTCTGCTCCCCTCCAGGTGCAGCAGAAGGACAAATCCGACGAGGAGGTGGCCTACGCCATCAACCAGAAGCTGGGGGACACGCCGGGCATCTCCTACTCCGAAATCGCCGCCCGGGCTTACGACTGCGGCCGGACGGAGCTGGCCATCAAGGTCCCCGGGGTGTCGGGGGGGTGCTGGCACCCACGGGGGCTGCGTGCTGATGCCCTCTCTGCTGGCCACAGCTGCTGGAGTACGAGCCGCGCTCCGGGGAGCAGGTCCCGCTGCTGCTGAAGATGAAACGGAGCAAGCTGGCCCTCAGCAAGGCCATCGAGAGTGGGGACACGGACCTGGGTAAGGGGCAGGGTTGGGGGGGCAGCGGGTGTGAGGGAGGGTCCTGAGGCAGGAGAGGCTCTGTGGAACCCAGCACCGGGGGGCTGCTCAGCATCCGGGCAGCAAAACTCCCTTGGGAAGGGCTCAGAGTCTGGGGGAACGTGGTTATGGCTCTGTGCGGCGTGGGATGGGGGTGGTGGGAGCTGTTTGGGACCTGCAGAGCACGGATGTGCCCTGTGCTCGGGTGGCCCCTGTTCCCCTCCTGGTGCTGAGGGCTGGCCGCACATCCCAAAACACTGCTCCTGCCCCAAAATGCTGCCCCTGCCCCAGTCTACACCGTGGTGCTCCATCTGAAGAACGAGCTGAACCGCGGCACCTTCTTCATGACGCTGCAGAACCAGCCCGTGGCACTGAGCCTCTACCGCCAGGTAGGGGCTGCCCGCTCCTTCCTCTGCCCCTTGTCCCCTGCCCCGCTGCCTCGGGGGGGCCCTGGTGCTGCTGCGGTGTGGCAGGGGCAGCTCCCAGTCCCTGCGTGCCCTCACCTCTCCCTGTGCCCCCCCAGTTCTGCAAGCACCAGGAGCGGGAGACGCTGAAGGACCTGTACAACCAGGACGACAACCACCAGGAGCTCGGCAACTTCCACGTCCACTCCAGCTACTCGGAGAAGGTCTGTGCCCGGCAGGGGCAGGAGGAGGGTGGTGGAAGGGCTGGGGGGCTCCAGCCTGGCTCCTCCTGGGCCGTGGCAGCGTCCTGGGCGCCCTCCCTGGGGAAGGGGCTGGGGGGGGCCACGTCCTGCCTGGTGCCTGCGCCTGTCCCGTGGGGTCAGCAGCGTGAGCCCGGTGTTTGCACCCTCAGGGTAGGCTCCAGCTGTGGGAATCATAGAATATCCCGAGTTAGGATGGACCCATAAGGATCAAATCCAACTCCAAGGACTATGAAGGGACCCCCTGGCTCATGCCCCAGGGCCAGCACCTCCCTGGGGCTCTGTGCTGGAGGTCACCGTCCCCTCCTGTGTGTGCTGGGGAGCTCTGGGTCCCCCCAGGGCAGGGAAGGGTCCAACCCTCTGCCTATTTTGGGTGATCAGTGTTGAGTGTCACCATGCTGGAGCCTGGCCTTGGCTGTGCCGGTGTCAGCCACCCGTCCTGCTGGGCTTTGAGGGGCTGCCCGTCCCCTGCAGCGTGCCAGCCGTGCTGCCGGGGGGGTGACATGGCCGTGGCTTCTGTCCCCAGCGCATCGAGGGGCGAGTAGGAGCCCTGCAGAACGCGGTGGACGAGTACTACAAGGCCAAGAACGAGTTTGCTGCCAAGGTGAGCAGTGGGGCCAGGGAGGTGCTGTGCCCCCCCCACTATAGCACAGGGCTCAGCTGGGCCATGGGCACAGGATGGGGGCCACAGAGCCCCCCACCCTGCCAGGGGGTGCTGCCCCTCGGACAGGGACCCTTCAGCCAGGACCTCGTTCCCCAGGCCACGGAGGATCAGATCAAGCTCCTGCGGCTCCAGCGGCACCTCCAGGAGGATTTCGACAAGCCCTACCTCGACCTCTCGCTGCATGACACCGTCTCCACCCTGATCCTGGACGGCCACCACAAGAAGGCCGAGCAGCTCTACCGCGACTTCAAGATCCCCGACAAGCGGTGGGGGCTGGGGGGGCGGCTTTTTGGGGAGCCACCTCCCTAAAAAGGGTTTGGGGGATCCCTGTGCCCTGGGGTGGGGTGGGGGCTGCAGCCTGCTGGCAGCTGGAGCAGCCCCTTCCTTCTGCCCCCCCCCAGCTACTGGTGGCTGAAGATCAACGCCCTGGCCACACGCGGAGACTGGGAGGAGATGGAGAAGTTCTCCAAGAGCAAGAAGTCACCCATCGGGTACCTGGTAAGGGCTGGCCTCGCTCCTGGAGGGTCCTGCCACCCCTTCACCCTGTCCCCGTGCGCAGGGCAGGGTCCCTGTGTTGTCTTGTAACTGCGGGGGGGTTTGTGGGGGGCAGCTGCTTCCCGTCTCACCCTGTGTCTCCCCCCAGCCCTTCGTGGAGATTGCTGTGAAGCACCACAACCGCTACGAGGCCAAGAAGTACGCCCCCCGTGTGACCCCCGAGCAGCGCGTCAAGGCCTTCATCCTCGTGGGGTGCGTGGGAGAGGGGGGAGCCCCGGGGGGAGCCCGGGGACAGGGCTGGGGCTGGGGGGAGCAGCTGGGGCTGGGTGCAGTGGCGCTCCTGAGGCTGTGGGTTTTGGGGGACTTGGGGGCAATACTATGAGCCTCCTCCTTCTGTAGGTGGGGGGGAGCCCCTGTTTCCTTCCCCTTGTTCCCCGTGGGGGGGGGGAGCGGTGCTGCAGCCCCCTTTGTGCCCGCAGGGACCTGGAGCAGGCGGCCGACGCTGCCATCGAGCACAAGAGCGACGCGGAGCTGAGCTGCGTCCTGGCGCGCTGCACCCCCGGCACCGACAGCGCCCTGATGGAGAAACTGAACCGGGCCCGGGCCCAGCTCATGAAGAAATGAACCCGGGGGGGGGAACCGTGAGCCTGGGGGGGGGGCTGCGAGCCCCCCTGGGAGCTGCTGGAGCCAGGGGGCCTCGTTCTGCCCCCCTCTGCCCCTTCCAGCCCCTCATCCCCTCTCGCTGCTCCCCCCCCCCGCAGGTGCAGGGGCTGAGCTGAGGGGTCCTGGCCCTGTGCTGGGGGGGCCGAGGGGGGGGGGCTGCGTGCTGCAGGCAGGGCTGGCACCCCCTGACCCCCCCAACACCCCCATTTCTGGTCAATAAAGAGCAAAAGCGCCTGGCTGTCTGGGGTCTCATGGGTGTGGGGGGGTTGTTGGGGGCCTCATGGGGCTGGGAGGGGGGGGTCTTGGGGCCAGTGGGGGCCGGGGGGGGGTCTCAGGGGCCTGGGGGGATCTGTGGGGGCCTCAGGGGTCTGGGGGGGGCGTCTCAGGGCTGGGAGGGGGTCCTGGGGCCGGGGGGAGGCCTTGGGGGGGTTCTCAGGGGCTGGGGGGGTCTTTGAGAATCTCAGGGGTCTTGGGGGGGCGTCTCGGGGCTGGGAGGGGGGGGGTCTTGGGGCCGGGGGGCTCAGGGGCTTGGAGGGGGTCTGGGGGGGGGGGGGGGGCTGAGGCCGGGGCCCTAAGGCGGTGGGGGGGGGGGCCCGCTCATGGGGGCGTGGCCATTAGGCCACGCCCATCCTCTAAACCACGCCCATCTCCCCCAGCCGCAGTGCATTGTGGGGCGGCAACATGGCGGCGCTCAGCGCGGGGCGGGCGGCGGCCGGGGTGAGGGGGGGGCGGCGGGGACCGGAGGGGGGCCGGGAGGAGGGGGGGGCTTTGGGGGTCTCCATCCGGGGCTGGGGGCTCGGGGGGGGTCCCCTCGGCCGCCGCTCACCGCCTGCCCCCCCCCCCCCCAGGGCCTCCTGCGTGCCCGCAGCATCAGCGCCTGGCGGGCCCTGAGCGCCACCGCCGCCCTCCGGGACACCGCCAAGGGCAAGGTGAGGGCCGGGGGGGGTTGGGGGGGGCTGTGTGCGGGCAGGGGGCACGGAGCTGCGGCAGGAGCAGGGGGACGGCCCAAAATATGTGGGACAGGGCATGGAGAGCCCCTGCAGAGCCCCTGCACCCGGCTGGGTCTGTGTCCTGCCATCCCTGAGCCTGCTGAGCCTGCACCGCTGCGTCCTGCTGTCGCTGAATCCTGCTGTATCTGTACCCTGCCATCCCTGCATCCTGCCATCCTGCTGTGTCTGCATCCTGCCATCCTGCCATCTCTGTGCCGTGCCATCCCTGCATCTGCTGTGTCTCCATCCCTGCACCCCTCCATCCCTGCACAGCCCTGTCCCTGTCCCTGTCCCCGCAGGCTGCCCGCCTGTTCCCAGCTGCTGCAGGGTTTGTGCAGCCGGAGCACGGGGCTGCAGCAGGGACAGGCGTCTTGGTCTGCTCCCTGCCCCTTACCCCTAATTTTGGTGTGTGTAATTATAGTAACTGCTGCTAACAGCGTTCTGTGCGGTAGTGTGCGATCACTGCTAGAGGTCAGATAAGGTAAGAGCAGTGGCTAAGCACATACGAACGTGGTTTACCCTTCGTGGCCTGAAAAGCAGAGCCATTCACTGCTTTCGGTGGTAGTAAGGACAGAGCAAACAACGGGAGCACCAGGCAGTGAGGTAACGTTGTGTCTGTCACACCGTGGCTGACAGCACGGCTCCTGCCCGGGCCCATCGGTAGGCAGAGGTGTCCTGTGGTTGTGGTGAGGACACCGAGAGGAAGGGTTCAGCACTGGGTAACATCTGCACGTGCTCTGCTCCTTCTCGATGCTGACTTGGCGAGGCTTTCTGCCCCGCAGCTTGATTCTGGGGTTGTGCTCTCCAAAACAGACAAAAGCAGAGACTCTGGTCTTTCATTTCACACTTGCTGTTGCATTTTGCCTCTCCTCACCGCCTGCCTGCACCTCATAGTGCTGACACGTGCACTTCCCCTGCTGCACGGAGGAGAGCAGACAGCATTTACATTTAACATATTAAACATCTCGCTATTTGGAACTGGATAAATGCCTGCCAGACGTGGCTGTGGCTCTGCATACAGTCTCCCTGACTTGCCCCTGTCTGGTAGTGGAAGATCGGGAGTGACTGAGAGGAAGAGGAGGACACGTAAGGTTCCCTTTCACACAGATGAGGGGAGTCAAACCTCATATTCCAGACAAAAAACTCCCTCATAAGGCAGTGCTTGTCCTCACTTGCATCCCTATTTCTGGGTGTTACCTTTTCTGTAGTGTGACGTTGCCCAGTGAAGCTGTCGGGTGCAGTTCTTGTCTCCTCCTGAGACCGCCCGGTCTGCAGCTGGTTCTGTGAGATCTCGGGTCAGCTCGGTGCAGGGAATTACTGCCTGCAGGGGCAGGATTAGTAAAAGGAGCGGGTAAAAATAGGATCCAGCGAAGGGGGGGGCAGCAGGGCTGATGTGGGGGTGCCTGTGGGGTGGCTCAGGGATTAGCCCGAGGCTGGTTCTGAGTGCTTTCAGACTCTGTCCTAGCACAAAACCCGGGGATGTTCCAGCTCCCCTTCGGTGGGTGCCAGGGGGGGCAGAAGGGGCTCAGGGGGCAGCTCGGGGTTAGCACCGCAGCCAGGCTTTGTTACTGAGAACTGCAGCCAGCGTGGATGTTTCCTTGGCTGGAATCCTCCATCCTGCGGTGTGCGGGTAAGGGGGTGCAGGTGGGTCACGGCCCCGGGGGGCAGGAGCTGTCACTGCCCTCTGCTCTCCCTGCAGCCAGAGACCACCAAGCCGGACGGCACCTTCCAGGTCACCATGCTGCCCGGGGACGGCGTGGGCCCGGAGCTGATGCACGCCGTGAAGGAGGTGTTCAAGGTAAGGGCTGCCCCCGGGGGCATGGGGACGGGGGGGGGGCAGCTGCTGAGACAGCTGAGAGCCTGCCCCTGGGCTGCAGTGCTGAGCTGCAGCGGTCTGAGAGCCCCAGGGCTTTGCCCTTCCCCTAAAAAGATTCAGCTGAAAAATCCTGCAAATGGTTGAATTCTTCAGTGTTCCCAGCCCGGAGCTGTGCCGTGCAGCGAGCAGAGCTGCCCCTCTGGCCCACTCGGTCCTTTCCTCCCCCTGCTGAGGCAGTGGCACTGCTGCAGCTCCTCACTGCTCCTGCTGGGAGCGTGGCCACGGCGCTGCCACCGCCCGGCTGCACAGGGCTGCTACGGGCTCCTGGCCACTATCCTCATGGGCAAGGAGCTCTGCTCTGAGGAGCTCTGCTTTCCTGCAGCCGTGTCACAGCGCGGGGTGGGAGGTAGCAGGGAGCAGTTCTGTGCTCTGGCACGTGACAAGTTTGGTGACAGGAACCCAGCACGCCCCGTGGTCGCTTCCCTCCTCTCCCCGAGGCTGGTTTGAGGCTCCACGCCCCACGCTCCGGGCCGTGCAGTCGCTGCCCCTCTGTGGGGTGTTTGAAACGTCCCTGCCGAGCCTCCTGCAGGCCGTGGCTCCCGTGCTGCCTCCCTGCTGCAGGCCGCCAGCGTGCCGGTGGTCTTCGACGAGCACCACCTGAGCGAGGTGCAGAACATGGCATCGGAGGAGAAGCTGGATGAGGTGGTGGACTCCATGAAGGAAAGCAAAGTGGCCCTCATAGGTAAGGACAGCTGCTGCTCCTGCTTTGCCTGAAGGTGTTGCCTTAACCCAAACGCCGTTAGACGCTTTTGGAGGGCAGGAATTTCTGTGGTTAGCCCTGGGGAAGGCAGCGCGGTGTCTAAACAAAGAGGCTGACTGCCCGTACCGGGTGTCCTTAGCTTATGAATGAGGTGTGTGAGGTTGTGTCCAGCTTCTGCTGCTGAAGAGAGATCTGGCACGGGCTGGACAAAGGATCTCGGGGGGCTCCCACAGCACGAGGCCGGTCAGCGCGTGGCCAAGGCTCTGCTGAGAGCCCCCAGTCCCTGCTGCTGTCGTGCCCGGGTTCAGGCCGTGCCCTTAGGGGCTGTCAGCCCGCTCCCTGTTCTTACTGCTGCTCGATGTCCCCGCAGGCAAGATCCACACCCCCATGGAGTACAAGGGAGAGCTGGCGTCCTACGACATGAGGCTGAGGTGAGCTCGGAGTGGTGGCAGCGGCAGCAGCTCTCAGCCCGGCACCTGCAGGGCGCCCTCCCTGCCCCAAACAGCTCGCGGTGAGGTGCTGACCCTGCTGCTGCTTCTCTTGCAGGCGCAAATTAGACCTGTTTGCAAACGTTGTCCACGTGAAGAGCTTGCCAGGCTACAAAACACGCCACAACAACCTGGACCTCGTGATCATTCGTGAGCAGACGGAGGGGGAGTACAGCTCGCTGGAGCACGAGGTACGGCAGCTGCCCTCCAGCGCGTGGCTGCTCTGCCTTGGGGCCATCACTGAGGGCTGGGGACGCCTGCCCCAGGCTGTGTGGCTTTTCCTGCTGCTGGGCCACGGTCCTGCCTTCCACACCGGTTCATCACAACCGAGGAACTGGCTGAAGCTGCAGCGATGTGCCACGGGGCAGTGCTGGGCGCAGGAGATGGGGTGGAGGGGTGGAGATAGGGACTTTTTGGGCTGCAGGAGGGACAGTGCCCAAGAAAGGCACCGCGGCTTTGAGGAACCTGCTGGTGAGAGGAGATCCAGCGCCAGGCAGGGGCTCCTCGTCTGGGGCTCACTGGGGCTCAGCGGTGCGGGGTGGCGAGTTGCAGAGGGTTGGGGCAGGGCTGCACGGTGCTCAACTCATCACCCCCCTCCCGTGCCCAGAGCGCCAAGGGAGTCATCGAGTGCCTGAAGATCATCACCCGGGCCAAGTCGCAGCGCATCGCCAAGTTCGCCTTTGACTTCGCCACCAAGAAAGGGCGCTCCAAGGTCACGGCCGTGCACAAAGCCAACATCATGTGAGTGCCATGGGGTGGGTCTGGGGGCTCTTGTCACTGTGTCAGGCCTCGCTGCTCCCAGCTCCTCGCTCCGGTGGAGCAGTGCATGGTGCTGGTCTGGCTCAGAGGGGCTGGGCTTTTCCTGGCAGCAGGGCTCGGCCCCGTTCCCCTTCTGTATGGGCTCGGCTCTAGCACGAGCCTCACTGAGCTGTGACAGCGTCCTGCAAGCTGTCAGCTGAGAAGGGGAAACGCTCTGACACCGTGAGCTGGGCTCTGTGCCCCTGGGCCACGACTTCACCGCTTTGGGTTTGGGTGGAGGTGCCCTGCTTGCTGCTGTGCCCTGCTGTGGTGGGACACCAGTTGCTATTGGATCACCTGCTGCTGTAATGGTTTTACTGCGGCCCCGCAGGACCTTCACTGTGTTTGCTGTGTCTCAGGAAATTAGGCGACGGGCTGTTCCTGCAGTGCTGTGAGGAAGTGGCAGAACTGTACCCCAAGATCAAGTTTGACACCATGATAATCGACAACTGCTGCATGCAGGTGAGGATCCTGATCCCCTGCCCTACCCCAAGAGCCGTTCTTTACCTTCTGCTGCTTCACCTTCTGAGCGAGGGGATTAAAAACACCTGTGTGAAAGCTGACACAGCTGCTGCTGCTGATAGCTCCCTGCACGAGGGAGCACAGATTGGTTGCTGCAGGTCCTCTGCTCTGTGCCAGCTGAGGGCAGGAGCTGCAGGGACTGAAGCTGGCAGGGCCACGTGCAGCTTGTGTCTGGCAGAGCCTTACAAAACTGCCTGGATGCCAGGGCATCTTCTCAGCAGGGCTCTGCCTGCTGCCAATTGACCACATCTGGGGATGTTTTTGGGTACAGACTCATGAACCTCCCCCCCTCCTGAGGGCTGCCTGTGTTGTGTAGGACCGCTGAGCAGGGCTCACACCCTCTTCCCCCCATGCAGCTGGTGCAGAACCCCTACCAGTTCGATGTCCTGGTCATGCCCAACCTCTACGGGAACATCATCGACAACCTGGCGGCTGGCTTGGTGGGCGGTGCCGGCGTGGTGCCCGGGGAGAGCTACAGCGCCGAGTACGCCGTCTTCGAGATGGTGAGGGGGGGGCTCTGCGGGGGGCTGCGGGGGGCTGTGGGGCTGCTCCCTCACCAGCTTCTCCTCCTGCAGGGCGCCCGCCACCCCTTCGCCCAGGCCGTGGGCAGGAACATCGCCAATCCCACGGCCATGCTGCTCTCGGCCGCCAACATGCTGCGGCACCTCAAGTAAGGGCCTGACGGGGCTGTGTGGGACGGGGGCACGGGGAGGGCAGCTGGGGGGGCACAGACTGACAGCCAGGGGCTGACCTGCGTCTGCTTTCACTCCCTAGCTTGGAATTTCACTCCAACTTGATCGCGGACGCGGTGAAGAAGGTGATCAAAGTCGGAAAAGTGAGTGTTGGGCGGCCGCTCCTGGTGTGTGTCCGTAGCTCCCGTGTGGGCGCTGGCGGCCCCGCGTCGTCCCGTAGGGACAGCGCCGGCCCCGACCGCCGCTCCCAGCTCCCTCCCCAGCCGTCAGCTCAGAAACCCGCGTGCAGCCGTGCTGTAGTCGGCCCCTCTGTGCTTGTCTCGTGCTGTCCGTAGCGTTTGCTGCCTAGGGGAGCTGTGGGGGACGTCAGGCGGCCTCTTCCCGGCTTGCTGCCCCGGCGGGGTGCCAGCAGGGTGTGCAGAGGGAGCTGCTCTCCTCTCCCTGCTCGCGGTCGCTGCGCTCAGTTCACCATGGCGTTTCTCCCTTGTTTCTCCCCTTCCCTGTGTTGGATTTTTAGGTTCGGACACGGGACTTGGGCGGTTACTGCACCACTTCTGACTTCGTCAAGTCTGTGATTGACAACCTGCACCCCCACTATGGGGCCTAGCAGCCCCGCGGGCAGCCCCGGGACTTCTCCGCGCCCTCCACCAGCCTCCCCCAGCTTAAGGCCTAGCAGCGCCGCCTCCCCCCACCCACCCCCCGGCTGCCGGGTCCCTGGGGAGGAGGGGGCTCGCCTCCTCCCCAGCCCAGCACCCATCTGTGGCCGGCACTGGGGGGGCTCCCAGCCCCCAGCTTCGCGTTGGCTCCGTCTCCCCTCGTCCCCATAGCCGGGGTGGTGCCAGGTGGTGGGCAGCGCCCAGCACGGCCCCCGGCAGGCAGCTCAGTGGGGCCGGGGTCCTGTGGGGTCCTCCCCATGCCCGCAGAGGCTGTAGCAATAAATAGGACCCCAGGGCTGAGGCCCCGCACCCGGGGATGCAGAAGGGGAAGGTTCTCAGCACCAGCAGCCCCTCGGGCTCAGTGCCAGGCCCTGGGACAGGCGGCTGTGGGGTGGGGGCGCTGCGAGCTGAGCCCCCCGCCCCCAGGCAGGGCAGTGCAGGAGGAGGCCCAGGCACAGCCAGCTGCTCGCTGTGCCCGGGGTGGGCTCACTGCTGCTGCAGCCCCCAGGGGCTGTGCCCCACGGCGCTGTGGGGCTGGGCAGGACCCATGGGGCAGACACTGCCCTGAGTGTGAGGGAGTGGGGCCTGGGTGCCGCCGCGCTTTGTATCCGTGTTTGCAAATAAAGGGACCAACGCTGCCCACCAGCCCCGGTGCTGTTTCCCCGCAGGGTTGCTCTCCCCCTGCTCTGCCCCACACCAGCAGGGTCGTGGCGAGGTGCGGGTTGGCCCCAGCCCTGGCAGGGACCTGAGGCCGTGCTCCAGGGGCCAAACACCAGTTGTTGGAAGGCCTGGCCCTGCAGCAGAGCAGCTCTGCGCAGGGAGCTCTGCTCTTACCACAGCCCTCTGGGTGCAGGGGAGACACCACCCTTCCTTTGCAGCCAGCAGCAGCCCCCTGGGGGGGGCTCAGAGCAGAGGGAGCAGCACCAGCCTCTGCTGAAGCCCACAGTAGGACACCCAGCACTGCGCACACCCCCACAGCTGCGGTGTCAGACACAGCAGCAAAAAAAAAAAAAAATCAGGGGGACTGATGCTGTACAGTGCAGGCGGGTTGTGCTGCCCGCCCCCTGCTCCCACAGCTGTCCCCATGGCCCCTGCACCAGCGCTGGGGACACCGACGGGGGCTTCAGAGGGCCTGGGGGGGCCCAGCCCCGCGGTGCTGACGCTCCCCTCTCGTTGCAGGTGCGCACAGCGGACATGGGTGGATACGCCACGTCCCTGGACTTCACCCAAGCGGTGATAGCAGCCCTGGATGTGTAGGGCTGCTGCTCGGCCGTGGGCAGCCCAGGGGTGCCTGCTTTGCCTGCCCGGTAATTTATTGCTTCCCTGTAATAAAGTGGCCTCTGCAGCATAATGAGGGGGCTCTGGGTGTGCACCGACAGTGGACACAGCAGGGGTGGGGGGCACAGCACCATGCAAGCTGCATTGGCTGCTCCAGTGGGACCACAGCCCATGGTGGTCACTGCTGCTGCTGGCAGGGACCAGGCTGCTCCTGGAGGCGAGCTGGGGCCTCCCCCCCTGCCTCTCCCAGGCTTTCAGCCCCTTCAGCTGCAGCAGAACAAAGACAGAGGCGATGGACAACAACCTCAGCCCTTTATTGAGGTTCAGTCACACCGAGCTACTTCCTGCCCCCACTGCGCATGCTGGGGGTGCTGGGACGGGCACCACGCAGCCAGAGCCAGCCCAAAATGGGCTCGAGGAGGCAATGCTGCGTAAGGCACAGCGAGGCTCAGGCCTCCACGTGGAGCCTGCTGGCACCTGGGCCTGGCCCATGGACTCACCCGGACCCCGAGGTGCCAAAACGCCTTTAATGCAGCCCCCCCGGTTACATTCTGGGGCATGCAGCTGCTGGGAGCCCCGGGACGGCAGGCAGGGGGGGGCGCAGCCATACCGAGCTGAGCTCCTGCCAGGCAATGAGTCCACACTGCTGGAGCACGGCCCTGCTCCAGCTCCTGCTCCCCTAGTCCTCCTCCAAGTCCTTGGCTGCTTTCTTCTTCTTCTTCTCCAGCTGGGCAGCCTCTCCCATCAGTTTCCTTTTCTTCTTGGGCAAGGCGTCTTCCTCCAGCCCGTTCTCCTCGGGCTCTGAGAGGGGCTCCTGCTCCTTCTTCTTCTTCTTCTTTTTCACAGGCTCTGTGTCATTTTCCTGAAGGGAAACCGACTGTAAATAAATGGGCTGTGTCCAGCCCGGGGAGGAGACAAACGCCAGGTCCATGCAGGCTGCTTCCCTCACCTGTGGGGCTGGGCTGTTTTTTTTGGGGTCTCAACACCCCCACAAACCCTGCAGGGCAAGGACCAGCCACACCCCACACAGCAGGGCCACCACAGCCCCTTCCTGACAGGCACCCGCCCCGTGCCCCTGCCCTCACCTCTGCCTCCTCTGCCTCCAGCACCGAGTCCTCCATCTCCTCTGCAGCTGCAGCCAGAGCCTCCAGCCGCCGCTTCTCCCGCTTCTTCTTCTTCTTCTCCTTCTTCTCCTGCTTCCTCTTGACCTCAGCCACCACCTCGTTCGCCTGCCAGGGGAGCAGAGCGAGCTCATCAGGGTGAGGACCAGCTCCCAGCACACGGCTTGGTCCCAGCCCCTTCCCATGGCACCCGTCGGATCAGCCTCATTAAATCAGTTTTTTTTTGCCTCCACGGCAGGTCAGGATGGCAGATTGACATCATCTCCGACACGGGGCCCTGCCCAGCCACCCCACACGGCCTCACCTCCACCATGGCCTCCTTCATGACCTCCAGGTTCTTGCGGGGCGGCTCCCCGGTCTCGTAGAAGGCGAGCCGCTCCTCCACCTGCTCCCTCAACTTGTCCCCGAAGACGCTGGTGGGGACCTCTGCAGGGACAGGACGGGGGCTCAGCACCCCTCCCCCTGCCCCAACCTCCCACCTCCCGCAGCCCCAGCGCTCTGCTCAGACCACAGGAGTCACCATTCACTCAGTGAAATGCTGTTGACGAAAAATCTTGCCATCACGGCAGAGCCTGCGGGGCGCCAAGGGCTGTGGCTCCCCACCCACCTGAGAAGCAGTCGATGCGGGAGGCGATGGTGCACTTGTTGGCCAGGTAGCGCGAGATGCGCCCCTTGTTCTTGGCGGCCGCTCGCCCGATGAAGGTGGAGTGGAAAATCAGCCCGTACTTGGGGGTGTTCCCCCGCGTCTTCAGAGCCCTGGAACCGGGGGAGGCGTCAGGGGAAGAGCCCAGGCCTGAGGGCACCCCAGGCAGAGCCGCTGCTCCTCCCCCAGCCCCGGTGCTGGCTCACAGGCAGTGCCCCAGGGGTGCCTCCCAGCTCCCAGCCCGCCACACCGCTAACCTCCAGGGCAAGCCCTGGGCAGAGCCGCCCGGGACACCCAGCACGCCCTGCCGGGCGAGACGCAGAGCCGCGGTGGTCGCTCAGGGGCTGGGGCTGGCTGATCACACGCAGCCGAGGCAGCGGGGGCCCGGCGCATCGCACCCAGCGGCCCAGGAGCCTGCCATCACCGCAACCACCCTGCAGCGGTACCTGAAGAGAGCCTTCTCGGCTCCCAGGATCTGCACCGTCGAGGCTGGGTACTTGGCCAGGTTCGTCAGGCTGCCGGCGTGCGAGATGAGGCGGGCGCCCACCTGTGAGGAATGGGGCAGGGGTCAGGGCTGCCCCTGTCCCACAGCCCCACGCCAGCAGGACGGGGCAGCACGCAGCCCCCCGGCCGGGATCAGCAGTGAGAAGTGTCAGCAGCACAGCTCAGTGGATTGACAGATTAACTGAGACATCATCTCCGCGGCCAGGGGCAGCAGGGGGGGGACACACTCGCACTCACCACCTCCCCGATGAGAGCCGAGAGGCTGGGAGCCACTTGGCTCATCTTGGAGCGCAGGTACTCCTGCAGGCCCTTGCGGTACTCGGACAGCGAGATCACGCGGCTGGAGAAGCTCTCGATGTTGATGAGGTCGATGGGGGAGATGTCCATGCCTGGGCAAGACACGCATGAGGGCTGAGCAACGCCAACCACGCAGCAGCAGCGACCCCACTCAGCTCAGAGCTCCGACGGAGCCATCGCTGCCCATCCCCACCTACCCATGGAGGAGCGGGAAGCTTCCAGAATAGCCTGAGCCTTGGCACTGTCCATGACGATCTCCTCCAGCCCCTCCAGGCTCTCCTCGCTCAGCTCCTTGCGGTTCCCGATGAACTTGGCCAGCCGGCAGTAGGTGTAGTTCTCAGAGACGATCTTGATGAGCTCGGGGAAGTGGTACCCGTACCACTCCCTGCAGGCACAGCGTCAGGGCAGAGCCCGGCCCCATGCACGCCCCCACCCACCGGCCCCGCGTGTGTCCCCGCTCACAATCCAGCCGGGGCACGGTCTGCCCGGCTGGGGTGCATTCGGGGCCGTGCTCTCCCTCCCCGTTCTGTACAGGCAGCCGGAGGATGAGCTGCCTGTGGTAAGCGTGGGGAGGAAACCCGCGCCGCTCCTCCCGCCCGGGGACCCCCCTCACCGAACGCGCATGGAGAAGGTGTTGATGTCCTTGTCCAGCTGGTCCAGGAGGCTGATGGACTGGATGATCATGTTGTCCACGCGGTTCACATTGAACTTCACCTTGGCTCGGGAGTAGCTGTGGCCAAGACCCAGCTGCGCCTTGGAGGCCGACTGTGCGGTGAGGCCCTTCACCAGCGCGTGGAAGTGCAGGCGGATCCCTGCACGGAGGGCTCTGTCACCACCCCGGCAGGACGTGCAGCTGAGCACCCCCGGGTTGGCCCCCCCGGGCCCTGCTGGGGTCTCAGGTTGTGAGATCCCCCTGCCCCCAGCCACTCACCCCGCAGGATCTCAGCCACGACCCCCCCGGTCTGGCACTGGTAGCCCAGCTCCTCCAGGATGGCCGCCCCGATCTTGGCGTCGGCGACTCCCAGCAGCGCCTTCTTCTTCTTGGCGGGCATCGAGGTCTCCAGCAGCAGCCGCAGGTCCTCGTGCAGGATCCCTGCGGGGTGGGGGCGGCTCAGCGGGGCCGTGCCGGGCCAGGCAGGGACCCCCATTCCCCCGTGCCCCCCCACTCACCCTCGGACACGGCGTTGATGTTCTCCAGCGCGCTCTGCGCCGACTTGAAGGGCGCGAAGGCGACGAGCTTCACCACGTTGTGGAACTTGCCGATGGTGAGGACGCTCTCCTCCACCTGCCGGCGGCACCCCCTGAGCGCCCGGCCCCGCGCGTGGCGGGCACCGAACGGCCCCGGGCTCCCGGGAGGGGCACGCGGCGACCCCCCCCCCGTCCCCCAATTTCCCCCCGTTCCCCCCCCCGGCCCGTACCTGCGGCAGCAGCAGGCTGATCTCCTCCACTTCCCGCACGGCGAACAGCGCGTACCCGGCCGCATGCTCGAACAGGACGTGCAGCAGCACCTGCGGGACGCCGGTCACACGCGGGCCGGGCCGGGCCGCGCTCGGTGCCCCCCATCCCCCGTCCCCTCCAGCCCCGCAGGAGGCCCCCCCCCAGGCCCCGCGGCTCCCCCCGGGGCCGCCCCCGCCCCCCCCGCGCCCCCCGGGCCCGGCCCGGTCCCGATGGGGGCGGATTGCGGCCGGCGCCCCCCGCTCACCATCCCGCCGCCGCCGCCGCCGCCCGGAACTGGCCGCCCCGCACCGGAAGCCCGCCCCTCGTCGCTCGCGGCCAATGGGAGCCCGCGCGCCGCTCCCCGCCCACCAATCGGCGCGAAGCGTCTCGGCCAATGATCGGGAGAACCAGGCGGCCCCGCCCGCCTCTGCCGCCCCACCAATCAGCGCTGCTTATCGCCGCTGCTGCCCGCCCCTCGCCGCCCACAGCCAATGGCAGCCGCCGCGGCGCTCCGTGGCCCCGCCCCCGTGAATAAAAGCGCGGAGTGCGGGGAGCGGGAGCTTTATTGGGGGGAGGGAGGGGACGGGACGGGGGTGCGGGGGGGGGTCCCGCCGGGTCCGTTCCGTGCGGGCGGTGCGGGGGCGGCTCGGGGGGCTCAGCAGACGAAGTGTCCCTGCAGGCGCTGCAGCAGCTCGGGGGTGAGCAGCACCCGCTCCGTGTGGCCCTGCCCGGCCGCGCACGGCACCGACACGCGCCCGAAGGCGGCGGCGCCCTGCTCCTGCTCCCGCTGCGCCTGCGGGATAAATGGGATTAGTGATTAGCGATCGGTGATCGATCAGCATCGACCCACAGCCACCCTGCCCGGCCCCTGCTCACCTTGAGGAAGGAGGAGGACGGGAAGACGCCGAAGGCCGTGGGGACGCTGGCGCCCGGGTGCTGCTGCACCACCTCCCGCAGCGTGTCGGCCTGGGGGCACAGCGGGGCACAGCACCGTCACTGTCAGCACCACACCACGAGCCCCGGGGGCAGGGGAGGGCTGTGCCCGGCAGCCCCCAGCCCACCCCTCGCCCCGACACCCCCCCAGCCCGCCGTACCTGCAGCGTGTCGATGGTGGTCTTCAGGGACCACAGGCGGGCCGTCTGCTCCAGCAGGCGCGTGGCTGCGCTCCTTCCTGCAAAGGCCGGGGGTGAGGAAGGTGCATTTGACCCACCATGACCCAGCGGGGCCCGGCCCCCAGCCCTCAGCACAGTCCCGCACCGCGGAGCACCGGCCCAGCCAGCCCCGGTTCTTTGCCACCAGAGGAGGGCTGTGGGGACAGGAGGCTCCAGGCGCAGCCTGCAGCGCCCTGGGTCAGAGGCTGAGCCACCCTGACAGGGAAACAGCTTCAGCCTCCTGCCCGCCAGGCTGGAGCCACGCTGTCCCCAGACACGTGCTGGGACAGGAGGGCCACGGCTCTGGGCTAGGAGAGCTCCCCAGGGGAAGCCCGGCCAGCACAAGCAGCGCAGCCCCATCGCTCCCAGGGATACGGGGGCAGGCTGGAGCCATGCCCTGCAGCACACACCCCCTGCTGCTGGATCCCAGCTGGATGGCCAGGAGCTGCCAGTCCCCATCAGAAGTCCCCCCATGGCACAGAGCACCTCTGCGTGGTGCTCCCAGGGAGCTGCCCCAGCCCCGGGGGGTTGTGCAGCACCTACCTGACTTTGTCTGCTTCATGTCCACCACCTTGGTGTTGGTGCTCATCTGGTAGAGGGTTTCCAGGAGCTGGCTTGTCTTGCGATAGAGGCTGACCGTAGCCAGATCTTCCCCATGCTTGTTCTTGGCGACAGAGACCTTAGCTACGTGCAGAGGTTTCAAGCTGGCCAGCTCCATCTTCATCTGGGCTCCCTAGAACCAGCGGGTAAAGGTGATCAGAAGTTGTTTATTTGGGAGGAATAGAGCAGAGAAAACGAGGTGTAAATACAGCTGAGCGTCTGTGAGCCTCAGGGCAGGGAACAGATCGGCACCCCAGCACTTACAGCACCCTGACAAGGCAGCGGCCACGGACGTGACTTGTTGGATTTAAGAGCTACAATTAACATCTGCACAGTTATGCATAATAATCTGCATAATGACATGTCTATGAATAAATACACCAGTGGAACGTTATTTTGCTAATTAGATTATTTGCTGCTTTGCCAATTTCCTCATAGTGCAATCATTAATCAATCAGTGACTGGATCAGGCTCCATCGGCCAGCACCCTGACTACTGCAACGAGGCTGGGCAGGGACACGACACCAGCACCGGGTGCTGCCAGCCCAGCACAGGAGCGGGGACGGTGCCCTCGTGTCCTGGCTGGGCTCCCCGCAGAGCTCCCTCCCCTCCATAAAGCAACATCTGCTGCCCCCTCCTCACCTTGAGCCGGTTGTTCTCGTTCTTGAGGTGCTTGATGGAGAGCTGCAGGGCTTCAATTTGCTGGAGCAGAAGAGGCGAGTCCTTCACCTGCACCGGCCCCGAGCCTCCTCCCGCTGCCTGGCCAGCTCCCACACCTGCAGCAGGCACAAAGCAGCGCCGTCAGCACCCAAAACGCCCCGGCACGGGGAGCTGCAGCGGGCGCCAGGCATGCAGAGGGGGCTGGGCACCGGGACACGGCCGCAGCACCGGGTGAGCAGCCGCACGGTTTGGTGGCGCACGCCCGGGTGCCCCGCGAGCCATCGCGAACATGCAGCACTGCACACACCTTGCTCGGATGGAAAAGGCCAAAACCCAGCAGGGCCGGGCAGCATCACGCACCCACGCCCCTCAGCAGCCCCAGCACCGGGCACCCGCTGCCCCTTGCCCAAAACACGGGGTTCTCCCTGGCTGCTCCAGGGCCCCCTCTCTCCAGTGCTGGGGTCACAGCAGCTGCCCGCTCCCCTGCCCCACAGCCCCCATGGCACCCGCACGTCCTGGCTCCTTCCCCTCTCCACCCCGGCCAGACCTTGCCCTGGGCACCTCCCTGCAGCCCCTGCATGCAGGGCCGGGGCTGGGAGCACTCGCATGCTGGGGTGCAGTACTGTACCTCTCTGCTGTTCCTCTGCGGTACGAGGAGAGGAGGCAGAGGAAAGATGAGAAGAAGCAGAATTAAGCCAAGGGTCAGCTTTGGAAGGAGCCGTGCCCAGAGGGCTGCGAGCCATCCGAGTGGGACACGCGTGGGCCCACGACTGCTGCCCCTTGCTCTGGGTCTGAAGAGGTGCGGATCCACCCAGATCTGCCCCAGACGCTCAGCCAGAGCCTCCCAGAGCAGGAGCAGCCCCATGGAGGCCCCTCAGGCTTTGCACGTCCCCAGCAGAACGCAGGCTGGTGCTGGCACAGTGCTCAGCGCCATGTACACTGCTCAGCACCCAGACCATGCTGGTGGCACCTTCAGGGTGCTCAGAGAGCCAGAGCTTGTGGCCATGGCGACTCAGGGAGAAGCTGCAGCTCCACGAGAAGCAGGAGCTGCTGCACCCAGGATCTGCATCCTCACGGGGCGTTTTGGGGGCAGGGGGTGGCCAGGGGGTGGCCAGGGGGTGACCTCTGCCTCTTGGCAAACTGACAGCACTCGTGGTGCAGCCAGAGCAAGCCTGAGACCTGCCCTGCCCTCCTTGTGCAGGGCTCTTCCCCAGCCCTGGTGGGGCCGTGAGGGACACAGACCCAGCAGACCATCGCCACGCTGCTGCTAGAGGCACAGGCTGCTCCCCAGCCTCCTGGGCACGGTCCCAAAGGAGAGCTGAGCTCACAGTTCAGCAGGCCACGCACTGCCCGATGGCCAGAGCTCCTGACAAAGATGCCAGCACAGCTCTGTCACCCCACAGCCCTGCTTTGCCTCTGTACCTGCCTCCAGGCAGTTTTCTTAGGGTGTTCCTCCAAACGGAGGGACCCAGAAGGTGCTGACCCGTCTGCTGAGCAGCACGAGGAACCACAGCCTTAGCCATCGCCTGTCCTTCACCATCACCCACCCCTCGCTGGGGACTTCAGGGGAAATTGGCTCTCATTCACCAAGCCAGGTGGACAGCAGAGCCCACCCGTGTCCTGGGAAGCTGCAGCATGGAGGCAGGCACTGTGTGCAGCAAGGAGGACCCACCAGAAGGCTGGCATGGAGCCCTGCATCCCCCCTGGAGCACCCTGCGGGGAGGACAGGCCCAGCCAGCTCCACAAAGCTGCTCTCGCTGCTCTGCCTGCCCCTGCACGGAGCTGCCAGGGGCTGCGGGCTGCCTGCATGCCCCACTCATCACCATGAGAGCCCAAACACCTCCTGTCCTCTCCCCATCCTGTCCCCCACCAGGGCTGTGGCTCCCCGAGGACAGGTTGGGCAGCAGAGCTGCGCTGCTCCCAGTGCCGGGTGCATTCCCCTGCACAGCTCTTGCCCCTCTGCCCCCTGCCCCTCTGCCCCCACCCCACGGCAGCTGGGAAGCTCTGGGTGGTTACACACCTCCGGCAATGCCGGACACGATGGAGGCAACCCCGGAGGCAGGCGCCCCGCGCAGGCCCTCGATGGTTCGCTTGGACTGGTTGTTCAGGCGCTGCTTCAGCTCCACCTTCTCTGACTCCAGCTGGTCGATGTCTGCCTGAAGAGCATCCATGGTCTCTTCGAACTCCCTGGGGAAGAGCGCACAGACCGCGTGTGGCAGATCCTCGGAGCACAGCGATGGCAGTAAGAACACGCCAGGACAACGGCCTTTTCCACAGAGTGTTTGTACAAGGCCTTCCCCAGGATCCCTGTCCCAGCCCGAGCTCTGCTGAGCACCACGAACACAGCGGTTCCCCTGCTCATCCCCCCCAGTATCGCCCTGCACTAACTCACCAATGCTCCCGGCCAGCCCGAGGCATGCAGACCGTGCAGTCCCCACCAGAGACCTCCAGCAGCCAGCCCCAGCTCCACGAACCCATCCCACACATCCCACACTTACTTCTCCTTCTTCTTGAGCAGCGTCTGGGTCTCATCCAGCTTTGTCTGTATCTTTTCCACGCGGTCGTCCGCGTCCTTGGACGCGCTGTCCAGCTTCTTCTCCAGGAGGCTGAGGCGCACATTGGCCTCGCTGAGCTCCTCGCCCTGCAGCAGCAGAGATCAGAGGGCTCAGGCCCTGGGGGTGGCACCAAGGAAAGCTCCTCGTGGTGCCTGGGGGGTCCTGCCCCCCACCGTGCCTGTGCCTGGCACCCAGGGAGGTGCTGCCCGCTGTGAGCAGGCTGTGGTTGCAGCAGGCAGCAGCTCCCTGACAGCAGGGTCGGTACCTCCAGGAGATCCGACCAGGATTTGGGGCAGCCAGCCCCACGGGCAGCACGGTGCCGGGAGCTCAGCAGCCCCACTGCAGCTCCTCACCGACCGGCAGAGGCAGATGAGGAACGGCTCACCTTGATCTTCAGGGACTTCTTCAGCTCCTTGATGACCGTCTCCCTGTCCTCCAGCTTCAGCCCCAGCCCCTCAGCATCAGTGATCTCTGCCCGAAGAGCCGCGGCCCGCAGCTCAGCAGGGGGGGTGGGCTGCAACACACCAGAGGAAAAAGACATGAATAGTGGTGTTTTAAGAGGAATCCCAGTAATTGCAAATGGGCCACATGGCAAGTGGGGGACTGTTCTTGGCCTCCTTGTATCTGCAGGCCTCTGCCACCCATCCACAGGTCTCTACCCCCCCCCTTGCACCCACAAGACTTCTCTAGCCAGGGAGCAGCAGCAGAATACCCCACCGCTGCCCACCACGTGCCGAGCACATCAGCAGCTCCCTCAGTGTGCTCAGCACCACGTCCCAGCACCACCAGCCTCAGGGCATTGCACCTTGGTATTTGTTCTCCTCAGGGTCACTGTTCCCTGTGCCTTCACCACCACCAGTGTCAGCCCTTGGGGAAACCTCGGAGGCACCAAGACCTCGCAAAGGTCTCATCTCTCTCAGCAGGATCCCGAGTTGTGGGGAATCACAGAGCAGCTCAAATGCCCGAAGCTCCTGCCGCAGGCAAAGCCCACCTTGGTCTGTGGCCTGTCAGCATCGTACTCTCCCTCCTGCATGGCCGTGGCCATCTTGTTCATGGTTGCGATGAGGATGCTGCAGGACTGCCGCAGGCACTCGTAGGGGTTGATGCCCTGGGTGCCGTAGATCTGCACGGGACAGGACAGAAGCTGTAGGTGCCCCTCAGCCCCCGCTGCAGCCCCCTCCTGGCTCCCCACCAGGTGCCCCTCGGTGCGGCTGCAGCACGAGGCCAGCCGTGGGGAAGGAGAGCACAGAGCAGGGAGCAGAGCGCTCTGCATTTTGGCATTCCCTGGCCACGCTCCCAGGCTCCCCGAGACCCTCCTGGGCAGGTCCACAGCCCCCAGGGACGTGCACCAACCCCACCCCGCGCTGCAGCAGGGAGCAGGGGCAGTGAGAAGAGGATTTCCCACCTGCTCGCTCGCCTTGAAGGCCAGGTCCTCCAGCTTCACCGCCAGCAGCCCCTCGTTCTCCGCCAGAGGGGCGATGAGCTGCGCGCCCGCCGCGGCCACCTCCTGCAGCACGGCCACCACCCAGGTCAGGTGCTTGCGGCAGTCCAGCAGCGTGTCCGAAACCTGGGGCCGAGCAAAGCAGGGGGGGGTCAGGGAGGGCAGGCAGGGGGCTGCCCCCCAGCTCCCTCCCACACACTGCAGCTCCCGGCTGCACAACGCTTCCCTCGCTCTGGTGCCAGCTCCTGGCGTCTAACGCGCATCTGAAGGAGGAAGATGGAAAACACCAGGAAAGGCAGAAAGAAGCTCAAGGCTGGAGGAGAGTAGCTTGCAAAGGCCACGTCTCCACCCTGACCAGAACGTAAAGCCCAGAGACATGCAGTCCCTGTGCTGCTGCTTGGCTCAGGCAGGGCTCTGCCAGCCTGCGTGCTGTGCTCCCTCCATGGAGCTGGTGAGGAGGGCAGCGAGCTGAATGCTCTCGGTGCCAGCCCCAGCACGTGGCCGTGGCCCCCCAGGGAGCAGCTCGGGCTCCCTGCCTGGCTGCCCAGCTCACCTGCTGCCCAAAGCCCAGCGCCGCGGGGATCCCCGGGGCGTCTGTCCCCGGCATGCGGCGCCTGATCTTCTTGCAGAACTGGCGGATGTCGCTGCACGAGGTCTCCAGGTCCTTGAGGAGGATGGCGAGGTCGGACGCCTCCTGCCCAGCCTGGGGAGCAGCAAAAGGACCTCAGAAAGACTGACTGAGGGCTGGGGGGGAACCCAGCAGCAGGCAGCAGGGCCGGGCACTCCTACCTGCAGGAAGGCTCGCAGCCTGCACACCTCCACGCCCATGCAGTCCAAGGCACTCTGCGTGAACTGCGGAGCACAAGCACGGGCACCGTGAGCTCTCGGCAGCAGACACCAGGCAGGGCAGCTGCCCCAGGACAAGCTGGGGCTTTGGTCTCGGGTGTCTCGGGACAGGCCCTCTCTACGCCACGCTGCCACGGCTCCAGGTTTCCCAGGAGAAGTTTGAGGCATTGAATCCATTCCTGTTTTACTCCGTGGGGCACAAGACCCCCGCACCCCCCTCTGAAGCCCAGGGAGTGCAGCGGCTCGGGAAGCACAACGTCCCCCCCAGACACAGGGCTCCCTGCACCCCCCTCACTGCTCTCCTCTCCCAGGGATGTCTGCAGGGCAAAGGGCCCGGGTTTCCCTCCCCTCTCCCCGAGCTGGGAGCCTGCAGCGTGGCTGTGCTGCCCCGCAGTGCCTGCGAGGGGAGGAGGGGGCAGAGGGGCACCCCAATTCACAGAACGATCTCAAGGGATCAGGGGGGCAGAGGCAGACAGCACGCGACAAGGACACTCGGGTCATTTGGCACCACTTCACCTTGATGTGGTCAGCCAGCTGCATCGTGCAGTCCTCAGCCTGCTCAGCCAGGTGGATGCTGTACAGGTGCTGGGGGAAAACAGCAGAGATCATCACCCCTCCAAGGTTTGCACACACACAAGCAAACAAACCCCACGGGGGAATCCAGAACAAAAACAAACACCGAATTTTTGGCCCAACTTCCAACTGAAGTGCAACCTCCCGCAATGACCCCGCCAGGTCCCTGTCAACATTGCCCCCGACCGATGGCCTTTAACTCAAACGGGTCAGCGCCCTGCCCTGCTCACAGAGCTGCACAAGCCTGGGACAGGGGAACCACGTCCCTGCTGCCCACATCCTCCCAGGGACAGAGGACGCAGCCCCCAGCTGCCAGTGCCTCAGGCTCACGTCCTGCACGCTCCGAGGGTGAAAAGCACCCAAAGGGGAGTCGCTGCCAGCGGGTTTATCTGCAGCTCACCCATGCCACAGCCACCTACCTGATAGTACTTGATGGCTTTGGTCAGCGGCTCCACGTTGACCGTCTCGTCCAGTTGGTCCTTGTGCAGCAGCTCGATCAGGAAGTCCAGGGAGCGCTCGTGGACGCTCATCTCGGGGTACAGCATCCCCACCTTCTTATACACCTCCACGCTGCACTTGTTCAGGGCCCTGGGGAGGGAGCGCAGGCAGTCAGCAGCTCTGGGACAGGCACACACCACACACAGCACCCACACAGGCTGTGCTTCTGGTGCCGACCCCGGAGCACTCGAGGCTGAGCAGCACGGGAGCTAGAGAGAGGCTGGGGAGGACAAAACATCTGTAAAAAAACAGGGCATGAGACGGGCTGCCAGGGAGCCCCAGGGAAAGGGAGCCCCAGAGCACAGCAGGTCAGTCCAGGGAGACACAAGGTCTGCCTGCCAGCACCAGCAATGCCCCGTACAGCGCTCAGTGACGCGCTGGGGAAGCTCTCCCAGGGAACTGAGCACAGGGCACCTGTGGAAGGGGGCACTGGGCTGCAGGGGGCTGGGAGCCTGAAGCCCAGAGCGAATCCCAGGCACAATTCAGCTCAGCAAGAGAAAGGCTGTGGTGTGGGACAGATGGAAAATAAAAATAAAAATAAAAATCAATGCACCAAAGCTAATCCTGAGCTAAAGACACGCAGACACAGCTGAAGGACCAGCCATGCATGCTAGAGATGTGAGTCCCCCATGTTCTTGCAAAGAAAATGAGGAAGGAGACAGAACAGAAGCGACCACCCCATAGCAGGGAGAAACCCAGGGCCCCTCAGCTTTGTTCCAGCCTCGCTGCCCAAATTCCAGCTCCAGCAGGGTCCAGGCCCTGCTGCGGAGCTGTGAGCTCCGTGCTTCCAGAGGGTGAAGAGGGTGGGAATTGGGGCTGGGGGCGGCTGGGTACTCACTGCTCGTATTTGTGCAGCGTGGCCTGCAGGAGGCTGAGGGAATACACCAGCCCTGCAGCAAAGCTCAGCTGCTCTCCCGGCGCGCCCCGGAGGCCAGTCCGCTCCGCGCAGTTCTCGTTCAGATCAAACTTCTCCTGAGCTTGTTTGCTGATCAGCTCGGCCTGTTGGGGAGGACAACCTTGGAGAATCCCCCTGCGCCCACCCTGATCTGTCCCACTTAGTCACGGACCTGAACAACTCCCCCCTGCACCCCTACCCCCAGAAAAACAAGCTTCCTGGGGAAGATTTGAGTCCAGAGGGAGAACAAGAGGGACAGCAGAGAGCCGAGCAGCCCGGTCTGCACTGCAAGGCACCAGGGCTGACAGCCCGCCCTGCACTGACAGACCTGAGCCACTGGTACCGTGGATGAGTGCTCCACTGAGCCATCACTGCCTGGGGGCAGGAATTTCGCTCCCTCCTCCTCCCAGGCAATTTTGAAAGTTCTCAAACAAGTAAATGTTCAAAATCCCAAATTTACATGGGACAGAAAGAAAATCACAGCCACCACCTCCTGGTTAAGCCCATGGACTTGCAGACAGTCCAAGCCCCATCAGCTCAGCCCAGAGCCTCGGTGCACGAATTAACGCAAGCTCTTAATGAAGCCTAACCCCCCCCCAGGGCAGGCAGAAGCCACCCCACCTTGCAGATGAGCCGAGGGATGAGCAGCAGCACCAGGATGCAGTCGTGGTCCCCGCCGTGGCGCAGGAAGCTGTCCGGCATGAAGGAGGTGAGCAGGGAGACGTGCCGGTTGGCCTGCTGCACCTCCATCTGCCGCAGCTCCATCTCGATGGCCTGCAGCACACAGCACAGGGGCCGGCTCAGCGCCGCAGGGACACAGAGCCCCCCTCCTCCTGCAGCCACCACCGCCCTCCCTGACACCCCCCTGTCACTGCCCGGGGGCTGCTCTGGAGCTCTGGCCCCAGAGGAGTCGGGGTACACCACATCGCTGCGCTCACGAGCGTTTTCCCTTCCTGGCCAGCATTCACAGTGGGATAAAGAGCAGTGCTAATAGTGCCAGCTCTGAGCACGCTTTCAGAAGAAAACTTCCCTTTTTTGCACAGCAGTGAGCTTGGAGCAGTTTGATGTTTCTGTTGGGAGAGGGGCACCCGCTGCCCCCAGCAGGGATGGATGATTTATCTCACACCAGCCCCCCAGCCCCACTGCCGGGCAGCAGAGGCAAGGAAAATATCTCGGGGCTTTTTGGGTGCAGCACGGCCAGGAGCAGAGCAGGACAGCCTGCACTGGCCTGTGCCAACCCATGGGCACACAAAGCACACAGAACCAGGGATGGTTTTTCTCTTGATCAAACTGCTCTGCCCCATTAAGCCTCTCCTGCCTGTGTTCACCCTCACACCAGTGTCAGCCAGTGTCCCCCGTGCTGGTATCCTGCTCCCCCACAACGTGCCCTGTGTTCCCTGCAGCTCCCAGCAGCTGCCTCGGTGTTTCCACTGCTGGCAGGAGCACCACAGCCCGGCTCTGAGAGCTGCCCCAGGGCCAGCCCCACCACATGGAGGGGACAAACCTGCCCCGAGCCCAGCATCTGCACAGTTCAGGGGCCTGGCGCACAGAAGTGCCCCGTGCCTGGCGCACGGCCCTCCTGCTGCCCCTACCTTCGCGTGGGCTTTTGTCTCTGCAAACTTAATCTTGAAGTCAAACATCTCGGGAGGAGGCTGCTGCTGCTTCTCAGCAGATGCTTCTTGCTGACTCATGAGTTCTCGGTTCACGTCCTGAGCACAGAAAGAAGCTGCTGTCAGACAGAAAACCACCACGGGAGAGGTCTGCAACCCTGCAACCCCACAGCTCTGCAGCACAACCTCCACGTGCCCCCTTCTCGGGTAGGGTGGGGAGAGCTCTGGGGGCTCATTTTGCAACACACACAGTGATGGATGAACGTCAGGAGGAGGAACACGAGCACAAATGCTCCATTGACTCCAAGCTGTGTGACAGCCAAGGACTCCACACAGACTCATCACCCCTCTCCTGTGCACCACCAAAGCTGAGGGCCAAGAGCAGTGCTGGAACAACCCCAACGCTATCCCAGCCTCTCCAGGACTCAGTTCCCAGCCTGGAGCAGGAGCAGCTCAGCAGCCAACTGATGAGTACCTGCTCCTGCCAGCCCATCCCCAGGGGCCCACATGTGCTGCCTCCCTGTCACTGAGGTCTGCTCCCTCAGGGGGAAGCACTCCTGGCTGGCAGCGCCTGCCTCCCAGCCCGCCCCCCTGCAGCACCAAACACCCTACCTGGAGGTGAGCAGTCAGCTCTCTGTACTTCTTGATGGTCTGCTGGTAGTCGGCCACGGTCTCCTGCGCAGCCTCCACACGTTTCTCGGCCTCGCGGACCCGCGCTGTCGCCATGTCCAGCTGCTCCCGAAGCTCCAGCTCCGTCTCCCGGGCGTTTTCCTGCAGCTCATCATTCATCTCGTTCATGGCTTCCTGGCAAGGGGTGGCAGGGGATGCAGTTACCCTGTTTTTGGAGCAGAGCTGGGGGGCACCCTGGGGTGCAAAGGCCCTGCCCTGCGCAGCACACGGGCACACTGCTCCAAGTGGCACCGAGCACGACGCCTGCAGAGGCTCCCAGACCCCTCTGGCACTGCTGCCAGGCAGCTCCCAGCACCTCGGGCAGCCTCACTGCCCAGCCACACGGCCGGTGTGAAGGAGGCAGCGCGAGCACTGCCCCTTGTCCCGGAGGAGTTTCTCTTACCAGGTCCCCGACAGTCTCACGCAGCTCCCGGACCTTCTCCTCCAGGTCCAGGTTTCTCTCTGTCAGGGTCTCCACCATCTCTTCAGCACCCAAAGCAGCATCCACCTGGAAGCACACACCCATCACAGTACAACCCAGCCGGAGAACGCAGTTTGAGGTCACTTCACGCCACAGTGGGGTCGTCCCGTGGGACATGGCTGGTGCGTCCCCCCCCCAGTGACAGGGAACACCAGGACAGCAAACACCTCAAACCAGAACAGCCCACAGGCAGTCCTGTAGCCCCAGCAGGAAGGGCACAGGAAAAGCAAGGCCTGGCTGTGGCTCTTAGGGTTGTTACTGGCTCTTCAGCTGCAGCCCCAGGGCACGATGTCAAACAGCTTCAGGTCAGCGTAAATGCTGCCGACCTTTGGGCTGGGTCTGTAGACTCCTGACACGGCCCTAACCAAGCTCCCCGAGGGCCTGGTGGTGGTTACACACAGACACTTAACAGAGAATGGGTGTCACAGTCCTTGCCCTAAGAGGCAGCACCTCTGCCAGCAGCCCACGTCCACACAACCCCGGCAGTGCTCAGGTAGCGTGGGGCCAGGTCCCTGGGGGGAGCAGCTCAGAGGAGGGCCCAGGCAGCTCTGCAGGGAGCACAGATCCATCCCGGGGGCTTCCTCAGGGCGGCCCCACACCCACACCCACATCTCAGCCTGGGGAACACCTCACGACGATGGCCAGGCAGGGAGGTTACAGGGACCAGACCTCAGGGAGCTGCAGATCGCTGCTGGGAAGCACAAGCCTGCGCCCTACGCCCCGGAGCCACCCTCACACCCAGCAGAGCCCCGCACAGCTCCAGGGCTGGAACAGCGTTTGGTTATGAGTGCAGACCAGAAATTAAAGTCCCTGCAGCAGTATCACCAACTGGGAGATGGACAGAAAGAGCTGCGTGCCAAGAGGTGACCCAGAGCTGCCTGGCAGCGGCTGCTCGGTGCCCAAAACCAGCCCTGAGCTTCCCCTCCCCACCCACCCTCTGTCGGTGGACTCACCTGCTCCTTCAGCTCATCGACCGTTTTCTCTGCCTGCTTCACCTCTTCCTGAAGCTTCTCCCTCTGCTGGCGCAGGGACTCCAGCTCGGTGTTCTTCTTCTCCATTTGTTTCTGAAGCTTGACGTGCTCCTGCTTCTCCGAGGCAGACAAGTCCCGCATCCTTCAAGAGAGTGACCAGACTCAGCACAAGCCCAGCAGAAGACGTCCCCTCGCAATACACCGCTCCTGGTGGGCTTCAAGACACCCCCACCCCCCGTTGGTGCTGGCTGCCCGCTGGCAGTGAGCTGCTGAAGAGCCCTGCCAGCCTGCACGGACCAGCTGGGCACAGAGGGGAGTTTTTTAAGCTCTCCCAAGGACGCTTGTGATGCCCAACCAGTGCCTGGGCCAGCACTTTTGGAAAAAAAATCAGAGCTACAGGGGCTGGAGGGAGCAAAGGCAGAATGGGAAACAAACAGAGCACAGGAGGGACAGGGAGGAAGGAACAACTACACATGGGACAGGCTAAAGCACGGAAAGGAAGAACCAAGGGAATAAAGACCAAGAGGGCACGGGCTCTCCCAGGGAGCAACTCCAGCAGCAGCCTCCCAGCCTTTTGGGTCTCCTACCTTACGAGAGCTTCCTTGAGTCTTGCATTTTGCTCTTCCAGCTGTTTGACTTGGTAACTGGATGCTGCTCCATCCGAGCCTGGAGTGGAAAGGAAAAATCTCAGCTCTCAGCCCTCCTGGCCCCCGGGGTTCAGCAAAACCAAACTCAGACAAAACAACCTCGCTCCCTTCAGCAACGTCCACCCATCCCTGCAGGCTGTCTTTGTCCTCTCCACGTTCTTCCCACTCCCTCAACACGTCCATCTTTCTGTCACATCCCTCTGCCTGCATGCCAGATCTTCTAGGGGTTTGATTTATTGCAGGTATAAATACAAGTATTTATACGTGCATAAGTGCTTAACGGCTGGCTCGTTCCCTGCTGTGTGTAATTTTTAAAGCTCACCTTGAATACAAAGAGCTACGAGGCCACAGGGGAATCAAATCAAGGGCAGTGCACTGGTTTTGAAGCTATGCTCAGTGCAAAGCCGGCAAGCTGGATCTAAAATCAGTGAGCATCAGCAGCTACGGTACCTGTCGCGTGAAGGATGTGTCACAACACCTTTTGGGGTGGGATCCGCTGTCCCCAGCAACAGTCATGAGCACTAAAGCTCAGCCTCTGGCATTAAACCCAAGCTCCCCCAGGCCCAGGACAAGAACGCCCGTCCCCATGCTCAGAGAGCAGCAGCAAGGCTGCCACCCAGAGCCGCCTTCCCAGCTCCTCTCCCACCTTTCTCTTCGATCTCGTGCTTTAGGATCTCCAGGTCCATGGTGAGATATTCCACCTTCTCCTTCAGGGAGTCCACCTCCTGCTGCAGGGACTCTGCCCGCTCCTCCGCCATCTCCTTGTCCAGCGTTGCCATCTCAATCGCGTCGGCGGTGTCTGACATCTCCTCCATGTAGCGCTCCTTGGCTTCCAGGGCATCTTTGGCTTCCTGCGGGCGAGCACACGCAGCTGGGGCCGTGCCTGGGGTGCCCAGGGCCGGTGAGGAGAGCCCTTATCCCAAACCACGAGCCTCAGACCATCACAACGCTCACGGCTCCCCCAAAGGGAACGAGTCCAACTGACAAAGGGTGTCAGAGCTGAGAGGAGAAGGCAGGCCCATCGCCTTCCCCCCAGCATCCATCTCCCTTCCATCAGAAGAGCCCGGCAGGAAAACCCCCAGAAACCACCCTGCAGGCGAGGGGAGGGGGGTGTGAGGGAAGGAGAGACCCGGACCTGCAGCGCTGGTGCAGGACCACACGAACAGATCGCTGGGGAAGCAAAGGAAGGAGCCCCCGGGACAAAACAGGGCAAAGAGCAGAGAGGAGAAGCTCATTTCTCAGTGCTGAGTGCTGCTGCCGGCCCGAGAGCACCAAGCTGCAGCACAAGGAGCACGTTGCCTGTCCCTGGGGAGCACAGGGCACTGACACCGAACGGCAGACACCCGGTGACACTGCGGGCAGGGAGCCCTGCTTCATACCTCGGGTGAGGACAGCACAAAAGGCAGCTGAGAGAAGGCAGCCTAGAGCTATTGCTAGAAGGACGACAAGCCTCCAGAAGAAGGGAGGGACCCAGGAACACCCAGGGGGTAAGGACACCACACCCCAGGAGCAGGCACAGGGCTCGTGGGCACGGTGCAAACCCCAGTGGCTCAGCACCTTCCCCTGCTGAGCCAGGGCAGCAGCAGCAGAGCCCGATGGAGAAACATTTCTCCATAAGGAGCAACGCCCAGGGCCATCAGCTCCCAGCCCTGGGGCATTCGCTGGCAGCGATTCTCACCAAGCTACCCTGCAGGGCAGGAGCTTGAGATACAGCACTTTGGCTAAAGGGAGAAGAAGTTTAACAAAATAAAAGTCCACAACAGACTGGGAGCCCGCTGGAGGGAGAAATTGAGCCAGAGCACGTATGGAAAGGAACGGCAGAGACGTGTGTCTGTGTCTGTCTGTCTGTGTCTGTCTGTGCTTCACACATCCCCACGGTGGGGACTCTGCAGCATTTCCGGGCAGCCTGCTCCGGGGTTTGATCACTTCCACACTAGAAGTTTTTCTTCCAGTTTAAACCAAATTTCCTGTATTTCAGTTCGTGCCCCTTTCCTCTTGCACTCCCAGTGGGCATCGCTAAGAGCCTGGCTCTGTCTTGTTCCCCCCTTTAATTAAACACACTGATAACCCCCCAGCCCTAAGCCTTCCCTCTCACACCGTCAGGACGCGCTCGGCTCCAGCACGGCTGCAGAGCACTGGATCAGCCAAGCGCTGTGCAAGAACAGCTCCTGGGACACCCAGCTCCCACGTGGAACCTGTGCTGATCACTGACTCAGCACAACGAAGAGCAGCTCGTGTCACTGCTGTATTTATAACGCTGGGATGGAGCTGCTGTGAGCGACGAGCACTGTGCAAGGACACGCTGCCCACTCGAGGGGAATCCCCCAGCACAGCGCAGGGACAAGCAAGAGGAAGGACAGGACTCCTCACACACATCAGGGAGTCAAAGACAAGCGTGCAGGGCAAAAAGAAATCCTTCACGGAGGAAATGAAAAGCAGCATGGCAGTTTCAAGAAATCTGTCAAGACACCCAGGCACTGGGACATCGGGGACGCCTAAGCCTGCAGTCAGCATCGGGGGAGATGAGCAGGTCCTGCGCTGTTACCCATGGGTCTGCTCCTACTGTAGGAGCTCCAAGATCTCCAGGAACTCTCCCTCAGACTTTGGAGGAGAACAGCAGCTTATCAGCAGGTCTGGAATCTTAATGGAGCCATTCCCACAGCTCTGGCAGGGCTGCAGCAGCAGATTAAACCGGAGAAAGGCGGCTGCTGCCACACGGGGACACCTCCCCTGCAGGGTGAGCTGCACGACCTGCTCCTCAGCCACCGCTCTCCATTCCCAGCCATTAAAGGAAACCTCCCCTGACTCTGCCTTGTCTTACCCTGCACAAGGCTGACAGGAATCGATCTGTGGAGAGCGCAGACGCTCCTGCCTCAAGCTGTCTGACAGACGGGGCCGGCAGGCAGCAGAAAGCAAAGCAATCCCCAGGGTGCACAACATCTGATACCTTGACAGGCCTGTGCAGGGTCCGCCCAAGGGCTGTCTGCTCTCACAGCTAGCGTGGGGAAAGGAGGAGGCTACGGCTCCAGCTCCAGGACAGGCTGCAGGCACTGCTGCCTCGACGCGCCAGGGGCAGCCGGCACCCACGCGCGTGCGGTGCGTGACACGTGCCGTGCAGCCTGTGCTCGGCGTTTGCACGGGCAGCTCAAGACCTAAACCAATATTTACGGTGGAGAGAACAGCGATAGGGGAGGTCAGAGGCCATTTCACAACCCTGCACGTATTCAGAAGGCCAAGAGCCAGGACAGTCCACGGTTTAAAGCTGGGATATTAAAAAAAAAAACAAAACACAGGACAAAGCACACAACTCCCACCCAAAACAAACAAATCATTCTCAGCAATTGAATTAGCCCTGGGATCATTCCCCCCTGCACCAGCCCCAGCACCGTGGCTGCGCGGCTCCCCGGGGCTGCCCACCTTTTTGGCCTCCTTTAACCGTTTCTGGAGATCAGCCTGTTGCTCTTGCATTTTGCTCTTCCATTCCTGCACCTGCTCCAGCTGGATCTTGTACTTCTCGAGCTCTTTAAGCTTTGCTTTGTCTTCATTCCGCTTTATCTTCAGCGTCTCCAATTTTTCCTCCAGGTCCCTGACTTGAGAACGCAAATTTTCCTCCTCCTACAAAGTCAAACAAAGAATTACCAGAGGGAACAGGAGCATTGTTTGGAGAGACCTCCAAAGACGTTGATTTACCCCGCAGGGAGCAAACCTCAGAACCTGGCCCAGGCACCCGCCTGTAACTTGGCATCGTGGCCAGGGCACTGCCAGCAGAGCGCATCACTGCGCACTTGGGGCTGGAGTGAATCCATGAAACCTGCTGATCCTTTCTACAAGACCCCGTGTGTGATCAGTGCTCCTTGTTGCTGGCAGAGGCTGGCTCGCAGGTGATGCTGAGCACCTCGCCACTGACCTCGCAGGGAACGAAGGATGCCCGAATCTTTTAACAAAAATTAATAAACAACCCCCGAGGCAGTAACCCGCCCAAACACACCCGTCGGTAGCTCTCCTCCTCCCCCTAGGGTCGCAGCAGCGTTATGGCACACAGCAAACACTTCCACGGAGCAGATCTGACCGAAAGGTTCCCGAGCAGCCCGTGCTCCAGCTGTTAGCGTGCCACCCAAGCGCAGGCACCGGTGGGCACACCGCAAACCGTGCTCATGCCACGCACCTGCTGTGCCCCGTGGGAGCTGCTCCCTTCTCCCTCCCACAGCACCCAGGCTGCAGACTGAGGCTGGCCTCTAAAAAAGGGGGTCCTGGCCACCGAGGCTACCGGGGCGAGCCTGGCACGAGCCTAAAGCCGGGAGCGCTGCTGCCTGGAGGCATCACAGCCCAAAGCTGGCTGTGCTGCGAGCCCCAGCGCAGCTCCAGGGGTCCCCCAGCTCCCAGCCTGAATCCACTCCTGTCCCAGGGGATTTGGGACATCACAAAGCTGGCTTTGCCTTGAGTAAAAGACAGGGCCTGGGGAGGTGCTGCCTGATCCTGGTCGGCGCTGGGCTGGGAAGGGCTGCACAGGGACACAGCCGGAGCCCGCAGCCTCGCTTTGTGACCAAAGGGGCTGAAAATAGGGCTGGTGCACGGGGAAGGGCCCAGCCCCGAGGTCTCCAACAAGACTCAAAAGCTGCCCCCTCGGGGGCCGCATCCCACCCGGCTACAGCATCTCCCTGGACAAGCCTCCTGTTCTCGGGGGAAGGCAGTGACTGCCCTAAAAAAAGCATCGGGGTTAGCGCCGAGCTTCCAGCGCAGCCGGGTTGTCACTGGGGAGCTGCCTACGGGGAGGGAAAACATCACTCAGCACCAAGCCAGGACGGCATTCAGCCACGCGTGAGGTTTTGCTGCAGAGCCAGTTAGGTCTAGGCAGGGCCCCCCCCGTTACACGGCTCCCACATGCAGGCTCAGCAAACCAGAGCCGCGGGGCTGCGGTCACCTGGCCGTCGGGGCCCACGCGTGGTGCCGAGGTGCTCTGGGGACAGAGAAAGGCCTGAGTTAGCCGGGCTGTCCCGGAGGAGATGAGTGGAGCCCCCCGGTCAGGCTGCTCGGGGCTGTCCAGCCAGGGCTGGCTGTCCCCACGGCCACCCCAGACCCATCCCAGCGCCCGAGCACCCTCACCCTGAGCACCCTTCCCCGTACCCACCGGGGTTTCTCCGG
The DNA here is from genome assembly GCF_965140915.1 of Aythya marila. Lineage (NCBI taxonomy): Eukaryota > Metazoa > Chordata > Aves > Anseriformes > Anatidae > Aythya > Aythya marila. The sequence continues at coordinate 76,595,646 of NC_139045.1, forward strand.
CTGCTGCTCATCGCTGTCACCTCACCCTGTGCCACCACTGGGGACATCCCGGGCTCCCCACTGCTGCCCACTCGACCCCACAGCAGGGAGACCTCATCCTGTACCTGCCAGGGCAGCTCCCACCGCAGGTAAATGCTGGCACCAGCACGCGGTACCTGGCTGTGGGCAAGGGCAGCAGGAGGGGACGCAGCCCTCCTCTCCCGGCAGGAGCCCAGGCTGAAAGCAGCCCCATGGCTGGTGCTGAAGGGTCACAAAGCTGGGTGACATTAAGGAACGGGCCTTGAAAAAATCCCACGTCAAACAGCACAAGAAGACCGGGCTTCTCTGCTGCTTTCTCAGCCCTGGATGTGCTGCTGTCACCAGCACTACCACGCAAACAGCTTTTGCAGAGTTTCCATAAGCCTGGTACCAAAACCCTCTGGGCCAGGCAGGGCTCAGGGAACAGCAATATCCTTCCTTCCTTCCTTCCTTCCTTCTTTCTTTCTTTCCTTCCTTCCTTCTTTCTTGCCTTCCTTCCTTCCTCCCTACCCGCTGTGACTCTTCCAGCCGTCTCCCTGACACGCAGCCTCGGAGCAGGCTCTCTGTCCTCTCACACTATTAATTCCTCACCCTTCTGCCCTAAATCTTTCACGAGCTCTCATTTTAACTAATTAATACAAAGCGGGACGGAAGTAATGAAAAACTATTTTAAAGAACAAAAATGGAATGACTGCGCAGATGTAACTGTTAGAAAGACCCAAGCCAGGGACAGAGGGGTCCTCCCCGGGGTCTGTGCCCCTGCAGGCAGCAGTGACCCGGGGCGCACCGCCCGCTGGCCTGCCCGCTGCAGGCTGCTGGTGGCAGCAGGGGGACGGGGGCCATGTCCCAGCCCTGTGCGGACCCCTCGGGGACACCCCCTGCACTGCCTCAGCCCCTCGGCACGTTCCCTGGGGTTTGGTCTGATGCCACGTGTGTCCCACGGGGACCCAGGAAGAGAGAACGCACCAGGAGCTTAGTGAGGCTGTGGCACCCTTTATTTCTCCAGTGCCTTCCCATGTCTGGGCCAGCAGCCTCTGCATTCCCCCAGCCGGCCCCGCTCCCCCCACAGCCCCCGCTGCCTGCGGGACAAAGCCTGGCAGGTCCCCATGGGGTGGGCACACGAGCCCTGTGCAGGGACCACCACCAGCCCCTTCCCTCCTACCAGTGCCGGGGAGGTTTCCCCGCTCCTCTCCGCACCGACCGCAGGCGCCGTGCCTTACCTTGGTGGGCGAGGGAACCATCGGTGCCACCGGCGAGGTGAGGGAAGGAGAAGGGATGACGGGGGCCACCAGTGGTGTCTGGGCGGGTGTGCTGGGCTCGCTGCTGCTCATCTCCCCGCCAGAGGCAGAGGCTGAGCCCGAGGGCCCGGCCGTGCCGCTGGATGCCGCAGAACTGGGGGTCCGGGTGGGCTGCAAGACAATGCGGGCAGAGGGGAGCATCAGAGGAGCATGTCCTGGGGGAGAGGGGCTTCACACCTCGTTCAGTCCTGCCTTCCTTTCACCACGGCGTTGGCCCATCGCCACCACTGTCCTTGAGACCCCTTCCAGCACAGAGGAAACCCAGAATAAAACTTCAGAGGTGCTTGAGGCTCTCGCACAGTGTGAATACTTACCGGCTGCGATAGGAAGGGAGCAGGAGTTTGGGCACTGCAGTCCCACCCAGGCAGGGGGGATGCCCTGGGAGAGGGCTGAGGTCGGGCACAGCTCGCCCGGATGGCAGAAGGGGCTCTGCAGGGCATGGTGACAGGGGCACGGTGACAGCAAAGTGCCTCTGGCTACACTGAGCACAGCCATGACCTGGTTTTACCGAGACCTGCAGCGTGCTGAGGACGAGCAGCACTCCGGAGATTTCCCAGCAATAAATTCTGTGGGTTTTATGCTATAGAGTCTGACTTGAGCAAAATTCATAGATACTCAGTTGCTGAAGGGAAGGTAAAAGGTTATTACGCCACTACCATAGCTAAAAAACAAACAAAACCACAGAATTGTCTGTGCACACAAGCCCTGCTATGGGTCGGATGCAGCAGTCCCTCTGCTCCCTCCTGTGGTGACGGGGACAGTACGAGGCTGCCCTACAAACTGTTCCCTTGTGCTGCCACATCCACCCTGCTGCTGCAGCCAGGCTGAGTGCTGAGATCCTCACGCTAAGCCCAGCAGCAGGCACCACCTACACCCATCAGGTGAGCGTGCAGAGCGGTCAGCGAAGGGGCTGAGGGGGGCCCTCAGCACTGCCCGCAGATGGGACACGTGCCCAGGGCTTTCGGGGTTCCAGCTGCAGAGGATGAGACAGCAAAACCCAAAAGTGTGCAGAACCAGGGGCCGGGCAGCTCTCACCCCCCTGCTCCCCGTGCAGAGGGCTGTGGGCACCGGGCTGCCACGGGAAGGGGCTCGCGGTGCGCCCAGCTCGGGCACGGGGATGCCGCCGGCAGTGCCACGGGGGCACCGCAGCAGGGTCCCAAACCTGCGTCCTCTGCTTGCAACTGGGCTGTGGGCACACAGCACGGATCCTAGGGCAACAGGAGGACAAAATGAAGAGTAGCAAGGGTTCACCGGAGCGCAGGGGAAATCAGAGGAACCTGAAGAAGCAGCGCAGCGGAGTCGCTTCAGCGGTGCTTACGGGGCTGCTAGCCGCAGGCTGGGAAGCCAGCAGCAAGGGTTGGGGTTCACCCCATTGGCCCCTCATGGCCCTGCACTGCTGAAGCACTCGTCTCCATGGCACCTAACACCCTGTAAATTATCTTCCTGACTGTTTTACTCCTCAATCTTGGCTTTTTGGTGCACTGCCATCTCCCAAGGCACACAGCTCACCAGGCTGGGTGTGCACGGGCACTGAGACGGGCACGGCACGGGCACCGCTGCTCCCGCCTGCCAGAGCAGCACTGGAAACAGGGCAATCACCTGCCCCGCTGCAGCCAGGCCTTCTGCAGACTCCTCACTCATTTTGGCCAAGCCAGCCCTGCTGCAGTTGCTGAACGCCCCATGGACAGGCGGGCTCAGCCCTCCCTGCTGAGCACAGCCCCGGTGGTGCCAAGCCACCCACGGGATCCCCAAGAAACGTCACACTCAGAACAAGAAGTGCAGAGGTGCTGCTCTGGGATTAAAACCACTTCACAGAGCGAGCTTTAAGCTTCTGTGGGCAGGGAGAAACATGGCCCAGGGACACTCCTGGTGTGCCTTAGTGGTGCAGAGCCCGCTGACAGCCTGGTGGCTGGGGTCGAACAAGGTCCCAGGGATGGGATGGTGCCAGGACCACAAGGCAGCATGCCCCGGCACCCCTAGAGCCCCGAGCACAGCTATGGCACAACCCTCACCAGTGGCTCCCACTGAAACCAGTGTCCCAGGGCGAGAGCTGCCTGCTGACCCCATCTGCTGTGGCTGTGAGCCTGACCACAACCGGGTGTGATGCTCGAGAGCGGCTCGCTGCAAATGCACAGGTCTGCAGCAAAACCCCTGCCCTGTCTGAGGCATGTGGGGTTTTACACTTCTTGGCACTTTAGAGGAAATTTTGACCTACAGGTTTTACCCTTGCAGACTGCTCATACACTGCTCTCACTTTTTTTTTTTTTTTACCCATGAGGTAAATACCCACGGATCAGCCACTGCCCTGCCTTGTGTTCCTTATACATGCCAGTGAAAACCAAGCCCTCCCCGCAGAGCACCCTCCACAGAAGAGATACAATCATTTACAAACCATAACTTGGCTACTGAGGAGTTCTTTGAGGTTTTATCTCCCTTGTTTGTTCTCATCTATCGTGTGCTGTGCTCCTCTGCTGGTCCTGCTTGCTGGGGCAGACCTCAACACGTGAGTGACTGTGCTGGAACCAGTGCAGTCCTAGCAGCTACCTCTTACCTCTCTCCTCCCGCTGATAAACTCAAGATGCTGCTGGAAAGTCTCCTGCACGAGCTATCAACAGTCAGTGAGCAGCAAGTAAGGACATTAAGAGGGACACCAAGCAGCGTGCTCTGCCAGCCAGGCTTGGTGTTAGCTCGCTGCCTGTAAGCTCTGCTGTTGGATGCGCTCTGGCTAAGAGCACCACGTTTCTCAGTACAGTTTGCCCCAGAAGGCTGTACCATGATTCAGACCCACCCTAGAGGAGCGGTTTTGTGAGCTCCTTCAGGTTCTGCACAAAGGACAACAGCAAACAAACGCGCTTTGGGGTCAGCACTCAACGAGTTCGTATTTACAAATCCGGGGGTGCTCAGCCCCCCGCGCGCAGCTGCTGGTTCTCACCTTGGGCCGCCGGGCGGTGGTCTGGAGGGCAACAGGAGCAGAAGGCAGAGGAGGAGAGACATTCATACAGGGAAAGACAGGAGCAGAGAGACAGACGGCAGCAGCACAGCAGCAGATGCAGCAGAGAACAGGTAAAGGAAACAAAAGACATCACTGCAATTAGTGTGCGTGGCATCAGGTGTCGGTGCTCATTAACCCGCGCTCCCAGCACAGCTCCAGGTGAAACCCTGCAAGCAGAGCCCCCAAGGAGACAGAGCCCGGCAGCAGCCCAGCCTCCCACTCAGGTTTTCTGGCCCAGACCGCCCGGAATTTGCCATGCCCCGTCCCCGTTTCTCCCCCCGTAGCATCGCTGCGGGACCACAGGGCTGCCTGCAGCCCAAAACCCACAGATCCCCGCAGGAGCCAGCCCCAGGACTCCAGCAGGTGCCCTGGGTGCAGAGGCTCCACTTGCTTCCGAAAAGAGCTTCGGCTTTGCGGGCAAAACCTGGGCTGCCTGAGGTCAGCCTGGAAACGGCCCCGTTCCTGCAGCACTGATCAGGGCTCGCCGGCGTTCTGCTGCCAACCGGGGGATCTCGCTCAACGCGTCTTTCCTAGAGAGGTCACGAAACTGAGATTGACTTTTTATTAAAAGAAATAGAGAGACAAAATTTCTTCCCTCCCACCCTTTGTTTCCAAAGGACCTAGAGCATCACCAAGCCAGCTGCACACAGAGGTGCCAGAGCCCCCGGGCTCTGCTTCAGTTGTAAGATTTGCAGGCATAACATCTCGTGAAGCTTCTTCTCAAACACTCCAGATTTTCTTCTCATTTCTGGAAACAAATGGCTCCGTAAGGTGCAGGGCAGGACCCCCTGCCCCCAACACGCGCTGTCTGGCACGCAGCACGGCAGAACAGCCACCGCCTGCATGGAGATCTCTCAGCACACCTCGCAGGGTCACACATCAGCAGGAGGATTGTCCCGTTACCAAACACTGTGACCGCAGGGGAGAGCTGGACGGCCCCGCTCACGGTGGGACGCTGAAGCCACCAAAACTGGGCACCCGCACCCACTCCAATGCCTGACCAGCAGCAAGGGGCCTGGAAACGCCACCCAGGAGATCCTGCAGCCACTTTTCTATTTGTATATAGATCAGGACTGGGCAGATTGCCGCTTCAAAATAGCAAACCGACAATTGGATTGCTTAGGCTAAACCCTACCCTGCTCACTGCCAGCGTTCTCTAAAAGGCTGCACTCAACAGCAGGCCCCCATCAGCACGGAGGGGAAGATGCACATCTCCCAGAGCATATTCCCATTTGCAAAACTATCTGGAAAAACGTAACAAAACCAGCAAAAGCTTAAAACTCTCTGATAAACACCACGCTGATTTAGGAGCACCAGCTTTTCCAAAGTAGGGCTTCTTTGGAAAGCCCTGCTAACCGAGGATTACTTGGCATGACACCAGCAATCCTCACCGAGACCTGAAAGCTCCCCCGGACCCTGCAATGCCAGCAGGAACACCGCACAGTGACCGCTGATCCTGCTCCCATCACCCAGCCCTCGCCTGGCGGCTCCTGGTCCATGGGGGCAGGCAGAGGCAGAGCATCTTCCCCACTGCAAATGCTGAAGAATGGGAGAGACCTCCTGGTGATGGCCACGTTACACAGAGAGCAACCCTGGTCTGGTGCCTCCTCTCCCAGCACAGTCTAGCATAACGCAGGTTGTTCTGGCTCCAGACCACGTAATGCCATGCTGCTATCGGGAGCTGAAGCTCTGGGGTGTGCTGGGCAAGCACCCCTTGTTGAGGGGAGGTCAGAGGAGGTCTGCTGCTCAGGAGGGCAGCCAGGCTCCTGCTGTGTCGCTGTCCACAGCACGCCCCACTCCTCCGAACCAGTGCTGTGAAGGCAGAAGTGCTCCCTGCTGGAGGGGGATGAAGGTGCTGGGGAGCCCCTGGGGCTGAGCACTTGGAATAAAGGCAAGACCCTCGTGCCTCCTCAGGGAGCAGCTGGGGTGAGCTTTCAGGCAGCAATTCACCATCTGTGGTCTCCAAAGCACTTGTAAGCAGCTTGCAGAGCGGTGCCTGGGCTGGGCTGCTGGCTCCTCCTTCCCAGCCATTACCATCAGGTAGGTTCCAGCTCTCACCTCCCGCTCCCCAAAACACATCCGAGATGGAGGGAGGCAGCACCGCTCCCCCGATGGAGGACTTCCCACTGAGGGATCATCGAGGAACCCTGCTCGGGAGTGGGGCTCAGACCCTCGAGCTTCTGCCAGGCTCCAGAACTGGCTCCCCACGACGTCGCTTAACGCAGACACTTTGTGTCCTCCTGGATCCCAGGATGCTCCGCACCGGCCCGTTGTGGCTATTAATATTTTATTTGGTGGTTCTGAACTCTGCTGCGTAATGTTGCTGCATAAACGCTCGATGATGCTATTACACAGCCTTCGATCCCTGGGCAGCCCCACGCTCAGGAGCAAGAGCAGCAGTCAGGGCTCGAAGCAGACTCACTCATATACAAACCCCGCATCCAGCCTGGCAAAACTCCCGGCCACCCCAGCTGCCCCCAGCAGCAGCCAGCATCACCCACGCGTGCTGCGAGGCTGCGGACGGCAGGTCCCGGGGTGCTGCCCAGTCGGTTCCACTCGGAGCACGAGAGTCACAGCCCAGAGCCAGCCAAGGGCACTGAGCGCTGGCACCATCCCGAGCGTGCTGCAGCTCTGCCCTCGGGACGAGCACACCGGTGTCATCTCCTCGCTCCGGGCAGGGCCAGTACCACCTCGCCGAGGTCTTCTGCTGGATGCAGCTCGCAGGGTTGAGGTGGAGCAGAGCTCTCCCCACACCACAGGCCCTGCTGCAGACATTTCTCACGTCGTCCCTGGGAGGCTTCTGGCAGCCGAGGTCAGCACACAGCTCCTGCTGCTGGCAGCACTCCCTTCCCAGTGATCACCCGGTGATGGAGGAGCCGAGCCCTTCTGGGGAGTGCTGGTTCAGATCCCACCTGTTGGTGCTGCCCCATCTCCGAGCTCCATCCTGGCGGCTGTCCCCGGGGTCCCGGTGCTGCTGGGGGCGTTCTGCTGGGGCTTTCAGCACACGGGAGCAGCCGGCAACGCCTCGGCACCGACCTGCCTGCGGCACCCGAGGCAAAGCAAGAGGAAAACCCAGACCGAGGCGAACCAAAGCGACACCTTCCGAAGCTGGGGGAGAGGCCAGGGGAGAGGGGCTGAGCCCTGCCGCGGGGACACCCGGAGCCTCGGCGGGACCCCGCGCTGGGAAGGGGACGGGGCGGGAGCTGTACGGGCACCGGGAGGCACCGGGAGGCACCGGGAGGCACCGGGAGGGACCGGGCGCCGCTGGGGGTGCACCGGGAGAGCCGGACCCCGGCTGTACGGCAGTGAGACCGCAGTGCCCGGCACGGCACGGCACGGCACGGTACAGCACGGCCCTGCCGCCGCCTTCGCTCCGTGGCTCCCGGTGCTGCCCGGGGCCGTCCCCGCAGGCACGGAGCGGGGCGCGGAGCTCCCGGTGGGGTCAGGTCGGGCCGGGATGCGGCCGGCAGCACCGGGAGGAGGAGGGAGGGGGGGTGGGGGGGTGAGGCCGTGAGCCCGGTGCCGCCGCCTCGCCCCGCGCCCCCCGTCGCCCGCAGCGGGCCCCGGCCCCGGCCCCGACGCCGAGCGGTACCGGGGGGGGGAGGCACGAGAGCGGCTGTACCTTCCGTGCGGCCGGGGCCTGCCTCATCATTGCGGAACGGGGCGGGAGGACAGGAGAGGAGAGGAGAGGAGAGGAGCGGACAGAGGAGAGAGGAGCCGGGGAAGGGGAGCGGAGCGGAGCGGGGCCGGCGGGGAGCGGAGCGGAGCGGGGGGAGCGGAGCCGCCCGGAGCCCGCCCGGCGCTGCCTGCAAATGGCCGCGCGCCCCGCCCCGGCCCCGCCCCCTGACGTCATCGCCGCCGCCACCGGGCCCCGCCCCCAACCGGGAGCTGCGGGCGGGGCCCCCTCCCCGTGCCCTCCCCCCCCCCCCCCTCCCCTCCCCGCCGGTCCCGGGCACCGCCGCCGCCGCCGCTCCGGGCTCCTCCGGGCAGCCCCCGTGCCCCCCCCGGTGCCCGGCTCCCCGGCCGGCATCGCCCGGTTACCGGAGCCGCAGGCCCAGGAGGGGACGCTGGGCGCTGCGGGCGGCACCGGAGGGAGCCGGGCTGGGGGCCCCGAGGCACCCGAGGCCCCGACCGGGGCAGCGCAGCGCTGCGGGCGGGCACCGAGCCGTGCCCCCGCCTCAACCGGCCCCTCGGGACCCCCTCGGGTAACGGGACCGAGCTCAGGCCGCAGCCCCGCTCCCTCGGGCAGGACCGGAGCCCGGCTGCCGGCACCCAGCAGCGCCCGGGCCCCCTGCCCGCCAGCCCCGTGCCCACCCCGTTCTGCTCCACGGGGCTCAGCCTCGCCGTGCGGGGAGCCTCAGCTCCCGGGGACCCCATCCGCGTGGGACCTCCTGCCCTGAATCACCCCTGAAACCGCGTCCCCTGCTTGGTGCCACGCTGGGAAGTCTCAGAGCTCCAGCTGAAAGCTTCTGAAATATTTACCACCAAGGCAGCAGACCCAGACCCTACGGCAGCCCCTAGCAGACACCCCTCTGGGGTCCTGCAGTGTCCCAGCGCACTCACTGTGCTGCACAAACCACATTGGTGTAGACTGAAAGTCTACGAAAACATCAGGCACTAAAGGCAACCTTGGGGCTACCATCTATTAGCCCCAAATATCTTGGTCCTGCCGCTCTGTAACGCCCTGCAGACCAACAAAGGGGCCTGGCAGCAGCACCCGGCACAGCCCAAAGCTGAATCATGCCCTGCTCTGCACCCTCCTCTTCCATCAGCCTCGGCCCAGCCCTTGGGTACCTTAAAAGCACTTAGTGCCGCACTCAGGTTACACACCCCGATCGATGGTCCTCAAGGGACGGTCTGGATTTCATTACACTGAGGCTGGCGAGTGCCGGGGACGAGCCGCACACCAGCACCCCCAATCCCTGCACCAGCACCCCCTGATCCCTGCACCAGCACCCCCCATCCTCGCACCAGCACCCCCCAATCCCCGCAGAGCCCCTGGGGCTGGCGCAGGCTGCCCCTGCTGCAGCTCACCCGCTGCAAGGATGGGAACGACTCCCTGCATGGGAACTGCTAACCCGAGGCCTGATTCCATCTCGTTTTGTTCTTCTCCCTCACAGGGCAATGCTGTCCAAGGCCTAAAACAACACAAGGTGCAAGGCTTTGGTTAATGACCGCAGCGCAGGAACCCAGCACCTCCGTGCTGGGGGTGGGCAGCAGCTCCCCCGGCCCTGGGGGTGCAGGACTCGGCCCTTAGTGCCTCTAAAGCCTTCCATGTCCTGGGTTTTGGATGGTTGCTGGTTGCTTTGGTTTGGTTTCTGAAACCAGAGAAATCCTCCCAGAGACGTAATCATCACTTGAGCAGCCGAGCGAACAGCACGTGGCCTCAGTGCAGAGCACGGCTGCAGCTCCTGAGATGCTCCCGCAGGATGCAGGATCACGCCACCGGATTAAGTGACAGAGCAAACACAGATATCCCATAAAGATATCCCATGAAGAGTGAGGAAGGCAATTAACGCAGGAATCAAGGCCTGTCACTTTGTCGTGATGCTCCAAACGCCTCCTCGTCCATCAGCTGTGATCACAGACATGCAGCAGTGCATCTGCTCTCGACTTACGGACCCTCTGCAACGCCTGGTCCCAGGAGCCCAGCTGCCCACATTTCACAGCCCTGATGATCTGTAGCACTCGTGGTTGTTGTGTCCTTCTGCCGGAGCAGCCCTGGGTCCTTGAGCTCACTGCTGGGAGCGGCTGGGCAGGGTGAGGGGCCTTCAGTCCCTGCTGCGGAGCTTCACAAGGGAGTGGACAGCTCGGGGACAAGCACCTGCAAGCTGTGGTCCGTCTGCGAGTTACTTCTCCTTCTGCATCATTTAACCTCCCCCGAGCACAGGTGGGCTTTCATCAGCCCCCAGGCAGTTGAGCTGCAACTCCTCGGTAAGATAAACATCAGCAATTTTGGGGCTCCTGGCCAGTCTGGAAGCGCCCTCCTTGGCATTTCCCCTTCAGGCAGTGTCTCTCCTCCACCGGGGAAGGTCACAGGCTCGGGGCTGGGCTCCGTCCTCGGCAGGTGGGGGTCTCCAAGCTCCAAGAGGTGCTGAGGATGAGGCAGGTCACCAGCCTCCCAGCCCCCAGTACAAGGCTGGGGCGCCTGCCCTGCCACCTCCCTCCTCTTCAGTTTTGATGACGACTCTTCAGGGCCAACCAAAACAGCTCATCCTGGGTCAGCACAGTTAGCCCATCAGTCCACAAAGTGAGCTGCTTATCTTTAAAGGTCCCTTCTGGCCCAAACCGTTCTATGAGCCGCCAAATCAGACACTTCAGTGTCTACAGAAACCATTCTCGGGATGGGACACACCCAGCACCCAAGGCAAAGGGCCTTTGGGTTCCCTCTATCTGGCTGTGGAGCTCCTGCAGAGGGTAACAGGTAGCAAACAGCACGGACACCTTGCAGAGCCAGGGCCAGGCTCCCAGCGGGTGCAGGCAGCAGCTCGAGGCAGCTCTCAAAGCACTGACAGCACGTGTTCATGGAGAACCACAGAGTTCCATTAGCTTGAGCGTGTCACAGCAAAATTTGCTTTGGATCAGGAGTTGATTTTGTACAGAGATGGCTTTTAAGATATGGGGAGGCACGAAGCAGCTGCTCCAGGGCAGCCCCTCGCCGGGTGCCCCAGGGGGGCAGAGGCCAGAGGCTGCCTCCATCTCCTCCATCTCGCAGTCCCCACCAACTGTTTGCCTCCAGGCAGGGGGCCCAAACACCCGTTAAGTGTTCTCAGACAAAAGCATCCTTCATTCGTGGCTGTAAGCCCCTTGGTGAACAAAGTGCCATATACATTGCTGTCGGAGTCACATGAAAGCTTACGCAGATTTAACCTTCAGAGAATTAAGGAGTTACAGTGAGGGGGGGAGGCAGGAGCTGCTCTCATGAATCAACCCCTCTCCTAATGCAAATCCCAGACTCCATACATTTCTTCTCCATCCAGCACGGAGCTGGCCACACTTCCACAGCTGCCCTCATAAGCAGGAGGAGGAGGTAATAAAACACAACTTCACAGCTGAAAAGAACGATGCTCGATGCCTCAGAGCTGCCCTTTAGAAACCACTCAGCAATATCCCAGAGCAGTTATTTAGACGAGAGCCGTGCAGATTAGCAGGGAGCTCCTCGCACCACCGCAGATAATAAGATTGCTGACTCTTATCTCGGTTCTGGAGCCGGCCCAGCTCTTGCTACCTTCAGCTCCTTTCCGTGGTGTGACCAGCTTGTGGCGCCAGACTCTGCTCAGCTCTGTGCGCTGACCCTTCCTTTGCTAGCAGCCAAATAACCGACCCGGCACCCCACGGGCCTCGCACGTCCCCGTGAACGACCCCGGCAGAGCTCCTGGGCAGGAGCGGTGCAGGCACCGGCACCAGCTCTGCCGAGAGCCTTTTGTAGGACACGTTCCCAGCAGCTCAGATGTGAGGCACGCTTTATGAGGTAATCGGATTACTCTTTCCTTTAAAGGATTAACAGGGCTTGGGCTGGCCCCTCTTCTTTAAAAAGAAGCCATCTGGAAGCGGAGCGCCCCGTGCCCTCTCCAGGCTGGCAGCAGACATCTGCTGCCCCAGCGGAGATGACTGCGAGCACCGGGGGCTGTGAGCTGATGCAGGAGCACAGGGGGCAGCGGAACGAGAGCAAGCACACAGCAGAGCAGGAGATGAAGCTCACTGCAGATCTGTGGTACTTGGCTCAGAACAAAACACTTAAAATCCAGCTCCAGCACACCGAATGCCACCTGGAATGATGAAGGGGACAGGAGTGCTACCAGAATGGGAACAACGCCTGTCTGAAAAGCCCGCATCACGCTGGTACAGGATGGGTGAGCTGCGGCTCGACGGCACGATGGAAAATAGTTATCATCAGCAGCACCTGGCCGAGGCATACGGGGCACAGCACCAAGTGTGCTCCCACTGCAGGGAAGGGCTCGCTTCATCCACGCCTGCAGCAGTCGCCACCAGCAGCGCGCCCACGGGACCAGCTGAGAACTTGCTCCCTGCTCTGCCTGACCCAGGAACTCTGTGCCTGGTGCTCTGCAGGGCCCAGACCCAGCAGTGCCGGGCACACCTTTTGGAGTGTTTCACCCAGGAGCTGCTGCCCGTTGAGCCCAGAATGTGCACTTGGCTCGTCCTGCTGCCAGCGGGGGCACAGCTCAGCCACCACCACGCAGCCGGCACTGCAGCACTGGCTGTGACGGGGACAGGGAGCAGAAAGCAGACGGACTGCATGTGAGCAGGTAGGACACACAACAGCCAGGACTCGGCCAGCAGAGAAGGCAGAAGCATGTTGTGTTTGGACACTGCCACCCTACCGCAATATCCTCACGAGCATGGCCGAGCCCATGGCATAAAGCCATGAACGGAGGAACGCAGCAGCATCCTTGGGCACCCCATCAGCAGCAGCATTAACACCAAGCAGGCAAAGGGGCCTCCAGATTCCTGCTCCCAGCCCCAGGGCAGCTGCAGGGCAGGACCCGGGGCTGTGCTGGAACCCCCAGGGGAGCAGCAACAATGCACAGGAGCAAAGGGCAGAGCAGAGGCCCAGGGATGGGCACGCGGGGAGGGCAGCACCCAGCTGTGCTCCCACACACCAGCAGCTCGTGCACCCCTGAGTAAAACAGGATTTGTGTGCACTTCGTACTCCTTAAGATTTATCTTCAGGGAGAGGATCTGCCCAGCCCTTCTGGGCAGCCCTAAGCGCCCTCATCACACCGCTGCCCCGGGCAGGAGCGCCCCAGCTGCATCACGCCGCAGGACCCAGCGCTGCCGGTCACTGGAAGGTGACCCAGCAGTGACGCCTGGCATTTCGGCAAGAGGGGGAACAACACCGCTGACCTGACTGCACCCTCAGCAAAACGCCAGCTGGGGTAGCACCAAACTCACTTCACTCTGAGAATCAGGAGAGGAACACTTGTACTGCTTCCAAAGCAGGCACCGGGGGGCTCCTCCCGCCCAGCACAGCGGCGGTTTTGGCAGAGCAATCCCCGCTGAGGATGTGGAGGGGATGCCAGGAACAGCCCCAGCAGCTCGAGCGAGGGATGTGTGGCTGCTGCCCATGCGAGGGGGGAGCTCCCCAGTGCCCTCGCAGCACCCCAGGGACAAGAATCCCCCCGACCGACACCAAAAGAGCAGCAAAACCAAGGCAAAGGGAACACACAGAGAGGGGGACAGTAGCTCGGAGGATGAGGACCATCTGGCACAACAAAGCAGCAAGCAGCAGCTTTTAATACGATTAAGTCTATATTTAACATGCAAAGAGCTACCTTAACCTCATGACTAAGGATTTACCTGCTAATAACGTTAGTTATTTTGCGATCATACCAACTGGACCACAGTTTTCATGCAGTTGTGCAATGTCAAGAGCTGCAGGGGAGGGGGGTGGAGAGCTGACAAGTTTATTAGAGGCTTTTGTCTGAAAAAATTAAATTCTCAGGTGACATCGGAAAAAACACGGCACGGGTCTGTCCCTCTGCAGAAAGCTGCGACGTACCTGCCTGAGCCCACCTCCTCGCAACGCTACCCAGGAGAGCTCTCCGGACAGCTGCTAGCATACAACCACTTCTAAAGGCAGCACAGCCAAAGCTCTGAGCAGATGGCAGCGTACGTACGACAACCCACAAGCAGCCCAACTGCCTGGAAAACCCAGGGAAAGGGGGGCTGGAAAATAAAGAAACAAAGCATTCCAGACGAGTCCTTCCCATCGGCAGAGGCACGGAAAAGAGCCGGGTACGAGCACAAGCTGTGTGCAAACCAGCAAGGGTCAGAGGCAGCGGGACTGGATGAGTGCATGTACGCCTGCCCAGCCCCGACACGGGCAGGGGATTTGGACAGAGGCCGTGGAAGAGGCTGGAGACGGAGGCCACCCGGTAGCCACCCTCCCAGCCACCCCTCTGTGGCTCCTCCCTGCAGCTCTGCGCTGCCCCTCATCCATGGACCTTCCGAAGGAGGAGCAGTGCTGCTGTTTGGATCACCTCTGCACCCCAAAATCCGAATGGAAGCGGCTGGGAACTAAAGATCCATGGTCGAGACCCCTGACGGGCGTCCTGCACGCAGAGGACTAAGCAGGTATGGTTCCAGCGTCCCCTCGCTGCTGCTCACCCAGGTCCCTGAGTGCTGCTTTTGCTCAGTCAGATTTCCCTGGCAAAAAAAAATATTCCCCAAGCAGCCCCTGGGAAAGGGTCGCTCTCTGCCAAGGCCTGTGCAGCTGTAGGTCGTTTTGGCCATAAGGGATCCCAAAGGCTTTTTGCTCTGGTTTGTGCTATAGGCACACGGGGCGTGTGGTGTTCTTACCTGGAGGCAGCACGGGGAGCCACGTCCCAAGGGGAAGGCAGTAACACAGCTAAGCAAAACAGTGACTTGTCTGCAAGTCCCCAAATATATTTCAGAGCCGTGTGGTACCTCTCCCAAACTCCCGTGGGAGCTCCTTGCTTCACCAGCACCCAGCTACATGTCAGACCTGCCCCGGAACGCAGCATCACCCCGTGCTGCTCAGAAACCTGCTATGTATTGATCAGAAAAGGGCCACACGATGGCCCTGTGATAACGCAGCGGGTTACCAAAATTCATCTGTCACGTTTTAAATGTTCCCACTGAAGACAGTAAGCGCCAGGGAGCACAGCTCATGCTCCCCACAGCACACAGAGCACTTGGCATGCAGCACTTGACAGCCCCCGTACGCAGGGGAACATACCCCACGTTATAATGCCACTTAGAGGAAAGAGAAGGCAGAAGAAAGCAAAAGCTGAGGTGAGTGTCAGCCATCGTTCACAAGGGAGCAGCAATGTGTGTGCTCACTTCATTGCCTAAAATTTAACGTCCCTTGATGTAAAACCTAGGCACAGACACGTCGGGAGCAATGCTGGGCACAGCCCACAGGTACCAGCGACCGGCACCACGTGCTGCCTTCAAGGCCCAGCTGCAATTAACTCATTAGCAGAAAGTGCTCACAACTGTGCTTAAAGCTAAAAGCTTGGCTTCTGACCTCTGCGCCTCCCTGGGGCAGTGACGGGGCAGAGACACGGTAACGTGAACTCCCCCACCACGCAGTGATCCAGCTCAGAGGCAGTCGCTGCATTTACCTCATACCCTCTGGGTAGGCTGGGGGCTGGAGAGGGGAGCGCATGCAATGAGCAAACATGCAAGTGGATGATGGGGGCACAGCAATGAGTGACGATGGACTGGGATGCACCAGAGGGCGTTTCATGCGGCCAGGAGACTGCAACATGCAGGCTAATTGGCAAAAAAACGCACCACCTTTTTAGGTTTCACTCCACGCTGCATGAAGAGGAAACAAAAGGTTAGAAAGTTAGAGCTCACATCACACAGACAGCCCTGATAAGAACGGTTTGCTCTCTGCTCGAATACCACAAGTTTTAGAGCTAGTTCTTCACAAAAGAGTACATTTCCCAATGAATGCACCAGGCTGCAAAAACACGTACTGTCAGAAAGGAGGGAAATACATTCAGACATTTAAACAAACGTGAGGTGGCTTAACAGGGACGTAGACAGCGGGGCTTGTTCTCAGCCACCCGATTTACTGACTCACTGCCTTCACTCCACTCACTGGTCCAGCCTCCAGATCCCTCCAGCACAAAGTCTTTCTAAGTGCCAGGGCACAAAGGAAGAAAAGTTCATTCACTTGATGGCAGCCAGCAGCACTTGCAACGAGCTAACACCGGGGACAGCCCACCCCAAACCCAGCTCCTGCGATGCTCGATGCTCGCCTCCTGCTCTGGCCCAGCTTGGATCAGCCCCCGCAGAGGGCAGGTGGTGCTGTGCCCGGCTGCTTTCTGCTCACTTTTTTGGGGTACATTTGCAGCTGTTGAAGAGGAACTAAACCCAGCAACTACGCCTCGGGACACGCTTACAATTTACTGTTACACAGCGCTTTGTGTTGAAGCACAGCTCAATCACACAGAGGCAAAGCCCTCCTGGGCTGCTGCCCCCATGGACAAGTTCCCCTGGTGGCAGTGCTCAGGCAGCGTGCTGCCCAGTGCCGGGGGCTGCTCCGGCTGCCCCGTCCCCACAGGTCGGGGCCCCCTCCGTGTGCTCCATCCAAAATTCACAGCACTGCAGCCACACAGCACGGCTGGAACCGCTGCTCGGGCAGTGCTGTGAGCACAGAGCGCCGGGATTTTGGTGTCACCAGGTTTTGATGCCACCAGGCTTTGATGCGGGACGTGCCGGAGCGAATTAGGAGAGGGGCGCAGGCCCTGCGGGACAGAAGGCACGGGGACAGCAGTGGGAGCGCAGTGGGGTCCCCAGCATCGCCCTCCTGCAGGCACCCAGCCTGCACTGAGCCCTGCTGACAGAGACCCCCGAGGCCGTGCTCTGCCCCGCTCCACTGCGGTGCTTTGCCGTGGTGAGGAGAGCTCCAAAGCGATGCCACGAGATCAGGCAAACTGGGTTCGAGCTCGGTGGATCCCTGCACCTTCTCACAAATGCTAGAATTTATCTTTTTTTTATATTGCTTCTGTGTCCGTGGCACTGTGGGGGCTGCCCTGCAGCAAGGGCCAGCCTCATCTGCTAGCCACCCTTTGTGGCCAGCTCCCAGCCCAGCAAAGCTCTCCCAGCCTTGATTTTTTTTTCTGCTGACGCTGCTCCCAGCCTCACTGAGTATCTAACGCCAGGGCCTGGACACCAAAGCGCTGCTTAAGGCACCGCCAAGGCGACCTGAGCACACTCAGCACGTTGCTGAGCTCACCGGGGGCTGGGTCGGGGACAGAGGGTGCACGCATCCTGCTGCCTGCCCTCAGGAGCAAAGCTGGAACGTGAACAAGGGAGGGGAGAACCCAGCTGTGCCAGGAAGGGACGGTGAAATGGGAAGCACTCCTGTGCCTTGGGACCAGCACCCAGCTTTGGGGCCCTCACTACAAGGACATCGGGGTGCAGGGGCAGCGTGCTGGGGGTGCTCCTCCTCTCCACCTCTCCGGGGCATCATTTGGGTTATGCTGGGAGCCTGCTGTGCCAGGGCAGCACCTCAAAGGCAGCACGGAGTTATTTAGAAGAGTTTTTCCACACCAAAAAGCTCGGCCGGCTGCCCCACGGCACAGCAGCACCTGCAGCCCCCAACAGCACAGAGCTCCACCTACCTGAGTGCCCTGCCTCCAACACAGCCAGCACCAAATTCTCTCTCATATAATAAAAAAAACAGATGCTTAAAGCAGGAGGCACCACCAGGTATCTAATCGGGGGGGTCTAAACCTGGGAGCAAACCCTGTCAGTTCAGCTCCTTTCCTGCAGCCTTCTTAGGCAGAGCAGTTGCAGGACAATTACTATTTTAGCATCCTGATTTCATGAATGCTACATCTTTCCACCTTCATTAATATTACATTTGCCTCTTATTACAAACGTTCTGAAACAATTTTAAAACCTCTCTTCCAGCACCCCACAACTCCCTCTGGCAGCCTTTATTCTGAGGAAGCACAGTCTGGGCTGACCTTTACAGCACACAGCTTCACCTAGCAACCCTCGCACTAATTGCCGCATGTAATTAACCCAGGACTGGGATGTCATCACAGGCACAGGACACAAGGGGGAGAAGTTGCCACCAGTGCAGGGCCCTGCAGCGGAAGGGACCAATCCACCAGGACACGCCAGCAGGTAAGGGGAGCCCTGGTCAGCAGAGGAGGTAACCCTACAAAATCCCCCAAATCCCTTAAATACGAGGCTGGGGGGTGGGAATTTCCTCTTCACCCTCTACTCTGGGGTCTGTTTGACTCAGATCATGAGCGAGGCTCTGCCTCCCAGGCCCGTGAGGGTGCTGAGCCCCTGGAGCCCCTCCACACGTGGACCCTGTGCCCACATCCCACCGTGGTGCAGGCTGACCCCGACCTGGAGCACAGCTCTGCCCACCGTGGGGAAATGCCTCCTGCTCCTGGCAGTCACGGGTACCACAGAGCCCGTGATCTGCTTTCAGATCAAGGAGCTGCTTTCCCTGCACAGCTGCCCACAGCAGGAGGGGCCAGCCGGGCCCCAGGGAATCCCACCTTTCTTCTGAAGTGTGCACAGAGCAAAGCCACCGTCCCGTCCCCCCCAGCACCACCACAGCTTTCTCAGTACCTGCACGCAGGCGTGGCCATTTTTGTGATTTCACGCTTAAATAACTGTCTGAGCTTGTCTGGGGGGCAGAAGCATTTGTAGAACAGGTACCTGCTCCAATTCCTGTCCCTGATGGAGCACACGGCACATGTCTGCATACAGCACGTACCCGTGAATGCCTCAAGAGCCATCGAGATTCCTGGCTGCTCAGAAGTAAACACACAGTTCCTCTGCAAGCCCCACAGAAGCCACAGAGCGCTTATTTCCCATATCCTGAGGAGCACACTTCCTGCAGGGTGTACGGGTGCTTTTCTGGTCTGGTTTGTTGTGTTTTTGTTTTTTTTTTTTTTAAGGATCACAGCCAAGAAGCGTGCAGGACGTGCGTGTTGCAATGCTGATTGAACTTAGCTTTAAGTGTGTGACATCAACAACTGTGCTGGGAGTGTGTTCCTCTACAGCTTACTGGTTTCTCATGGTTAGTTGAGAAATTGCTTCTTATAGAGCCTCATTTCCCATGGGTTTCAGGAGAAATGCACTCTGTCACTGGCACTTTTACAGCAAAAAATGGAAAAGGGCTAATAGGAGACAGGCTGGAAAGCCTGCCCTTTTGGCACGTTGTGTGTGCAGCTCCGTGCACTTTTCCTGCAGGGTTGAAAAATGGAGCTTTTCGAGAGGTGATAAAAGTTAGCGGAAGGAAAAACACTGGAGGGGAATGTGCGAGTCTGCCTCTCCCACTGATCACGTGCTGCAAAGTGAATGTATTTCAGCAGCCTGCAGCGTTACGGGCTCAGCACTCACCAGTTTGCTGGCTTTGGCAGCTTCCAGGGAATCTGTAAAGAAAAACAGAAACAAAACCATCAGCTCTGGCACAGCAGTGCCCTCGGGCCTGACCCGCATACCAAGTGTCTGCAGTCCAGCGAGAGCTGGGGCACGCCGAAAGGACATTTATATGAGATCTTAAAGAGTGGGGCAGAGCCCATGGACCTCTGCATAAACCAGGACGTGGTGGTGTAACAGGGCATAAACGTGTAGGAGCAGGGGCTCTCATTAGACCTGCTGACAGTCTGAGGAAAGAGCCCAACGACCAGACACGTTCGAACTAGGTCACGGTACCCTTCCCTTCTCCCATGAAGTTACTGCAATGCAGAGAGCCTTGAGCCACCCTCAGAACATCCCCTTATGGGGGACAAATGGCAACCCAGCCACCCAAACATCTGTTCGGGGACACGTCCGAGCCTCCCAGCCCTGCCCTGCTGCAGGAGCTGCACATCACTTCCCCGAGGGCATCCTCAGCCCCAGCCCTGACTGAGCACAGGGCTTCCCACTGCCAAAAGCCAAAGCCCTGCAGCATCAGAGGTCGTCCTCCAAACCAGCCGCGTCCTCTGCAGCACTGCTGGGTGCCCGGTGGGGCCGCAGGCAGCTCACAGCTGCAGGGGGTGCCCCCTCCTCTCCCGGCTGCATCCCGGAGCTCAGTGCTGCCCCTTCGGTGTTGCTGCTGGCCCAGCACGGCAGGGGCACATCTCAGAGGAGAGGAGCCGCCTGCCCCACGCCTCGGGCTCCGGGCTGAGGCTGCCCCAGGTTCTGCAGCGCGGCTGCGGCAGCCGGCACCGACATCTCTATGGCAACTCCCTGGCACGCAGCCGGCAGCGCGTCCTGCTCGGCACCACACCGAGCAGCTCCTCCAGGGCAGCTGCTGCAGACGGCAGCGGCACCGAACCCTCAGCAGCCCCAAAGCTGGGGCAGCCCCGTCCCCTGTCCCCTGTCCCCTCCTGCAGCGCTCGGCGGGCTCCGGGCAGCGCAAGGTGCACCAACGGTACTGGTGCTGCGCGCGGGGAGGCGCAACGTGACCTGCCTGTGTTTCACTCGCTTTGAATTTCAATGAAAGAACAAGCAGCGGGGGGAAAAGGGCCAGAGCATCGCTGCAGGAAGCTCGGTGAATGCTGCTGGCAGCGACACCAAGCCTCAGAGCGTGCTGAAGAGGAGGCAGCACTGAACAGCCAGCGCTGTGCTGTGAGGAAGCAGCCGCAGACCTCCGGGTGCTGCAGTCGCTGCTGGTCTCCTCTAAAGGTTTTAGAAGAAACCAGCAACCCTGCAGCACAAGGCACAAAGCCTCAGAAATGCTTCCACGTAACGAGGGGGCACCCGATTTAAAGGCAGTTGACACACGTCTGGTCTGTGCCCGTCCTGTGCTCCTGACAGCATCGCCTACTCCCTGGCTCTTGGGACTTTCAACGGGGGTCTCCTGGGGTGTTCCTCCTGCCTAGCCCCTGGGAACTCAGGGATGAGAACAACAGCAGGCTCCCAGCTCTGGGAGCCGTGTAGCTTTTTGCACATTCAGCACTCAAAAAGGTGAAGGTCATTGATATACATTCAGAAAACCCAGACCTACAGGAGAAGTGGGGACAAAAGTGTTTGCACTGCTCCACACAAGCTCCTCATCCAAAACGAGGTCAGAATTTTAACAAGAAAAAACGAGCCTTCAGCTGGGAAGTCTGAACTGACAAACAGTGAAAAGATCGTACAAACGCTAGGGAATATTTTTGTTTAATGTTAACATCAAGCAGATAAAAAAAGAACAGACTGAAGCTGAACAACAGACTGGGCTCTCCAGCACTCTGGGGCAAAATAGCACAACTCGGACCCGGGTACTAAGCAGAAGAGTTTTCCTCTTTCACATTAAGCCCCGCACCCCACCACCAGTGCTGGCTTTACCAGTGCCCCGCTGAGCTGCACGTGCTGATGGACAACAACACCAGGGGTGAACCAAGAGGTGGGGGCACAGCACCCCCAGGGCCCTGCTGTGGCTCAGGGCTCCCCAGAGGAGGCAGGGGGATGCCCAGAGACGTGAATGGCAGCTCACTGCCCTTCCACCCCAGGGACACCAAATGAAGCCGCTGGGAACCCCTTCTGAGCTGATCGTCCCCATCAGGTGCCTTTGGGCACGCTTGATGTGGCTGCAGGGTGGGTTTCGTTTGTGAACAAAGGGAAATTTTGGTTTCTACTGGCCAGGAAAGGAAAAAAACAACAAAGGAAACAACCCTGCTCTGAATCGCTAAGCATGTGTTCAGCAAATGCTCCACACACAAGGAATCCTCAGCTTGGCACGCACAGCTTCCTGTCCTGGACAGTCTGCAAGCAATCAGACGGGTTTTCTTTTTCCCCCTAAAGCTCCTAGGATTCCTAAACGTACTGCTAAATAATTGCTCAAAAACCAGCCTCAAAGGGAGTCAAGCCTGACAAAAGAAGGAAAAAAAAATAAAAATAAGAGCAGCCTCTGAGGTAACAGAATGGGGCCATTACGAAGCGGCCTGATGACGGGGAGCAGAGGGAGGCTCAGCAGGGAGCACGACGCGCAGCGCAGCGCGGTGCCCGTACCTCTCTTGGGGACCTTCAGGGCAGCGGAGTCCGGCGTTTCTGGGGACGTGGTATCAGCTCCATCTTCAAACACCTGGATCTGGAACAGAGCACAACAGCCATTAGGGCAGAGAAGAGGACGGGTGCACATCTAACCCCCCCCGCTGCAGGTTCGTACAGAGACCTCAGGGTTTTGGTGCAGATTTTTATTTTGGTTACTCAAGGTCTGATGTTTGACCATCCTCCTTCCCACAGGCTCCCTGAAAAAGCTGCATGTTCACTTCAGGAAGAAAAAGGCAAAGCTGGGGATTCACCCGCCCAGAGGATCCACAGCAGCTCCGTGGTACCCCCGGAGCAATCCGCTCACACCCCCGGCTGGAGACCACATCACGTTACTGGCACTTGACAGAAAGCTCTTTTTTATCATGTTTTTGTCTTAAAGTTATTTTAAAACCTTTCTCCACCATAAGAAGAACTGCTTTTCTCTGAGACAGCAACTCCTGAGCTGCAGAGCAGCCAGCAGCGGGGTCGGGCTGGTTTTGCTCCCACACTGGAAGCCCGCGAGGCACAGACAGGAACACCCCAGGTCCGAGCTGCATCAAGGGATGAGGATCTGGGGTTTTCTCTGTCAACTATTTCTGGACACACTTCTGCTTCACAAACATAGAACAAGACTGGAAAGGATTAGGCCACTTCCTCAAAACCATTCCTCAACCTCGGAAGGCCAACACCACCTGAATTGCTCCTGGCAGGTATTTGCCGCAGCTACCCGCTCCGTAAAAGCCTTAAGCACGGGAATTCAGTTTAAAAATAACATTCCAAAATAACAATCAGATCCTGTACACCTGCTAGTCACGGCTTCCTTTCTGGAAGATGCCCAAGTGTCATACTCTTAAACGGAAAGAAGCACGGAGGCTGGTGCCACAGGAATCATCAGGACTGCACCAGTGCTGCAAACACTCAACCCGTGGTTTAAGAAGCGAGGGAGAGGCAAGTTTCCCCTGAAATCACACAGAAAGTGCATCTCTGACACAGCCAGGTACGCCTGATCTCTGAGCAGCAGAAACACAACACACACAAGATGTGCAGCAGAAGCAGGACCAGGCTGAGTCCCTCTGCCAAGCAGGAGCAGAAAAGCAGCTCCACGTGATGCCAAAATCGGCGACATTTCCATGTAAAACAACGCACACTCAGAGCCACGAGCCACATCCAAGCCCCGGGTGGGTGCAATGCTGAGGCTGCCAGAGCCAGCCCCTGGTTGGAGATGCCTGTCCCAGAGGCACAGGGACCGTCCGTGGGCACAGACACCCCCAGCGCTGCCGCAGCCCCACGAGGGAGGGGAGGGAGCCCTCCTGGGGCCCATCCTGCCCCCATGGGGGTGCACAGCAAGGGGCACGAGGCCATCGTTGCCCCAGAGCTCCTGCGTGCCACCAGGACGCGCATCCCCCTGCAGAGCAGCAGGGAGTGGATGCACGGCGTGAGCTCGATCCTTCCCCGAGCAAAGTGCAGCACTTATCTGAAACTCATCCACACCCAGCCTGGGATCCACCTCCCGGGGCACTGCAGGAAGCGGACAGAAGCACGCACCTCGGGCCTCTGCCCTTCCACGAGCACGTTCCTGAAGCTGAGACTCCAGAGCAAAGCAAAAGACCAGGAGCACTGCTGGGCTTCGCTGATGCTGGCATCACCAGCACTCGTTCCTGGAGGCGTATTTTGAGGTGGAGAGAACAGAAAGTTAACCTTGGAAATTTCTTAAAAACATTTTATGTGTGTCCAAGATGCGCTTATACGGCCGCAGTCCATCTGCTCCATGAGCAATGAGAAAAACATGTTAGTTTTTCTCCTTGAGAAAAATCATCGCCATCCAGAGGTCTGGCACTGCGTGTAACCACAGGAAAGCCGCCCGCTGCGCTGGAGAGACCAGAAATGAATGAGGGGAGGAAGCAGCAGACAGATTTACAGCTGAGAGCACGAGCAGAGCACTAACTCCACTGAAGGGAACCCTGCCATCTTCCGTCTGCATCTTAAAACCAGTTCTTGAAAAATTAATGCCCCAAACCAAAGGGACCGTTCCGGATAAGCCCTCTTGGCACGGGCCAGCTCGCCCAGCCCTCGTGCTGGAACTCCTCTGGGACGCCGTGCTGCACGAGGAGGGCTCTGAGGAACAGAAGGGAACCGAGCCACTGCCCCGTGCTGGGCACCAGGCACCAAGTGCTGGGCTCACAGCCTGCTCCAGACACGCTGCTCAGAGACCGAGCTCGCCAGGTTCATGGTCTGAATTTTGGGGTCGATCTGTGTGGCGCCAGGAGCTGGACTCGATCCTTGTGGGCCCCTTCCAACCCGGGATATCCTGTGGTTCTGTGATTCCAGGTTCACCTTCCCACACCGAGCACGGGCTCAGAGGGGCGGGCGGCGCTGCCAGCACCGGCACGTGGCTCCCCTCGGGCTGTGTCCCGCAGCGTGGTGCTTCCACGTCCCAGATTTAGCTGGCAGGCTAGGCTGGGAGGCAGAGCAAGGAAACCAGGCCCACGGGTCCCAGAACAGCCAGGAGAAGGTTCACTTCTCATCAGCGAGCTGTCGCCGTGCCCCTGGATCTGCACAGGAACTGATGGCCAGGACAGGTGATGGGGGGGTCCAGCTGAAGACCCCTCTCCCAAAGCAGCTGATTTTCCCTCTACCTCCACAGTCACCCACTGCCAATGACCTGGAAGGGAGCCACCACGTCTCCTGGTGCAGCAGGAGGGTTCGTGGAAGGGGAAACGAGCTCAGCACTCTGCTTCAAGCCAAGATTCAAACAATGGTTTTGCACTCAGGGAAGGAGGAAAGGAGCTGAGCGTCTCCTGCTGCAACACCGTGCTTGGAGCACAGCCACCTGTGGGACTACAGAGCGCTGCCACCTCGCTGTGCTCATGCTGTGTGGAGACTGCACAGAAGTTAAAAGGGAAGAGACTTGTCTGCACGCAGCCGAGATGGCTGGCTCCTACCTGGGCACAGGAACAAGAGCTCACCAACCAAACACCCAGATGCTGGTCCCAAACCTGACTGGGGATAACGGAGCTGGCAGCGCGCTGAGGCAGCACACAACAGGCAGATTTGCACTCCTCGTTTCAGAGGTGAAGTGAAAGCATCCCACGCTGCCTGGAACTCAAACTTTCTTCACCTGACTCATCTGAAAACACTTCACTACAACCTCCCAGGCTGAACTGAGGTGCTCAATGAGATGGGCAGAGGGGATGAGCACCAGGCTAGTACGAGCCACAGCTCTGGCAGCAGCACTGCCTGCTGGCGAGGCCTGGGTTTGTGGCTGGAGCTGTTCTTTCCCTTGCACAGTGGAAGACAGAGTCCCAGAAACATTGTGTTCCCTGGGAGTGAAGGAAAAGCATTTCAACTCTCCCATCAGTAGGTGCAAAGAGCCATTTTCCTCTGTTCAACCAAGAAATCCAGGAGCTACATGAGCCTGGCAAGCAGAAGCTGTCGCAGGACACATGCACGGGAGAAGCGTACCTGTGACTGCCGCACGAAGATGCCGTGGTTTTCCTCGCAGGTGAAGTATTTCCTGCCCTGCACGGTCCCATCGTTCTTGCCCTTGGCTTCATCCAGGATGACACCGACCCACTTCCCCGTGGCAAACAGGGTGGCACCAACATAGGCCACAGTACCGCGGTGCCCCTTCCCGATGACTTCCACTCTGGAGCCCACCTTCAGGGGCTTGCTGCTGCCTTCCGTGCTCATCCTGGGGCCGGTGCTGGATGCCTGCAGAGAGAGGAGAAGAGCAGCCAGTTACACACGGCCAGTGCAGCCAGACAGAACAGCGGCTTGGACACCAGTGCCCCGTTACCTGCAGGGGTGGGCTCCTAGCACGCGGTGCCCCCCAGCACCCTGCCCGACGCCGAGGGTCGGTCCCTGCTCACACTGCACCAGCCCTCAGGTGCGGGCGAGATGCCCTCCCTTCTGTTACAGCTGCCCACAGGCATCACAGACAGCAGCAGAACCCCGACTGCAGCTCGTCAGCTCGCAGCAGGCCCGCTGCACTCACACCCACGTTGTGCAGTTTGTAGAGGATCGTGGAGCAGCTCCGGAAAGAGCTGAGCGAAGGGGCTGATGTTAGCACAAGTCTCCTTTGCCTCTGGTGCTGGCTGCACTCTGCTTTCACTGCGCTGGCAGCTGCCTGGGGCTCCCCAGCCTCTTGCCCTGCACACTCAGGAACAGAAAGCCCCGTGGTGGAGCAGCTCCAACAGCTTCGTTTCCTATACCTCAAGCCCACGCCCTGCAGCCTCCTGCCACTGAGCTGGGTCCTGCTCCCCTCAGGACTGCGAGGTCACAGTGCTGCTGGGCACAAAACCCCACCAGTAAACCCAGTCAGCTTGAGGCATCGCCACCTGGAATGCTCAGCTGCGTGCATGTCACTCTGCACCCCCAGAAATCAGGCTTGCCGCCTCTCTGGCCAGGCCAAATTAAGCACATCGACCAACCCCATCACTGCATCAATAAGGGAGACGGGGAGGAACTCCATTACAGCGCCTGGGACCCGCAGCCTTACCTCAATTCTGCATCCTCAGTGCAGTTTATAAGGGGGGGCAGGCAAGACAGGCATTGGGACCCCATTGCCCGAGGCTCCCTCCTCTAAAACACGACTGCGTGAATAGATGAAGTTTACGTTATATTGCCATAGAGTTAAATTAACTGCATGCTTTAATGGTTTGAAAATCAGTGCTGTACTAATTGTCCCTCCGCAAACAGCCCTCCAAAGGCTCCTACTTCTAAACAGGAATCAGCAGGCAGGGGGACACTGACCGTTTGCTCAGTTGCACGGCTCGGTGTGACAGCGTGGGGCTGTCCTCACGCTGGTCCCAAAATGAAGCAAATCTCAGCATTTACATCACCCGCTTCTCCACGGCTCCGTTTATCATGCAGAAGATATTTTGTTTTGATTACTGCTGGGTTTGGCTTACGAACACCCTCTCTATCCCGACGAGTGCACACAGAGATGTGAAGCGGCAGAGGAGGGAGCAGGAGGTTCCCTTCCCTCCAACGAGGGGCAGCAAGCAGCCGAGCAGGGCAGCGCAGCCTGACGGGGGCACAGACAAACGCCGGGCACAGGCAGGGCTCCCGGCAGCTCGACACCACCAGAGCAAAGAACCAACAACGTTCTGAAGCTTCTGCCTTTTTTGCACGTGCAGCAAACCAAATCCACCGTCGGCAGCCCATCCGGCAGCCCCTCACCTCCCCTCGCACGCCGGCCACGCGGGTTCTGAGCGCAGAACGGCCCCGCGGTGCTCAGGGCGCAATGCCACCGGGAACTGTGACAGCAGCTTCCACACAACCCAGTTCCACTTTCTTTCCAACTGCAATTGGCGGAAATCAAAAGCACAAAATCTCTTTTATACAAAGAAAATCACTCATCGGTTTTAGCAGGAACAACAAACAAGACCTCGAATCTAAAAACGCACGCTGCACATTCAGAGGAACGTCTGCCAAAACGTCGGATCATTCAGCAACAACGTTCTGCAAAACACTTGCAGCCATAAAATCCGCGTCCCACTGGCTACAAGAAACGAGAGCAATGCTCAGGGAAAACAGCAGGCCTGGAGGAGGACAAGCAAGATTCGCCATTTAAGTGGAAAGCTTCCTGCTCAGTGATATACGAACACCAACCACCGCCGTGCTGTTGTCTGCCCTCCCCAACACCTGTGGGTCCCATCCAGGGGTCCAGGAAACCTCAAACACGAGGGCTCGGAGCTGCCCATGGCTCAGCACAGCTCGGCCACCAGGCTGGGGCAGTGACTCCTGTGCCGCTGCCGGGAGGTCTGTGCATCAGCACGTTGGCTGGGGAAGCTTTGGAAACAGAACACGTGCAGAGAAAATGTGTAAGCAAGACTATAAACTGACAACACCGCACTGTAACGTCACCGTGCCATCACCTCTCGATTCGATCAATGGCCTGAGTAGTTAACGGAGCGCACGCAGCCTTACTTGAATTCATAAGACAAAAAGTCCCTCTTCCTCCCTGCAGAAGCTCAGGTCTGGCCCCGCAGAGCCTCTGCGAGCCGCAGCGCTCAGCCTGCTCTTAGTCACTGGTGGCACTCCAAGGGTCCAGCCCAGTCTGCGCCGGGGACCCACACCAAGACCCTTGCAGAAGGGGCAGCAGGGCAGGACCCAGGGCCATGCTGGGGGCTGGGGGCAGGAGCTGGGGGAAGCCCAGAGAGGCCCTGGGGAGGCAGCGCAGGAGCTGCGGAGCTGCAGCACACTCAGCTGCATCGCGAGGATGAGATGAGCACCAGGGAGCCCACAGAAACATCCCTGCCAGGCTTCCACCAAATCAGCTTCCAAACCATTTAATTTTTACTTTTTCTACAGCATCAGCCTGCGGGGAGGCAGCAGCCAGACGGGCAGGAGGCCATCACTTCACCTCTGCAACAGCACGCCTGGTCTCGGGGGCTGAAGGCGGGCACCTGGGGGGCATCTGGTGGGCACCTGGGGGGCGTTCCGCATGGCACCAGCACCAGGGCCGAGGCAGGGCTCAGTCTTCATCATCTTCCCTCCCCAGGGTGCAACCAGAGCAAAAAGCACGACCTTGAAGCAGGCAGACACGACACGGCTCCATAACACAGCAGCCCCCCCGGAGCGGCCAGGCCCGGGTGCCCTGGTGCAGGGGGGGCTCGGGGAGCACGGTCGGGGCTGGGCGCAGCCGTGCTGCTGCTGCTGCTCCTCCTCGGCCCTGCACGAACTCTCCAGGGAAGAAAATCTGGGACTTTGCAGGGAACAAGACTTTTTTCTTTTCTGATCCAAAAGCTCTTCAGGGCCCGTCTTACCAATTATGCAGCAAACATGCATATGGGGAAAAAAAATAGAAAAGAAAAAAAGCGGCAGCTCATCTTTGTTCTCTGCCAGTGCCTCTCTAGAGACCACCCCTAGGGCTCGGCAGTGCGGCCGGACGAGAGGATCGCCTCGCCAGCCCCAAAGCCCTGCCACATCTCACTCGCAGCGTGCTCAGCGTGGATTTTATGCCACCGTGACGCCTTTCGGTGCCAACAAGGAGCAAGTGGCTGTGCGAGATAAAACCTCTGCCCTGCACCAAGCTGTCCCGAGGCTGCCGCTACAACCAGCTACTGCAGCAGCAAGGTGCTACCGGCAGGCCTTGCCAAAAAGGAACAATGGGAAAAAAAAAACAAACCCCTCGGGCACATCAGCGCCTGGCAAGCTGGGTACACCGTCCTGGCACTGGGAAGCCCCCGCTTTGCTGTCAAGCAAGTGGAAAAATCCAAAGGCAGGCAGAAGGCTCCAGGACGTGCCGTTTTCCTGGCTCTGAGCAGAGACGCTGCGCAGGGCTGCTCGTAGCTGTATGAACGGGCAGACCACAATAATTCACGTCACCAGAGCAAAACACAAGATTATGCGAACCCATTGTAAATCTCTTGAGTACCCTGAAAAAAAAAAATCTGCCACTTTAGGTAGCGTTCCCATGTTAAGGGTCGTTTTAAGCGAGTTCTGGCATTTTCCTGCACCTGAAGCTCCCTTCAGAACTGGCAGGAGGTGACTGGCTGCTGGCACATCACCGCGTCCCTGTCCTGGAGCACCAGGAGCTCACCCAGGGCAGCCGGCCCATAAACCCAAGGAAGATCAGCCCTGGGCATCCGCTCCCCTCCGTAACGCTCACCCTCCTCACACA
Organism: Aythya marila; assembly: GCF_965140915.1. Taxonomy (NCBI): domain Eukaryota; kingdom Metazoa; phylum Chordata; class Aves; order Anseriformes; family Anatidae; genus Aythya; species Aythya marila. The sequence continues at coordinate 76,625,047 of NC_139045.1, forward strand.
GAGCGCCGAACCCTGCCCAGCTCCAGCACACACTGGGACAGGCGCCCTGGTGCCGTAGGGCCGGGTCGGGCGCTGTGCCCGGCAGCCAGGCCGGGAGCAGCCCCCCCAGCTGCAGGTACCGACCCCTCCAGTGACCTCCCCCAGCTCCCCACACCCAGCCGGGGGCTCAGGGCAGCTGCAAAGGCCACCAGGTGAGGACAGGAGAGCGGCTGCCTGCGCTTGGTGGCACGTCCCCAGCACAAGAGGACACGGCCCCTGAGGGCGCAGGACCCCAGCAGGAGCCTCCTGCACGCTGGCAGCCCCCACCCCGCGGGGACAGCCCCCACAGCAGCACCTACAGGGTCCTGCCTTCATCTGCCCCAGCTCCCCACCACCTGCACGGACACAGGCTGGCCCCACGGCTTACACCTCACTCATTAGGCGTTCTAATTAACGCAGCAGCCCGTTAGGAACACGCAGCATGCGTCACCTCCAGGAAGCACCGAGCTGCTAACGTCTCCTCACGGCTGTGATCTCACCGGTGCTGACAGAGAGAAGTTAATGAAATTCACCCTGGCACAAGTAGGTACGCGTTTTTTTCAGCCCCAAATTTAAAATTTAATAACTTCTTCATTCTGTCAACTCAGCTTTCTTTTTAAGCAGCAGGTCAGAAGCTCGCTGGCCTCCCAGTGTCCCTGTGCTGCGCCCTCCCTCCCAGGCAGGTCAGGAACGCAGCAGAGCATCCTGCCAGCTCCCCGGCTGTGCTGAAGCCCGAGCCCGGTGCTGCCTGGCCCCACGGCCTCCCCTCGGCTCACACACGGCACAAACCACACCTCAAAGGCTCAGGGGCTCCTCCGCTGCGATCTGTGGGGCTCTGGAAGATGATTTCTAGCGATACGAAACCCATCCTGACCAGAACAGCACCAACAGGACTGACCAGAGAGGAAGATCCCTGAGCTGCGGGTGCTTTCAGAGCAGGACTTCCCAACGCATGGAGCACCCAAGAAACCTTTTTATAGGTGTATCGGTACGAGTACAAGCCAAGGGCTGGCACACAGAGGCTTAAAGTCACTGCCTGGCACCAGGCTCTGCCTCGGATGGGGCTCCAGAGGGCAGGGGCAGCCCAGGGGCACAGTGACCGATGGCCCCCAGCTCACGTGGGGCTGAACCGTGGTGCAGGAGCCGTGGTTGTAAATCCTCCCACTGCCAGATCGATGCCACAATGGAAGAGCTTTTTGTGACTGTGGCCTTCCAGAGGGTCTGAGCTGAGGCAGCTCCGGTGGTGTGAGAAGGGCAGACTCGAGGTGGCTGGGAGAGAGCCGCGTTCCTCCAGCACCTTCAGGAGCTCGCGAGCGCTGCGCTCCTCCACCTGCTGGTGCCCCTGAGGGCTGCCCCAGCGCCTCCCTGGCAGCAAAGGATGCACAGACACGGTGCTTGGGGACGTGGCTTAGGGGAGATTTGGCAGCGTGAGGTTCACGGTTCACGGACCTGCCCATCTCAGGGTGTTTTCCAGCCTAAATGGCTGGGATCCCATTCCCAGGAGCCGTGCAGAAGGGGAGCCCCAGCACCGCACAGCCGCCCCCAGGGTGCTCAGCACCTGCTCAAGCAGGGCTAAAGGCAGAGGCTGAGCCCACGGAGCACTGCGTGGCCACAGCAATGCGCAGAGGGAGCGCCCGGACCCTCGCCCCAGAGGATTCAATCCGTGGGATCCCCCTGGGGCTTGAGGAGCTTCACTCACCCCACTGCGTGCTGAAACTCAGGCCGAGGGGCATCACGCTGCCTCCGCTCCAAAGTGCCTCCCACACTCAGATGGTCCCTTGGATGTGAGTGCTGCCACGTCTGCCACCAGCCTCAGCCTCTTCCCAAAGGCAACACCAAAACACAGCCCCGGCGAGCACAGGGAGCTCCAGGGCCGTGCTGCTGCTGTGCAGGTCAGCCTGATGCTGGCCAACTCAGCGCATGTCTTGGTCCATTTGTGTCCATTTGGTAACCAGCAGTGATTTTAATGGAAGTGTTCTCCAAATCTTAACGTTCAGGAAAGATGGCAGGGCACAGAAAAAGCCCCCTAACATATTCAAGCCCTTAGGACTGCTCTCTAGCTTTTCTTCACAACTCGAAGTAAGCCGGGGGAACAAGGTGCGGTGCTCCAACGCGAGGGTCAGTGCTCGCCATTCACCATGGCCTCAGGCTGAGCAGACCAAGGTAAACGGCCCAGGTATCTCCCCAAAATCCAGAGAGCGCAGGTAGTGCACGACAGCTTTGCTCCGGGGGCTGACCGCCCCCAGCCATCCACGGGGTGAGCAGGGGGGTGAGGAACACCACGAAGCTGGGGGACGGTCACCTGGGTACCACACTGCACAAAAGGGCAGCTGGAGACCCAGCCCAGAGCTTCCTTGGGTTCTTCAGTACAGGTTCCCCTCTGAGCTCCTCCTGAAGGACGTGGGCAGAGCTCTCCGGGCCGGTGCTGAGGCTCTGGCAGCAGTGTGAGCACCTCAACCTCAGCCCCAGGTGCCCAGAGCCCCCACGCCGGCCTCTCCAGCAGCCCCTCCAGTGCTTCAGGTACCCGAGCTTTGGAGCATCGTGCTGCCGATGGGCGAGTAAAGCTGCGGGGGACCTCGGGGCTGGAGGAGCTGCAGCAGACACACACGAGGGCAGAGAGAAGCGGCTCACACCCCGACAGGCTCCCTGGGGGCCCTGAGGGAGGCTGTTTAAGCACCAGCACAGTTCAGGACAGCTCACGCCCATTGCTCCCGTGCAGCGGTGGCCAAAAGGGTGAATGAGCCACTAAATTAAATTAAAACAGAAACCAGCGGCCAAGCAATGAGCTGCAGGCACGGGCTGGGGGGCAATCGGGCAGTGGGGGCGCAGCCGCCGGGCACCCTGCCCCCAGCCACCCGCCGACTGCCACCGCCCCAGCTGCCCACGCACAATTCCCTCCGTTGTTTAACGATACTGATGATTAGCCACTGAAAAATCTCTGTAATTTCAAGTGACTTAACTTGGGATTCAAACGCGATTGGGGTCACTGCCGTGCTTCATCCGAACGTGACAGCTCCAGCACCCGGCTGCACCGCAGGGGACAGCCCAGGGAGCATCCACGGCGTTCCTTCCCGAAGCCAGGCTGGGGGGGGGACACCTCCCTGCACGCAGACACGGCTCGCTGAGCCTCAAAGTGTCACTCAGCGCAGATCAAAAGTTTCAGGCAAAGCAGGAACACAGCGACTGCCTCCGAAAGCTCCCATGATGGGATTCACAACCACAGGTTCCAGCGCTTCCAGCCCCAAATCCAAGAGGTGCCCCGAGGCAGCTGGAACACGGGAGGACCTGCCGGTACCTGCAGCACCCACTGAGCCCAGGCACTGCCAAACGCACGGCGTTGGGTGCTGCTGTGCCACCCGGCACGGCGGGGGGACTGCGGGGTCGGTGGTGGGGAGGCAGAGCCCTCACCGGTGAGGGGCGGGGGGCTGCGGGATGCCCCGCAGGGTGCCCGGCTGCTGCTGCCCCCATGGGGCACCCACCGCAGTCGTGCTGGACCTCGCCTGGTCAGGGCTCGGAAGCCAGAGGTCAGAGGCAAAGGGTGTCACGAACACGATGGCACTGGCTGTGTGTGGAAGGGACCCCCAAAAACCCTCATGCAGCCCACCGAGAGCCAGCAGGACAGCCGTCACCCAGCCCACCCAGCAGGGCTGGCTCAGCTTCGGTCGTGCAGGGCCCACGCACAGCTCAGACACCCCCGGCACCACCCGCAGCCAGCGGCCGTCCGGCCCGGCTGAAGCTCGGCACAGTCACAGCACAGAACTGCCGGCACCCAGCCCGAAATTCCACCTCTGGGCCCCGCTCCCCGCACCAAAACGGGGACGCTGAGCAAACGCAGAGCCCCGGGGCCGAGCGGTTGGAGGTGACAAGCCCGAGGACATCCCACCCCCAGCCCACAGCCACCACAAAGGCTCCCGGCCCCTGTGCAGGGTGGGTGAAGCAGTCCCCAGCCCTGTGCTGTGACCGGCATCCCTCGGCCCTCTGCACGGGGCTGCGGGGACCAGGACGTGGCACAGGGTGACAAAGGGGAGCTCAGCAGCAAGGCCTCGCGGCGAGGCCGCTGCCCGGCTGGAGTCGTGCTGCCCACCCCCAGCCCGGGGGTCACTGCAATACGGGGAAACCTGGAAATGATTTCTGACACTGGGAGGGCCGGTGTCAGTCCACGCAGCCTGGAAAATAAGCAGACGGGGAGAAAAAGCCCACGGTGGGGAAAGGGAAACAAACCGGAATCTTTGTGCTGAAAAGCCCCAGAAAGATTCTGTCAGCAGCAGCGGCTCAGCTGACGCCTCGCTGCATTATCCGCGACAATTACCAGCACAGAAAGCCTCATTTAAATCAGAAGGACGCAGCCACCACCATCGCTCAGACAAATCCATCCACCCACCGCGCAGCTGAGCGGATACTGCTGGGGATGAAGGGAAACACAGCCCCGATTCCAGCACAAAACCAGCCGCAGCTCCACTGCAACAGCCAGCATCACGGCGTCACGGCACAGAACAATGTCTCACGGCACAGCCAGGAGTTGGTAAATAAGTTTCCCTCCCCCCAACTTACCCGGCCGTACGTGTGTCTCTTGCTCTGGGCCATGCTGCCGCCGGCTTTTCTCTTTATTTGCAGGGTTTATTATTTCCCGCACCGCTCTCAGTTCATGGCTCGCAGCGGCTCAGCGGAGGCTTTTCCCGTTTCAGCTGATCTCATCGTCCCCGCGCCCCCCCCGGCGCCGCGCTGCGGGCTCACAGGGCGCGGGGAGAGGGCCCTTTTGGGGCGGAGGATGCTCGGATGGGGGCCATGCGGAAATCCAGCCCAGCTGATGGAGACGAGACTGCGCCACTGCGCTCCGGGGCTGTCACCGCGCCGCGCGCTGGGTCCTAACGCTGCCCGGCTGCGGCGGGTGGGCACCGTGTGGGGATGCTCGGGGAAGGCCCCGGCGGGCACCGGGAGGCACCGGGGGCAGCCCCGCACCCCCCAGGCTCCCGCTGCCACCCTCGCCCCGGCTGCCCTCGCCCCAGGCCCTCTGATGCTGCCCTGGGGATGTGGCGGGCGCGACAGCCCCGAGCCACGTCCCGGCCAGCGCCCAGTGGGGCTGCAGCAGCCAAAGGGTTAATCCCGGGCCATCCCGGATCAATACTTGCTGTCGGCCTGATCAGGACAGATGCCTAATTAAAGTCATCAGCCCCCCCCTTCTGATGCAGCACTAATTGCTGCCCTGGCGGGGCGGAGGGAGGGGCAGGCAGGGTGCCCCCAAACGGCTCCCAGCGGCGCGGTTAAAGCCCGCTCAGCACCCGGGGGCTGCAGCGACCAGGCTGGGGACGGGGCTCTGCAGAGCCCGGATCCAGGAGCCAGCCCAACGTCTGCTCCTCAGCTCCCTCGGCTCCTGCGTGGCCCCATCGGGCGAGCGGCACGGCCACCGGGCTGGGCACTGGGCCCACATCAGCCACGGGATGGACTCGGCCCGGTGAGGGCAGCGTGCCGGGGCCGGGGGCTGCCGCAGCGCCCACCGGGCTCCAGGGGTGGGTTGGCAGCACCCCAGCACCCAGCAGTACTCATCCTCCAAAGCTGAGGCCACGCTGCCCACCGGACAGGCACGAGGCTTTCAGCAAGCCCCAGCCCTGCTCCCGTGGAAGGCTGGCAGGAAAGGGAACATAAAAGCTGCCAATTGCTTCCTGACGTCTCTACAAGAATGTGAACATCCGTCTCCATCATTTTTCCTCTTCTCTGGGCTGTTTTAAAGTATATACAGAAATCCAGCCCCAAAATTATTGAGAAAGTTACAAAAAAGCAAGACTGTCCTCCCATTCCCCTCTGTTCTGTCAGCTCCAGGACAGATCAAGGGCATCAGATGCAAAACCTGCATGGTTTGTTCAAAACCCAAGTGAAACACTACCAAAGTTGGTCAAACACAACAATAGGATGAAAAACAAAACCAGCACCAGCTCGGCCAGCCCACGTGCATGGTGTGGCCGTGCTAGGGCAGCCCAACACATGCCCTATGAGCGGGTTGGGTTGTTGGGGCTGTCAGGCCCCCAGGGACCCCACAAACACCCTCTGTTTGGGATGGCCCTGTCTGCTCTGCTTACTGGGGGAGGGAGGCTGCAAAGCAACACCCAGGAGCGCTCCCACGTGCTGCCTGCTCCCGTGCAGCCGCCTCATCCTGCTCACGTCACGCTCTCCAGCTGCTCAAAACCCAGCCGACATTTTGGGGGCAGATCACAAAACCCCGCACACCGCGATCAGTGACACCGGGTGGTGTGGGGTCAGTGCTGGCAGCCCCGGGGATCTTTGGGGTTCTCCTGAGGTGTGAACAGAGTCATGGGTCAGAGAAATCCCCTGGGGAAAGCTGCCCTCCTCTCAGCCTTCCCTCGTTCCTCTGCAAGGATTTTGTATGCATCCAGGCTGCCTGCTGCACCCCCCCTAATAAATACCGCAGCAGGTTTATTCCCTTACAGGAACTCCAGCGAGTGCCTTTAACCAGAGGTGGAACCAGCTCGGGGAGGCTCCAGCAGCACCCTGCAGGAGCTGTGAGGCTGTGCTGGAGGACGCGCTGTGGTGCTCTCTTTCCTCCTGGGAGCCCTGAGCCTCCGGGGCTGGGGCAGAGCCAAAGCAGCAGCAGCAGAACGAGGAGCACGGCCAGCACCGGGGGCACCGGGCACAAACCCCTGCAGGGCACGAACCCCACACGGTGCCAGTGCTGTGTGTGCTGGGTGACAGCAGCGAGATGAGGACGAGGACAGGGATGAGAAGCGGGGAGTGACAGCAGAACCTCAGGGGGACTTTAGGAAGCTCAGCCCAGGAACAGCGGGGCGCTCTGCTCCCCCTCAGACCACGCAGCCCCTGCCAGCAGCACAGATCCCGGGAAGGCTCCCCTCCCACACGGCCAGCAGGGCTTTCCTTCCCTTTCCAGGGAACGCCACAAATGCCACACGGCCAATGCCCCCTCCCCTGTCCCGAAGTTCCCTCCACGAAGCCGGAGGTGCCAGCAGCTCCCAGGAGGCACAGACACCGAACTGTTCCCGTCTGCCTCGGGGCGAGCTGTAGCTGTGCTGCAAAGCCAAACACCCGCACACAAAGCTGGGAACATCTGCTGTGTGAAACAGGCCCACGACGAGCCCCAAGGACAGTAAGACAAAAGCAACGTTAAGCTTCCCCAGCACATACAAAGGCTGCAAAATAACTGATAAAAAAGGGGAAGAAGCCTCAATTTGGGGTCACTTGCAGCTAAATCACACCTCCCAGTGGGAGGCTCTCAGCCTGCAGCAGGGGGGTGGAATTGGAGGATCTCTCAGGTCCCTTCCAACCCAAACCGTTCTGCGATTCTGTGAGACCAAAACACCAGCGAACACTGGAGCTACCTGCCCCAGCACGGGCGGCTCAGCACCCAAAGCACGCTGCCCCCACAACCCCAGCACCGCGGCTGGAACCTGCCTCTGTTTTCTGCAGGACCCTGAGGGGGCTGGGACGCCGGGAAGCGGCTGTGGCTGCCAGGAGATGCTCCCCCAGGGTCCCTGGGAGGCTCTCCACAAATAAAGGAACCCACGCAGCTACTGAAATAGGTCAGGAACGAGAGCACAGCACCTGGAGCACCTGCTGCTGGAAGGGAGCCCGAGGGATGGCAGAGCCCAGCCACCCCACAACCGACCCCGAGCTGGAGCCCAGGGGCAGCACGGCCACGTGGCTCCCGGCAGAGCGCGCCCAGGCTGCAGGACACCAGCTCGGTCTGCACGGCTCCTGCACCCGGGCTCGAAGCACAAACAAAGAGCACGGGCCTCTGGCAATGGGTTTGAGGTACCCACATGCTGGGCGTTGTGCCTGGCAGCGCAGGAGGGGCTCCTGGGGCACCACGCAGCCCTGCCCGTTCACTGCTTCAATGTCAGGGACAGCCAAACCTCAACCAGAAGGCAAGAAGCCGATGTTCAGCAGCACTTTTATTAGTTAACGAAACTGCATCGCGTGGAAACACATCACTGCTGTGATTAAAGCACTCTGAGTCAGGCTGAAGCAAGGAATGCAAAGAAGAACACCCCCGAGAGGCGGCTGCCTGCTGGTTGCTGCAGCCCAGGGCCTGTTCCACGTCCCAGTCAACAACTCTTCCCCTCCCACCCCAAACTCAAACACGGGCACTTTCGAACGATCTGCCCTTTCCATCAAACAAAACAACCAAAACCGATCACCCCCGGCGCTTCCGGAGGCTGCCACAGCTGTCAGGAGTACAGCAGCCCGGCCCCACAGGGGCACACCCCAATTCCTGACTCACTTTAAGCTCTGGAATGCCCCAGCGTGTGAATTCCTTCCACGAGCTTGGTTCCACAAACCCCAGGCATGTCACCTAACAGAGGCATTTCCAAACGCCAAGGGATGCCCGAGGAGCAGGCAGTGAAACCCCAGCAGCACGGCTGCCCCGCCATCGGGGCTGGGGCTCGCAGCCCCCCGATTTCAGGGGGCACCCTCACCCCTGCCACCCGCTCCCTGCTGTGCTGGGGGAGCCTCGGGCCCAGCCCTCACCCCGGCAGACGCCCAGCGCTGGATCCTTCACCAGCACCACCAGCAGGCAGCCCGTGTGCCCCATCACACCCATCGGGGGGCTGGCAGCAGGGAACGGGGTGCCCCGCAGCACCGAGGCCAGGCAGGCACCAGCAGCCCGGGCAGCAGGGCAGGGTGTGGGGTCACAGCCTTGTTTTGGGGCGGTTACACAAACCTCAGAGTGAGAGCTGACCGGGAGCTGGCTCGTGGATCCGACTCAGGAGGCGTTGATTGGCACGGGAGGCTGAACTAGCACATGGGGCATCATGCACGCATCAGGGTCCTCCACGGCAACCTTCCTTCGCCTGCAAAAGAGTGGAAATGTCACCAACCCTGCGTGCTGCCCCCTCCTCATCCCCTGGGGCCAGGCCCCGCTGCAGGACGCCCCCAGCCAGACCTTCCCGAGCCCCGGGAGCTGCCCCCGCTGTGGTTCCTACCCCACTGACATCGGGACAGGAACCAGCCCAGAGCAGCTGCAGCACCAAGAGCACAGCTGCCTTGGGCAAACCCCGCAGGAAGCCCACGAGCCTTCAGAAAACTCCTCGCTACTTATCTAGGAAGAGCGAAACTGCATCTTGCTGTGTTTGTATTTATACACACACACACACAAAGCGGCTTCAGCACAGCTTCCTGACTCCTAAGTGTCTGAGTCTGCCAGCAATCTTCTGCTCAGAACAGAAATCCTACAAATGGCACGTCAGGCTTCAATCTTCACGTGTCAGTACAAACCCAGACCAACCCTGCTGGGCTCAGGACTCCCTAACGAACCAGAGGCCGCCTGGGTTCCTTCTGCTCCTCCCGTGGGCACGCAGAGGATGTGAGATCTCGCTCTGCCCACTGCCTGCTCCGCTCTCAGCTACAAACCCAGCGCTGCCGAGCAGTGAGCAGCACGGGGGAGGCAGATTCCTGCCCCCAAACTGACACAGCCAGAGCACATCCCAGTGCCAGCTCCTGGCCCAGCACAGCCGCACCTCCCTCCCCCAGTAGCCGTGGGTGCAAGCCCAGTACCAGAGGAAGTCTGCGGGGCCAGTAAACACCTCACCAGGGCCCTCATCTGCGAGGACATCCAGCAGCGAGCCCATCGCACTGCCCCGTGAACCCTCCGTGCTTTCCAGGGCCCTGCAGCCCACACCCTAACTCAGACTTTGGGGACATTGTTCACCCCATCCCTGGGCACCTGCAGTGCAGGGAGGTCCTGAGCCTGCTGCAGACCACAGCCACGTGCCTGCCAGCCAACAGCACATCCACCCAGCAGGGTTTTGGGGCGTTTTGCCCATCCCAACATGAGCTGGCAGACACAGGTGAGCCGCATGGCACTGCTGGGGCAAAATCCAGCCCTGCCTGTGTGCAGAGCCCCAGAGCAGGGGAGGCAGCTGCTGCCTGGCACAGAGCTGTGCCGTGCCATGCTGTGCCATAGCCCAGCCCGGTGGCAGCAAGATCCAGCCCCAGGCACTAGGACCCCGCGGGCGGTGAGCGCGGCGAGCCTGCGCCCTGCACAACTGCAGCATTTCCCGAGCCAGCGGCAGCGCCGCAACAAAGCCGGGTGAGGAGCTGGAAGCTGACAGCGCTCCGCATCCCACACAGCCCGGACCCTGCGGCTTTCTCCCAGCTGAAGCCGAGCCTCCAGCACCACAGCCAGCACCGCAGCGCAGCGCAGGATGCCGCAGCCCCACCACGTCGCCCTGCTCGCAGGGGCAGGTCAGTGCCAGCCGCCCGCTGCCCGCAGCTCCCAGGGGTTCTGCTCGCCCCAGGAGCTGCCGCAGCCGCCCCTGCTCTGCCTCCCTGCTGCGGGGCTGGGAGCTGCCGCAGCCGGGTATCGCTCCTGCTCCCTCCGGGACATTTTGGCCGAAATGCTGGGACAGCTGCCGGCACGTTTCAGCACCCACAGAGCTGCCTTCATGAGCCTTTCGGAGCAATTAGCCCTAAATGAGGATATGCCCAAACTTCTCTGCCTGGCTGCACTGCGGAGCTCCTGACCAAGCGGCCCCGGTTTCTCCCAGCACCGTGTAACCGCAGCTGCCCCGTGCCCAGGGCAGCTCCCGCACCCCACGCACGGAGCGGCGCTGCCCTGGCCCTGGGCACGGCGCCTCCCGGGGCCACCCGGCCACAGACCCGGCACCGCGCTCCTCGGCCCTCGTTACGCCGGCGGGATGACCCTGCCCAGCTCTCCCCGTGCCGTTTTGTGACCGTTTGGGATTTTTTAAGCGCCCAAACCCGGCCCTGCGGGCTCCTCGGGAACGGGAGCAGAGCCCGGCCCCGCGGCCATGCAGCTCCCGCCGGCCCTGCTGGGACCTTGGGGCTCGGCGGGGAGCGGCTCGGCCCTGCCCCGGGACGGCCCCTGCCCCCCGGAGCCAACGGAGCCCCCGGTCTGCTCCGAGCAGCAACGACGCAGAGAGAACCGGAGAACCGGGATAACCGGATAACTGAATAACCAGATAACCGGATAACTAAACAACCGGATAACCGGGATAACCGAATAACCGGGATAACCAGATAACCGCATAACCGGGTATCCCAGCTCGCTGCTCCCCGGCCGGTTCCCCCTTTACCGCCGCAGGGAGCCACCGCCCCGCCCGGGAACCGAGGAGGAGAAGGGACGGGACCGGGACCAGGACGTGACCAGGACGGGACCGGGACCAGGCCCCGGCCGAGGCCGCACTGTTCGCCCGGGCGGAGGCTCCGGGACACGGAACCCGCGCGGTGCTCGCCCCCGGGACCGGCCCAGGGAGGGCCCCGAGGGCCCGGGCCCGGCGGAGGGCTCCCGGGGGAACACGGCCCGCGCAGCGCCCCAGGTACGGGGGGCTCCGGGGGGTCCCGGGGGGTGCCCATAGCGGCCGCGCCGCCTCCCAAGGCCCGGCCCGGCCCCGCCGCCCCCTGCCGCCGGCGGAGGGCCCGGCACGGCCCGGACCCCGCCCGGGGGGGCTGGGGGGGGCTGGGGGGCTCCTCCCCGGGGCTCCTCCCCCCGCCCCCGCCCGCCCGGGGGTCCCGGGGCCGCCCCTCCCCCCGCCCGGTACCTGCCGCCGCCGCCGCGCCGCGCCCCGCGCCCGCCCTCGGCCGCCGCCGGCTCCGCCCGGCCGCCAGGCCCCCGCGAGGCCCCCCCCCGGGGCTGCCCGGCGCCACGCCGCTCCGCAGGGCCTGAGGCCGGCAGCGCAGCGGGCCGGCAGGCGTGGAGCGGGGCAGCCCGGCGGGGAGGGAAGGGCGGAAGGGGCCTGAGGCCGCGCGCAGGCGCGGTGCGCGGGGTGAAGCCGGCCGGGCGCCGTGGCGGGGGCGGGGGAGGGGGGCACCGGGCAGGGCCGGGCCGGGCGGGGCAGGGCGCGGCCGGGGGGCGGGGCCGGGAGGGAGCCGGAAGCGGGACGGGACGGGACGGGACCGGGAACGGAGGGGACGGGACCGGGAGCGCCGCCGGTAAGTGCCGGGGGTGGGGGCGGCCCAGGCCGGTCCCCCGCCTCCCCCCGACCCCGGGCTGAGCCCCCCCCGCGGCCCGGCCCGGTCCCGGTCCCGGTCCCGGTGGCAGGAGCGGGGCCGCTCGGCCCCGGGGGGCGGCCCCGGCCCGGCCCAGCCGCACCCGCCCGGTGCCCGGTGCCCGGTGCTGGGCTGTGCCCGGTGCCAGCCCCCGGGTCCCGCTCGGTGCCAGCCCGGCAGCAGCCGTTAACGGCCGGCGGGACGGGCACCGGGGGCGAGCAGCACGGGCAGGGGGCGGCGGGGAGCCCGGGGCACCCCTGGGTCGCCGCTCGGGGTCTCCGCCTGTCCCAGCGCCGCCGGGGCTCCTGCTCGCGGTGGGGTTTGTCCCGGGCAGCAGCTTCCTCAAACAGCCCCGCGGAAATAGCTGAAACCCACCCAAAATCAGCTCCGGCCCCCCCCGAGCCCTGGTGCCCGGGGGCAGCCCCTGACCGCCCGCTCCCCCCCCCCCCAGCACCAGATGCCCCGGAGGAAGCCGGTGCCGGCGCTGGGCAGCCTCTGCCTGCAGAGCCTGGCGCAGCACATGCAGAGCGTGTGGGTGAAGGACTACAGCGACAACTACCTGGACGAGTACCAGTTCCGATTCGTCATGGGGCCCTTCAACGACCTGGGTGAGCCGAGGTGGGGGGCGAGGGGGGAGGGAGGGCGAGCGGGGCCGGGGTCCCGCTCCCTGACCCCCCCCCTCGATGTCCCCCCGCAGCCGGCAGCCTGGTGCAGGACCTCATCCGGCTGCTGGGCGAGAGCCGGCGCCTGACGCGAGCCGCGCTCCACCTGCTGCTGGTGCCGCACCTCCAGGAGCTGAGCCTGCGCCCCTGCCCCAGCCTCGTCAGCAACGCCATCGGCCAGCTCGTCACCGTGCGCTGCAAGGTGAGCGGCGGGGCCGGGGGTGATCACCCATCGAGGGGCCGGGGCTGACCCGTGGGGCTGGGGGCTGGGGCTCAGCACAGGGGCTGGCAGCCAGGGTGCCCCGGTCCCCTGCTGGAGTCTGGGTGCGAGGGGCTCTGGGTCTCTCTGTCCTGGCCCTGCCTGGCCTCCCTGCCCCAGATCTCCCGCAGCCGATGCTGTGGGGCTGATGCTGCCCTGGCTGAGGCTGGGTGCGAGACCACCCGCCCCGCTGGGGACATGGGCTGGACGCCACAGCCCCCGTGAGGCAACCGGGGTGGCTGCCCGGTAATAGGGAGCAGGGTGTGGGGTCCCCCCGAGCCCCGTGTCCTGCTGAGGAGGCTTCATCTGTCGGCGACAGAGCCTGAGCGCCCTGGACCTGCACGGCTGCAGCCGGCTGTCGGCGGACGTGCTGGTGGACCTGGTGGAGGAGCTGCCGCTGCTGAGCCGCCTGGGGCTGGCGGAGACTCAGGCCAACGTCCAGGTGCTCTCGGCCGTGGGCTCCTGCTGCCGGCGCCTGCGGGAGCTGGACGTGTCCCACTGCAAGAAGGTGTCGCCCCGTGCCCTGCGGCACCTGGCCTACGACCCGCTGGAGCGAGCCCTCTGCTGCCCCGTGCTCCGCGTCCTCCTGGCCCGCGGCCTCGAGCCGGCAGGGGACGGCGGCATGGTGGCGGCGCTGGCCTTCCTGCTGCTGGCCCTGCCGCGCCTGGAGGTCCTGGCGCACGGCGCCGTGCCGGACGCGCTCTGCCTCCTGCACGCGCAGCAGCTGGGCGGCGGGGGGGACGCCGACGGCTTCCCCTCGCTGCAGGAGCTGCTGGCGCGGCGGCAGAACGGCTCCCGGCTCACCCTGCCGCTGCGGCGCCTGGAGGAGGTGGAGGAGCCCGTCCTCGCTACCGCCTGCGCCCTGTGCCCCGAGGCTGAGGAGGCCAGCGTGTGGCTGGGGGACGGCGCGGCGGCCGGCTGGGACGCGCTGCGCTGGGGCCGCCTGGCGTGGCTCAGCCTGTCCTGCGCGGGGCCGCGGGGCCGGGCGCTGGGCGAGGTGCTGCCCCTGGCACGCAGCCTGGGCCCGCAGCTGCAGAGCCTCGCCCTGCACGGCTTCTGCTACGAGGACGAGCTGTCGCTGGGCGCCCTGCTCTGCAGCTGCCCCAACCTGCAGGCCTTCAGCACCGAGCTGCAGGCCCCGCCGGGCGCCCGCCCCGAGGAGGAGCCCCCCGACGAGGAGCCGTCCCGCTGGGACACCGACCTGCTGCCCCACGCCTTCCCCCGGCTGCAGCGCTTCTCCCTGTCCCTGGACAGCAGTGCCAGCCCTTTGCCAGTCCCGCACGGGCTGGTGCTGCGTGCCACGCTGGCCTCGCTGCTGTGCCACTCGCCGCGCCTGCAGAGCCTCTCCCTGCTCAGCATCCCCTTATCACTGGACTCGGTGTTCGAAACGGTGCTGGCGGCCCCGGGGCCGCCCCTGCTGGAGCTGCGGGAGCTCTCGCTGGTCGGGAGCCAGGTGTCCAGCCAGACTGTGCAGCTGCTGCTGGCCTCCGACGGCCGCCTGTGCCGCCTGGACCTGTCCCACTGCCGCGACATCTACCGCCGGGACTACGACGGCTTCCTGCAGGCGGTGCGCAAGCAGCGGCTGGACCTGGACATCACCTGGGAGTAGGCGCCCAGCCCGGAGAGCGGGTCTGGCCGTACAGAGGTCTTTAATAAAGGAGTTGCACTGCGAGCGCTGCGACTGCCCGTGGCCGCTGATGACGCCTCTGCCCCGTCCCAGCGCAGCTGCGCTCCCCGTACCCCGCTGGGGAAGGGGCTGGGGGGGCTCAGCCGTGCGTTGTGGTGGTGGCACCGCAGGAGCTGGGGAAGCGCCCCGCACCCCGGTGCTGGCTGCAGCTCGGGGGATGCCAGGCGGCTCGGCAGCCCAGGGCCCCCCCAGCAGCACCAGTTCAGTGCTGGGGGCCTGCTGGCAGCCCCGTCAGCCGCTCCGACTCCTCCCAGAGCTTGCAAGCCAGGCCGGCATCGCGGGCGGCTGCAGAGGGGAGCACAAGCCTGCAGTCGCTGTCAAAGTACTTGCCCGTGATGCCTGAGACCTCCTCCGAGATGGCGCAGTACAGGGTGCTGACGGCGCCCTGCTCCGCCGACTGCCGGGGGAGGGACGGGTGAGGAGGGGGCCCTGCTGCCCCTGTCCAGCCCGGCACCCCCCAGCCGTGGGGCAGCTCCCGCTCAGCCCCCCGGTGCCTGCGCTCACCTTGATGAAGGGGCGGATGAGGAAGAAGAGGGTGCGCAGCGGCCAGCTGAAGCGCCGCATGATTCCAGTGCTCACCACGCCGGGGTTCACGCTGTTGGTGGTCACCCCTGCCCGGCGGCACCATCAGCACCCGCTCCGCAGGCACCGGGCAGCCGGCACCGTGCCCAAGCAGGGACTGGAGCGCGGGCAGAGGTGGTGGGATGGCCCTGGGAAAGAGGGGCCGGGCCCCTGCACCCCCCAGGGGCAGAAAGAACAGCCCTGTCCCTGAGCCCAGCTCTCCCACCCACGGGGCATGCGGGGGTCCCGGGGTGTTTCTGAGAGGGCTGAGCCCCTTCAGCCCCCTGTGCAGCTCCTGGGTCTCAGCACAGCAGCACGGTGCAGTGGGGACGGGCGGGTGGCCCTGTGGTGCAGCCACCCCAGGGAGCCTGAGACCAAGCAGGGCACAGCACGGCACGGCACCCACCTGTGCCCTGCAGGCGCTGGGCCAGCTCGGCCGTGAACAGGACGTTCATCAGCTTGCTGCTGTTGTAGATGGGGTCGTAGCCGCCGGGCTGTGCCTGCCCGGTGAGGTAGCGGACGTCGGCGGTGCCCACGGCGTGGCGGAAGGACGAGACGTTGACGATGCGGGCGGGTGCCGAGGCCTTCAGCAGGTCTGCGGGGTGCAGGGGGTGAGCGGGGCGGCCCCCAGCCACCCCCAGCCCCGGCAGCCCCCGCACTCACCCAGCAGCAGGTTGGTGAGCAGGAAGGGGCCCAGGTAGTTGGTGGTGAAGGTCTGCTCCAGCCCCTCCGCCGTGATGCTCAAGGGCAGCCCTGCAGGAGGTGTGGGGAGCCGTGGGGGTGCCGGCCGGGCAGGCATCACCCCCATGGGCAGGACGGGGAGCAGGGCCCCGGTGCGTACCGGTGAGGCCGGCGTTGTTCACCAGCACGTCCAGCCGCGTCTCCTCCCGCAGGACGGCCTGGGCAAAGGCACGCACGGAGGCCAGCGAGCTGGTGTCCAGCAGGCGCAGCAGCACCGCGGGGTTGCCCGTGGCCGCGCGGATCTCCTCCACCGCCGCCTGGCCCCGCTCCCGGCTCCGGCACGCCAGGATGGTGCGGGCGTTCCTGCGGGCCAGCTCCAGGGCCACGCACTTGCCGATCCCTGCAGGACACGGAGCGGGCATGGGGCTGGTCCCCACCCGAGCCCTGTGGCAAGAAGAGCCCCCAGGGTCCATGCCCACCGCCCCCGGGGCCCGTACCAGGCAGCTCGGGCACTGCCAGGAGCCCGGTGCCGAACCATGGGCACCACAGCCCCAGAGCAGGAGGCATCACTGCGGGGCCGAAATGGGGCCGGCAGCCCCGGGGCACAGGCAGTGCAGTGCAGGGGGGCTGAGAGGGATGGGGATGGGGATGGGGATGGGGATGGGGATGGGGATGGGGATGGGGCAGGATGGGGCAGGAAGGAGCCAGGGGTGGCAGATCGCTGCAGCTCGGTCAGGACTCGCCTGGAGCACGCAGCACAGACGTGGTCACCAAGCCCACGCGTGGCCCTGTGGCAGCCCCGTGCCATGCAGAGGGGGCCGGGTGGGAGCAGCTTCGAGGCGAGGCAGTGCCGGGGGCGGCTGGCAGCGTGGGGGCCCGCTGGGACAGGCGGCACCGGGATGGCCTTGGGTGTCAGTCATTAACCCAGCGGGGACAGAGTCCAGGCTCAGGGGCTTCCCAGAGCCTGGCGAGGGAGAGCAGCTCCTGGGCAGAGGATGCCGGCGGGCAGCAGGTCCCCAAGCACGTGGCCGGTGGTGAGCATGGGGCAGGGCACGGAGGCACAGGGGGCACAACCTGCACACCCTGGGGACCGGCTGCCAGCCTCTCCTGGGGCCATTTGTGCCTCCAGAGCAAGGCCGGCAGCTGGAGAGGGGGGTCCTGTGGCAGCCAAGCCCCGTGGCCATGCGGGGTCCCACAGCCCTGTGCCCCTGTCCTGCATCTCCCCAGCCCCCGCGTGGCATCCTGATGTCCTGCGTCCCCACACCCCAGGCTCTGCAGCTCCCCACGCCCCCAGCACCATCTCACCGCTGTTGGCTCCGGTGACAATGACCGTCTTGCCCGTCAGGTCGGTGGGGCACTTGCGTGGGTCCCAGCCTTGTCTCCTCCTGGCCCAGAGCAGCAGCCCCAGGACCAGCGCCAGCACGGCCCAGCCCGGGTGGCTGCAGGCGCTCGGCAGCTCCATGGCTGGGGACAGGGGCTGGCTCAGGGAAGGAGTGTGTCCGGGGCACCGAGATCTGCACGGGGGACAGAGTCCAGCTGAGGACCTTCGTTCAGCCCCGCAGCCCTGGCACACGCCGTGGTGCCCCCTGCCTCCCAAGCCAGGACAGCCAGCAGGGACCTGGGGCTCCCTCCAGGGAGAGGCAGAAGGGGCAGGAGGCCAGGCTGGGCACGCTGTGCCCTGCACAGCTCCCGGGGCTGCTCGCCCACGTCTCTGGGAGCCCCTCTGGGAGCCCCGGGGGCAGCTGTGCCATGAGGGCTGGCTGGGTCGGGACAGCGCCGAGGTCCCCGTCCCACCAGGCAGGGACAGGCTCAGCCAGCAGCCAGGGTGTGCTGGGGCCGTGCTGGAGGGGCTCCCCCAACGCGTGGAAAAGACTCCACAAACACAGGGTCTCAGGTGGGGACACTGCATTGCGCTGCACCGGGCGCACTGGGAATAGCTTCCCTCAAAAAGTGCGCACCTGCCCGGTCATCTCTCACAACTGTATACATGAATACTCTTACATATTACATGACTCTAATACATATTTCTTAATTTCCCCGAAAAGGCAGACCTCTTCCAAGTACTCATTTCCCTACTCCCTGCCCTTAGCTCTTCCTGGTTGCGCCTGCCCAATGCAGCCTGGTGGTCGTGGGCAGGGGTCTTTCAGGATGAAGGCAGCGAGGAAGAGGAGGTTAAACTTTTTACCTTTCAGGATTTTACCTTTTGTTGGACAGTATTTAGGCCTTTTTTACTTATCTTTGCCTTTGTGGTGGTTTTACCATGCTAGGCAGCTAAACACCACACCCGCTCTCTCACTCCCTCTCCTTAGATGAGGAGGGGAAGAAGTAAAGTAAAGAACAACTCACAGGTTGAGATAAGGATAATTTAATTAAAGGGAAAAAATAATAATAATTGTTATTATTAAGGAAATATTATTATTAACTAAACAATTTAACTAACGGGAAAAACAAGGGAAAGGGGGAAAGGGAGGGGGAAAGGAAAAAAAGAAAAAATAACAACAAACAAAACAACTAAAGGCTACATGGAAGCGCAGAGGAAAGAAATTACTCTCTACTTCCCACAAATGAGCCATGATTGACCACATCCTTGAAGCAGGGCCTCAGCGCACGGAGCCGGTGTTCGGAAGAGGACCGACGTTTTCCCAAGGAGCGCCCACCCCTCCCCTCTTCTTCCTGTTCCCACCTTTTATCGCTGAGCGTGACATCATTTGGTGTGGAATATCCCTTTGGTTGCTTTAGGTCAGCTGCCCTGGGGATGTTCCTTTTCTCACTTTTTTGCCCACCCCCTAGGAGGGTCAGGGAGCCCCGATGCTGTGCCAGCACTGCTCCGCAGCAGACCCAACCCTGGTGTGATCCCACTGCTGTTCTCGTGCCAGCTGCAAGGTGCAGCGCTGCGTGCACTGCTGCAGGGAACGGTAACATCCCAGCCAGACCCAGTACAGCCTTGTGTCCTGCCAACAAGTTGTTCATTCTTCCCTAATAAGTTGTTCGTTCTTCCCTCATCCTTTGGCCTTGAGCCGTATCTTCTTTTTACCTCTGCTTGTCATAAGGTTCTCATCCACATCCCTATAATTAGGATATTTTTAGGTTCACATCCCTGATAATTAGGATATTTTAACATATATGTAGCTAAATACTAATTCAGAAAAGTTTTAGCATCTTCCCCATCTCAATTCCCCCCCTTTCTTCCAAATTAAGTAAATTCTTTTACCTAGTACTTAAAGTACTAAGTACTTTACTTAGTACCCTAAATCGGTTCCTACTCTTTGGAATTGATCAATACACCTACAGCAACTCTGATTTATTACAGTGCACACTCCCCCTTCCTTCTCTGCTAATAAATCTAATGCCATTCAATTTTGTAAAAACCACCTTACTGAGGGACGAGATTTCTACCTGTAGTGCTTTTATCGCATCTGTGGTAGAATTCTCTACCCGTTCTAATTCGGCTGAAATATTTACTATTGCCTTTTCCAAATCGCTCACTCCTACGCTAGGAATTAACCATCTAATAAAACTATGGTATCCCATGGGCCTTTCTACCAAAGGATTTCTTTCTGTTCCTTCCCTTGGTTCATTACAACCAGTGGAGGATCTGCTAGGGTAGATTCCCCAGGTCCCTGTCAATCTCCTTTCACATGAGCCACCACTCTCCTCTGCTTCTCTCTCCCTACCCCTTTACGTTCCTGTCTCTCCGGACATTCACCCTTCCAGTGCCCAAACCTTTTGCACAGCACACATTGATCCTTTCCCATCCGAGGTGGCCCCTGGGTTTCCTTTCTCCCTTGACAACTGCCACTATTCTCTTCTGCCCTTGCTCACAATCCGCCCTATTACTAAACACCCTCCACGCTTCATCCAATAGCACTTCCAAATTCCTGCTCTCTGTGGTGTGCAGCTTCTGGAGCTTGCGCCTGATCTCTCCTGTTGACTGTCCCAAAAACAAAGATACTGGCTGTTGTATACAACAATAGCTGTTGCATTCCTACCTCCGGCCCGGGATCCAGCGGTGTGTTACGGCGCGTTACATCCCTCAGGAGATCCAGGAACTCAGATGGTGACTCGGAGGGTCCTTGCTTAATTGCACACAGAGCTGACAAGTTTAGGGTCTTGGGAATGGCCCCCTCCATTCCTTTTGAAATCCACCCCTGATAGGCCTGGAACCTGTCCATATGGACCGACCTATTTGGGTCCCATTTGGGATCTTGAAGGGGGAGGTACCCTTAACATCCCCTCCTGCAGCCTTATAATGTTCCTCAGCCAAATCTGCTGCAGTTTTCAGAATCAGCTCTTTCTCTGTTTCCGTCATATACTCCAATAACAGCTGAATATCATTCCAGTCAGGGTTATATTGTCTCATAATAAACTGGGAATGTTTAGTTACCCTATCGGATCATTCCGGTACTCTTTGGCAACCCTCTTCCAAGCCTCTAAATCCGTGGTAGAGAAAGGTTCCCTGATCAGCATTGTTCCACCGTCAGGTCCTACTGCCTCTCGGAGTGGTGCCTGTAAAATAGACTTGTTCCTGGCACGGGAGGATACAGGAGGAGTCACAGTCTCATCTGAGTCATCACCCTGTTCTTGTCGTGGGGAGGCTTAAATACATCTATCAGGTCTTGTTCTGGTCCCTGATGAATTTTACTTATCTCAGTACACCTCTGCCCGATGCTGCACGCTGAACAGCACCGCCTCAATTTGCCTTTAAGTCCCTTATTGTTTCCTCCCTCGAGGGCTAACACCGCGGGGTCCTGTGGAGGCACAGTTCCACAGTCCCTCTGCCACCCCGCGTGATTTCGGAGAGTGAAAACCATGTCTGCAGATGCAGCCTCATCCCATTTACTTTCTCTTCTCAGTAACAACATCAGCTGTAATATAGTGTTATAATTAATAGCTCCATTTAGGGGCCACTGCTCTCCATCCTCTGATTTATAAAGTGGCCACCACTGATTACAGTATTTGATAAGAGTTCTTTTACTATCTGTCCCCCCTTGCTCCACTATATCCCTCCAATGTGTACATATATGTCCTAAGGGGCTTTTCTGTGAGATTTCTTTGCTTTGACCTTGTCCCATTCTAATCTATAGCAGTTAACGTTCCACCATCCTGTCAGGAGCTGCTTACTGGTTTATCCCAATTCCCTCCAAAATCCACAATATTTGCAAACAGAATCAGGCCACCGTAAATCAACTGCCTGTAGACGATTGCACCAAGGACAGCTGAGCCTGAAGGACCGATAATACGCCAGAGCAAATGTAGTTCCCTTTGGCATACACCCCAATGGCAGTTCCTATATGACACTATATTCACATATCTTTACAGATGTTTAAAAAAATACTTTAACAACAAATGCCCGGGCATTTACAAAGACAACATACAATCATTATTCCAATTAGAATGATTCCCCCAGCAGCTGCAAACACTGTGCCAGTTACCATTAAAGCTCTCTTACCCTCCTCCTGTCTCTTCCACAATCTTTTAGGAGGTTCCTTGTGGTTCCTGGAACCAGGGTACAACGGCTTCTACCCCAACCCCGTTTGGCCGCTCTACCGGCCACCTCCCAGGACGCCCTCGGGGTTCATGTCACGCGCTAGACGTCTCTATGCAGCTTATCGACCTCCCCGGCCAATTGGCTTTATATTTATACCTTTATTAAGGCATACCCTTTGTCCGCAGCCACAGGATCTTCCTCTATCCCCGCAGTGAGCAGCTGGGAGAGGAGCTCCTCTGAGAGAAAAAAGGTTCAGGGCGCACCTAGGAGGTCTGCTCCACAGTCGATCCCTCAGCCGAACAGAGCCCTCCTGCCTGGCTTGCCAAACTGACGCGCAGAAAAGACTCAACCACAGGGTTGTAAAGTAGGTACACTTTATTAATAGGTACACTTTATTGGTAGGTATACTTCATTAGAAGGTATACTTTATTGCGGTGCACCAGATGCACTTTTTGAGGGAAGCTATTCCCAATGCGCCCAGCAGTTTGGGGACACCGGCACCGCTCTTCTCCTTGGCACGCTCCTGGCCATCCCCTTCTGGTCGTTCCACCGGCAGCAGCACCGGCGGTACTCCCTGGGGAACGCTTCCAGCTCCCCCGGGCACAGGCAACTTGAAGCATCTGGTGCTGGATGAGCATCACCGGCCCAGCTCTGCCGCTGCTCCCTGGCCACGCCGGGCATTTCCCCGGTGCCGATCCCCGTCCCCAGCTGAGCCACCCCTGAGTATCAGCAGACTGCCACAGCCCAGAAATGGTTCTTTTTAGCAAAACTGGGGCACTTGTGCAGCCAGAGAGCTGTCAGAGCCAGCCCTGTGGTGGCTCGGTCCCCCAGCCGAGCTGAAAAGCAGCATGCTGGCGTGATAAATGATTGCTGCCGAGTGCTGCTTCCCAGGTGCTACGGGAGCACCTCGAGTTTATTTGCTTTGTTTCCCAGAGCTTGTGAAGAGCCCAACCTCACCACGTGCTGCATCCATCGGTGGCACTCAGCCCACAGGACGAGCCCGCACCCCCAGCATGCGGCGCAGCACCTGAGCTCAGGCAGGGCGAGGGGGCTGGTGGGCACGGGGCTGGTGGGCACGGGGCTGGCAGCAGGCAGGGAGCTGTTGGAGCTCGTTCCCCAGCCCGTGCCCCATGGGTCTCCTCCGATGCCGAGGGCTGTGCCCACAGCTCTGCCCTCCCAGCCCGGGGCTGCCCGGTGCACGAGGCCGGGGAGCAGCAGGGGTGCGGGCACCCAGCCTGGCACAAGGCAGTGCCTCGTGCCCGGGGTGAGGGCACACACGGTGCATCAGGACACCGGGAGCCCCCGGTGCCAGACCCGGCAGCTGCTGGGAAATGCCCAGGAGAGGAGGGGAGGGAGCGGCGTTGGAGGCACTGGGTTAGGAGGTGGCTGCCAGCAGCAGCCCCGGGTCACACAGAGCCTACAGAGGGGAGCAGGGGGTCGGCACCCGCAGTGCCCACGGCTCTGTGCAGGACATGCCAGGATGGGAAAGGTGCTGGCCCCAAGCAGAGAGGTCCCCGCACACCAAACACTGACCCACAGCCTGGGAGGTGTCGGACGGGTGCTGCATTCAATGCGGGCCATAGCCGGTGACCTGGCTCACAGCAACGGTGGGGAAGGGCACAGCGGGGCGCAGGGGCCTCAGGTCCCGCCTGGCCTCCCCCATCTCCTCTTCCTCCTCCTCCTCGTGGTGTGCAGGGAGGCAGAGCCCATGCCTCTCGCCTTCTCCACGCCTGATGGTGACGCCGGGGGCCAGCCGGACGGCACCCAGCAAGGAGCCCAGCTCTGGGGGCTGGGGGCTGCTGGGCTGCCGGGCCCCCGGGGCGGGTGGCAGGAGCTGTGCCCCCCCCGCAGCTGCCAGCCCCAGGGGGGGCAGCGAGCTGCCCGGCCCCTTGCGCCGCACGGAGGGGCTCCGAGGCTTCCGGCTGTGCCGGCGGGCGGCCGGGGGACACGGCTGCCACTTGGCCTCCTCGCCCGGGTCCAGCACCTCCACCTGGGGCCGGATCCAGCGCCTGGTGGGGGCCAGCTGGGAGGTTCCCAGTGTGGTGCCGGGCTTACCACACGCCCTCGCCTTGCTGCGCAGGGGCCTCCCCGTCTGGATCTTCACCAGGGGTCTGCAGTAGAGAGGCGGCAGCAGCCCGTCCACGCTGACCTCTGCCGAGCTGCCAGCCTCCCTCTGTGCCAGGGGCTCCGGGCTCTTGAGGCCAGGCGAGGGCTGGGGCTGGTGCTGGGGCTGGCGGCGGGGCCGTGCTGCGGCAGGGCGGACTGGGGCTGGTTGTGGAGCTGGTCGTGGCGCTGGGCTGCGGGAGCTGCTGGATCTTCCCCTGGGTGGCTGGGGAGCGGTGAGCGCCCCGTCCTGCGGCAGAGGCGTGTGGGAAGGTGCTGGCACGCTGCGGGGTGCCGAGGAGGTGCACTCGGCCTCGGACAGGACGGTGTCGGTGCTGGAGACCTGGCCAGGACACAGGGGCAGCGCTGGGGCAGGGCACCCCCCCTGCACAGCAGCACAGCCCCAGCCACGGCCCCCACGTGCGGCACCTGCCCAGGAAGGGCAAAGCTGGGGGCACTTTGGGGTGGGTCAGGGGGGGTGTGCTCAGCCTGGGCTGGCTGCGAGGGCTGCACCAGGGCTGCTGCAGGCACTGGTCCCTCGTCACCCCCACAGCCCTGTGGCATCACACAGAGGATGCGGGGATGGGAACTGTTCCAACTCCCAAACGATGCCCTGAGCAGCTGCAGCAAGCACCCAGACCCCTCCTGCCCCTCACCCCGATGTGGCCATGGCTGTGAGGACCCCCGGGCTCAGCCCCAGCCAGCCGAGCTCCCCCCCAGACCCCACACACAGGAGGAAGGAAAACCCAGGGTGTGCGGGGCGCAGGAGGGGTCGGGGGGCTGTCACCTCTCTGTCCCCCGGGCGCGGGGACGGGTGCTCCTGCAGGACGGGAACCGAGCCCTGAGCCCAGGCGTCGATGGCGCAGGGTTCGGGCTCCTCGTCCTCCTGCCAGGCGCCACCTTCCAGCTCCGCGTCCCCCTCGTCCCGCGCCTGGAAGCGCCACTCGGCCACCTGCAGCACGGCGTCCCTCGCCTGGCTCACGGTGAAGGGCACGCGCTGCGAGCACAGGACCCACCTCGGTGCCCGGTGCGGTGGCAAAGGGCAGCCGGGAGCGGGGCTCGCACGGGGACGCCTGGCAGCCCCCAGCCCTGCGGCCACCGGGCGAGGGGCCCACGGGGACGGTGGCCGCGGCGTCCCGCAGGCGGTGCGGGGCTGCCCACCTGCCGAGCCAGGTAGACGTGGAAGCACTCCTCCATCACGCGGCCCAGCAGCTCCTCCAGGGCGTCCCCCACGTCCCCGTCCCCTTCCTCAGCCGCCAGCAGCGCCAGCCACTGCGCCTCGCTCAGGCGCCCCGGGACGATGTCCGTGGGGACGGCAGCGGCCGTGGAGGGCCGGGACTTGTCCCCGCGCAGCCTGGAGGCGGCCGCACGCTCGCGGGAGGCCATGCTCTGCACCGACACACCGCCGGCATTGTGGCCGTGCTGCCCGCGGCGCCCAGGAGGAGCCCGGCAGGGCTGGGGGCTCCCCGCTGCCGCCCGGCACCCCCTGGGCTGGCACCCCCGCACCCACCACGCTCCCCAGTGCCCCCAGCACATCCCAGTGCCCCCAGCACATCCCAGTGCCCCTAGCTCCTCCCGGTGCCTCCAGTGCATTCCAGTATCCCCAGCACTCCCCAGTGCCATCCAGCTCCTCCCTGTATCCCCCAGCACATCCCAGTGCCCCCAGTACATCCCGGTGACCCCCAGCCCCTCCTGGTGCCCCCAGCACATCCCGGTGCCCCAGTCTATCCCAGTGCCTCCCAGTTCCTCCCAGTGCCTCCCAGCACTCTCCAGCGTCCACAGCACTACCCAGTGCCCTCAGCTCCTCCCAGTATACCCCCGCATATCCCAGTGCCCCCAGCACATCCCAGTGCTTCCCAGTTCCTCCCAGTGCCCCCAGCACATCCCAGTGCGTTCCAGCTTCTCCCAGTGCCCCCAGCACATCCCAGTGCTTCCCAGTTCCTCCCAGTGCCCCCAGTCTATCCCAGTGCCCCCAGTACATCCCAGTGCCCCTAGCTCCTCCTGGTGTCCCCAGTGCATCCCAGTGCCTCCTAGCACTCCCCAGTATCCCCCAGCACATCCCAGTGCCCTCAGCCCCTTCCAGTGCCCCCAGCACATCCCAGTGCTTCCCAGTTCCTCCCAGTGCCCCCAGCACATCCCAGTGCCTCCCAGTTCCTCCCAGTGCCCCCAGCCCCCCCCAGTTCCCCGCCCCTCCTGGTGCCCCCATCCCACCCCGCCCCCCCCCCAGCGCACACCCACCCCACGTTCCCCCCCCTCCCCCATCCCGCGCCCCCCACCCGTGCCCACGGAGCCCCCCGGGACCCCCCCGTCCTCCCCCGCCCCCCCCCCACCCCTCTCCGAGGCGTCGCGGTCTCCATGGCGACGCGGCCCCGCCCCGCGGCGCGGCGGTGACACCTCCCCGCGCGTGACGTCATCACGCGGCGCCGCCGTCTCCGTCTCCATGGCTGCGGCGGCGCGGGGCTGAGGCGGCACCGGGAGCACCGGGGGGGCACCGGGGGGGGGCTCCGGGATCACCGGGATGTACCGGCGGGACAGGAGCGTGCAGCTGGGCGGCAGCAGCTCGGCGCTGTACAACAACCTGAGCGTGCTGCGCCTGCCGCAGCGCCAGCTGGCCTGCTTCTGCGCCGTGCACGGCCCCGCCGTTAACGTGCTCAGCGCCGCCAACGACGGCCTGGGCGGCTCCCAGCGGCAGCTGCGCGCCCCACACGCCGCACCGGCAGCCGCCGCCGCCGCCGTCACGCAGGTGGGGCCGGCGGGGACGCCCCGGGCCCTCCCCCGGTCCCAGTCCAGGTCCCGGTCCCGCCCGGTGCCTGCCGCGGCGCTGTCCCGGTCCCGGTCCCCGTCCCGATCCCGGTCCCTGTCCCTGTCCCTGTCCCGGTCCCGATTCTGATCCCGATCCCGGTCCCGGTCCCAATCCCGATCCCGGTCCCTGTCCCTGTCCCGGTCCCGGTCCCCGTCCCTGTCCCGGTCCCCGTCCCGATCCCGATCCCAGTCCCAATCCCGGTCCCGGTCCCGGTCCCTGTTTCCCGTTCCCCTCCCGGCACCCCGAGGCGGGCAGCGCTCCCCGGTGATGCCCGGGCCTTGCCGCTCCCCCCCCGCCCGGTGCCCGGTGTCCGGTGAAGGCGGGCAGAGGCAGGGCCCAGCCGGGGGGGGGGGTGCTCCGGTACCGGGAGGAGGCGGCGGGGGGGGAAGGAGCCTCCCAAGGAGCCTCCCGAGGGGCCCCGTGCGGGCCTGGGGGGTCACCGAGGTCAGAGCCCAGTGTGGCTGCGGGGCGGGGTGGCCCGATTTTGGGGAGGGGGGGGGTGAGGGGTCCTGCCCGCAGCCCCCTCCCCAGCCCCTGACTGCTCCGTGCTTCCTTGCAGGCCGCCTGGTGCGTGCTGCCGGCCCGCGTGCTGCTGGTGCTGACCTCGCAGAAAGGCGTCCAGGTGAGGCGGCTCCCGCGGGGCGGCCAGGGCCGGGGGTGGGCTGGGGGCAGCCGGGCTCCATGGCCTGGGGCTGTGGGAGCAGCTCTCCCCGCGGCCAGCTCTCACCCCGCTGCTTTTTCTCTTCCCAGATGTATGAGTCAGATGGCTCCGTCATGGTTTACTGGCACGCGTTGGACATCACAGAGCAGTCGCCAGGTGAGTGCCGCAGGGGGAGCGCAGCAAAGGGCCCCCAGACCTCCCCATGCTGCTCCTGGAGGTGTGGGATCAGGTGTTCCTGTTGGGCAGCCTGGTTCCTGCTGGTCTGGGTCCTCAGCAGCATTGCTCCCATGTCCAGGCAGGGCTGAGGCAGGCTAGAGCTACGCGGCAGGTCAGTAGAAGGGTCTGGAGGAAGTTTTGCACCATCCTGACGTGGGCCTAGGAAGGCTGGAGGGGCCCTGTGGCAACCACAGGACTGGGGATGATGCTCAACTGGGTGTTCCTGTGGGCTGCCACAGGCTGCAGCCAGCTCTTGGTTCCTTCCAGCACAAGCCGTGTTTGCCCGAGGGATCGCTGCAGCTGGAGAACGCTTCATCTGTGTGGGTGAGTGACCTGTGGCAGCCAGAGGGAGGAGGGCAAGGCAGGGACACGCCGGGTGGCCTTCGTGGCCCCAGGTGGAATGGGGCGACGTGGGGGCAGCTGTGCCTGGCAGAGGGGTCGGTCTGCGCGGCCTCACACAGACAGAGGGCTGGGGGGAAGTGGATCACGGTCGCGGGCACGGCAGGAGCTGGGGGCTCGGCCGTGGGACGCGTCCCCGCTGACACCTCCGGTCCGGTCCCCCTGCAGGGACGTCCTCCGGGATGGTGCTGGTGTTCGACATCCCCCACAAAGGGACCAACGTCACGGTGAGCGAGGTCCTGGAGGAGCACCGCCACGCCATCACCGACATCGCGGCGGAGCTGGGCCAGGCTCCGGTACGTGCGTGGCCGCCGGGGCCAGAGGTGCTGCAGGAGCCCCGGCCGTGGGAGGGGGCGCTGGGGGCTGCCCGGGGCCTTTCCCGGTGTGTGGCACCGCAGCCAGCCCAGTCCCCGTGCTGGTGTAGTGCAGCCAAGGCAGCTCCCCCTGTGGTGCAGGGCACAGGCAGCTCTCACCTCCCTTCCTTCACCCAGGACGCTGGCTCCCGAGGCTGCCGTGGCACCGAGGGGGTCTCTGCTGTTGGGGGGGGTCAGGACAGGTCCGGGTGAAGCCCTGGCTTGGGATGCCTCAGCCCCTGCTGCAGCCTGTACCCCAGCTGGCTGGCTCAGCGTGGCGTGCAGCAGAAGCAGATTGTGATCGGGAGTAGCCCCAAACGCTGTGTGTGCAGGCTGGCATTTCAGGGCTCTTCCTTCTGCTCAGACAGCTGGGAGCAGCCACCCCGTCAGCTGTCCCGGCTGTGCTGTCAGAGCCCAGCCAGTTCCTGCCTCTTCAGCTCCTCCATCTCCCCGTCTCTGAGCTGACCGAACCTCAGTCCCGGTCACCCAAAGTCTCAGAAATCAAACCGTGCAGAGGCAGAACCATCCTGACAGAGATGAGCTGAGGCCCTCCCGCAGGAAGGGCGGCTGTGGGCGTGTGAGTAATTGCCAGAGAATATCCTGTGATGCAGCGGGGTGCGTGCCAGAGCACACAGCAGCTATTGAAGCCCAAGGCCGGTCTGCCACACGAGCAGATGAGCAAAACCAGCCCTGAACAAACACACGCTGAACTCAGGCTCCCAGCGTGCGGGCGGGGAGCTGCTGGGGCAGACCCTCCCCAGGGCGGGGGGGCGCAGCCCTGGCACACCCCAACCCGGAGCAAGCCCAGGCGCCGAGCTGCCGGTGCAGAGCGCGGTTCTGCTCCCCGGGAGCGGGGGAGGCCGAGGGCAGCGCCAACGGGGCCGAGAGCTCCGCACCCGGGGCTGGCTGCAGGAGGTGCCTGAGGCCAGGAGCCTGCTTCCCCTCGCTAAATTCACCGAATGGACAGAGGTGTCCTGTCCAAGCTGCCTCTGACGCCGCGGTGACCTTCCTGCTGCCGCATGCAGATCCTCCTGATCACAGAGCAGGCTGCAGCCAGGATGGGGCTTCCTCCACTTCAGTTCGTTCAGGTTGACATTTCTGCAGATGCACTAATTGGCTTCCTCATTACTGGCTGCACACTTCCCAATGAGGACGCTTTCAAACACTTTCTCTAATTTGGTACATTTAACTTGCTCTGCGCTTGGGACTCCCTTGAACAATTAACTGCTTAGAACTGGTTCCCAATTAGCCTGGATATGGAGCTTGTTTATGCGAAAGCTGCTCTCTCGTCTCTCATCTGTCTCTGGCTGACTTCTCTAACTCGCTGTGCTCGGACTTTGCTCTGTGGTTTGTTTGAAAGGCTTTCTAGCAAGCTTTGCACATGCAATCCGAGTTGTGTGTCGAGGTGAAGTCTGTTGTGACTCGAAAGCCGAGGGAGGAGATGTAGTGACTGTTCTCACAAATTTATCCCCTGTGTAATTAGCATTGCCAAACACCGACATGTTTCAACTGAAATGCCCGTGTACGATCACAGCCCAGCCTTCCTCGTTCACAGAATGTCAGCAGTTTCGGGGGGTAGTTGAGCTTTAAGCCTGTCCTGCTGCAGGCTCTGGCCCCGGTGCGCAGCAGCAGCAGCAGCTCGGTGCCTGGGGCCACCCCGGGGGCACTGCTGACCCCACGTCCCTCCTGCAGGAGGGGGCTGGGGACCTGGTGACTGCCGACGACGCGGGGGCCCTGTGCATCTGGCGCTCTGGAGAGGAGTTCACTTTGCTCAACAAGATCCCAGCCTTGGGGTAAGCCAGAGCAGCGCGGCAGGATCCCCACAGCGAGGCGGTGCCGGACATCCCCGGCCAGACCCTTCCAGGCTCTTTTGTGGGACTGGGAGGGTGCTGGGGAGGACAGGAGGGGACCCCGGCCCCGGTGTGCGGGTGTGCAGCTGGGAGGGGAGGAGGTGACGCGTGCCCCTGTGCCCAGCTGCACCTGCTCCTCCGTGAAGCTCTGGAACGGGGTCGTCGCTGCTGGCTACGGCAACGGGCAGATTCGGCTGTACGAGGCAGCGACGGGCGTCCTGCGAGCAGAGGTCAACGCTCACGCTCGCTGGATCTACGCCCTGGACCTGGCGCCACTGACGGGAAAGGTGAGGGGGAAGCTGCCCGCAGCAGGCACCCGGCCTGCTGGAGCAGGGGCTGCTCAGCACCGTCACGCTGTGCTGCGCCCCTCTGGTGTCCTGGTCCCCACGGCCCCTCTGCTGCTTCCCTCCACAGCTGCTCTCGGGGGCTGAGGACTCCTTCGTTCACGTCTGGAAGCTCAGCAGGAACCCAGACACCGACGATGTCGAGGTGAGGCCTAGGACACAGACACCCAGCAGGGAACCTGGAGCTGGGGTGGGTCCCTGCAGGGTGTCACTGCCCCAGTGGGCCCGCGGGTCGGTGCTGCGGGGTCACGCAGCCTCCCGCGAGGTGCTGCTGCTGCTGGGGGCTGCGGAGCTGAGCTGCTGGCTGGAAGCCTCCTGGGCCCAGCCTGAGCTGCTGCGCGGTGGCCCAGCGCTGTTCCCTCTGGGCGTGATCCTGAGTCCTGCCCTCGAGCGGTGGGGCTGTGAGAAAAAAAGGTTCTTGTGCCCCTGAGCTGGGGAGCGCTGGTGTGGCCACACTGCCCTGCCCGCTGCTCCGAGCTGATGCTCCTGCAGGCAGGTGTGGGGCTGGGGCAGTGCTGGTTGTGCTCAGCTCCCGGTGCCGCTCACGCTGGCTCCTCGTCCCGCTGCAGATCGAGCACTGCCACGCCGAGTGTGTGACTGACACCCAGATCTGCGGAGCCCGTTTCTGTGACCCCGAGGGCTGCTCCTTCGCCGTGACCGGCTACGACCTCAGCGAGATCTTCCGCTACAGCCAGGTGTAGGCTGCGAGCGGCGCCCTCGGGCCCGAGCCAGGCCACCAGGCACCCCCCAGCCCAGAGCTGTGCCCCAGCGGGGTGGCAATCAGTGCAGAGGTGGAGCTGAAGGGGGCTCCTGTCACTCCCAAAGCAAACCTGCCCTCAGCGGGGCATGGCCGTGCACGGGGAACATCAGCTCCGAGCTGTTCTGGCTCAGTGGGACCCAGCTGCACGGCGCTGTGGGTCCCTGAGCCGAAAGGTGCCCCTCCTGCCCCCTCCTGAGCCCCCCCGGGAGGGCAGGAGGCAGCAGGGCTGATGTGTCTGAGCAGCGGCTGCCTCCACGCAGGCTCTGGTAGCAGCAGTGGTGGGGAGGAGCAGAACCGGCTCCCCTCTTCCCCGCGGCACCTCTGCTTCAAACAGGAGAGGATCCAGGGCGAACCTGCCCTGCACGCTGCTCCGGCCGGGAGGGCTGCGGGAGCCGCTCCCTGCGGGGGGGGCCGCACCCACGGGTGCTGCAGCGTGGGCCGCCCTGCCTCGGGGCAGCGTGGACGGGCTGGGGCGAGGAGCCTCCGCGCCCTGCCAGCCGCCCCGGGCACGGCCGCGTCCCAGCGGGACCCCGGCTGGCAGCCAGCAGTGCGGGGCCGCAGCTGCGCTCCTGGGCTGGAAAAAGCAGAGGCGGCCGCACTGCGCTCTTCCAGGCCAGCTGAGCGCCCCAGGGACAGGCTGCGAGGTCACCCAGCCGAGCCGTGGCGCTGCATGCCAGCAGGCTGTCCCCCTGCTCCAGCCCCCAGCCTCAGCCCGGCTCCCTGCTGGCTTTGACCCTGCCCCAGATTGGGGGTGCTGGAAGGGGGCACACGCCGTGCTGGGGCTCCCCCCACGTTCCCGGTGCTTCCCCCTCTGCGTCCAGGGCAGGGCTCGGCCCTGTCCCAGCAGTCGCTGTCCCCCTGGTCCTTGTCCCTGTCCCAGTCCCTCTCTGCTGGCTGCTGTTCCCAGGGCCCTGCGGGGGCAGGGGGGCCCCATGTGCGGGGGGGCCCTGCCCGGGCCAGGCCCTGTCCCCAGCAGGCAGGGAAGGAGCTCCCCGCAGCTCCCGGATCCGGCTCGGCCCCGCAGGAGCTTCCTGCAGCTCCTGGCAGCAGCAGGGTCCAGCCCTGGGAAAGGCAGCCCCAGCCCCAGCCCCAGCCCCAGCCCCTGCTGCTGTGCTGGGGGAGAGCCACGCTGCGGGCAGGGGGCCCGCTGCCCACACACTGCTCTGCCCCCAGCTGCGGGCCACAGCCCCTGGCCCCCATCGTGCCCCTTTCCCAGCACCTCTAAGCCCAAGTATCACACCCCCCTGCTGCACCCCCTGCTCATGCTGCCCCCCTGGCTATGGGTCAGGACTCCGCACCCTGCCCTGTCCCCCCAGCCCCGTACCTCCCCCACAATAAACGCACCTGAACCGAGCCCCCCGCGTCTGCTCCTTGCTGTGGGACCCTGAGCAGGAGCGGGAGCCCCGTCCCGTTACAAAAGGCTTTATTAAAGGTTAAAACTCGGCGCGGCGAAGCGCGGCGCCCCACTCACAGTGGTTGGGAAGGCGAAGGTACAAAGAGCCCTTGAGGCGGGCGCAGGCGCCCGGGAGGTTGTGCTGGGTCGGGGCGAGCGGAGTAGAAAAGTGTACAAAGGGTTGTGCAGCGCAGGGACACCGGGACGGGGACGTCGGCCCCGCTGGGACGTGTCCAAGGCACAGAGATGACCGGGGTGAGCCGGGGCGCCCTCGGCGGGCAGGGGCAGCTCCTGTGGCACACGCAGCCCCCGCGGCCCCTCCGCCCTCCCGCCCCGTGCCCCGCTCACAGCTTGGCCCCCACCTCCGCTGAGGCAGAGGAAGGGGGGAAAAAACAGCACCAGAGAGCCCGGCCGGGGAGCCCCAGCCCGGGGAGCCAGCACCCTCCCGCGGGGCCCTGGCAGGGGAGGGGGCAGCAGAGCCCCCAGCCCCACAATACTGCTCGGTCAGAGGTAGCACCAGTGCCGGCCGGGGTGGGGGGGGCCCTGCCCGGCTTGGCACGCCGCCGCCCCAGGGAAAGGCACCGCGAGGCGGCGGCAGGGGGGGGAATGGGGCCGTAAACCAGAGCGGCGGCGGCAGCGAGCGCCTGTAAACCAGCCTGGGGACGGGGGTGTAAACAGGCAGCCCCCAGGGCCCGCAGCGGCCGCAGCCCCGGGGCAGGGGGGGCGGAGAGGGGAGCCCCCCGCCCTGTGCCAGCCGGGGCGCGGCCGTGCCCCCTGCCCCGGGGGGTGCGTCACGGCCGTGCCCCTCGTGCCCCTCGCTTCAGGAGACGTGGGGCGAGGGGCGCCAGAAGCACCACTTGCTGCGGGTGTGCTGCTTGCGCTGCAGCTGCTCCTCGCGATCCCGCTCCTTCTTGGAGCGCAGGTACAGGTCCTCCTCCTTCAGGTACCACACCGGCGGCCAGCGGTGCCGCTCAAAGTGCGCCTGGTTCTCTGCGGGGACGGCGGCGTGTCACGGCACAGCCGGACCCGGCACAACCGGGGCCATCCCTGCCCGGCCCCCATCAGCCTACCTGGGGACATGAACTTCATCTCCCGGGGGAAGCGGCGGCAGACGCTGTTGTAGTTGGTGCAGATGTAGTGCAGGCACCAGGCGGCCAGCTGCCGGGCGTTGTGGAACTGCAGGCAGGGGATGGGGGGAGCCAGGGCTGGGGATTCACAGCCCGGAGCCCGCCCTGGGGCTTCGTGCCCTGGAGCAGCCCCCACCCTGTGCCCCCCACCCTGCGTACCTGCGTCATCTCCAGGTAGATGATCACCTGCTCGTCGATCTCCACCTGCTGCATGAAGGCTCGGAGCAGCTCGTCCACGGCGTACTGCTCTGGGGGCAGGGAGGGGGGCCGTGAGCGCCGGGGGACGCGGTGCAGCCATGCGGTGGGGTTACGCCGGGCTCGTCGGGCTCTTACATAAGGGCCCCGCTAATGACACCCCGGGGCCGCATCGATCCCGTCCCCATGGCTCCGTAATCGTATTGGCAGCCGACGTCAGCGGGGTGCGGGGGGGGGCTCACCTGTGAGCGCCTGCAGCCGGGGCAGGCAGAGGCGGTTGGTGAGGATGAGGAGCTCCATGGCGTCCAGGTCGGGCGTGGGGGTGAAGACGCCGGTGTAGAGGAAGTCGAGGACGGCGCGCAGGCAGGCGCAGTTGGTGCCCGGCAGGGAGACCTGGAGGGACAGGGGTTTGGGGGCCAGTCGCTGGCGGTGGGGTGGGCGCTGCAGCAAGGACGGACCCTGCCCCGCCACTGGCATCGCCTGCCCCACCATGGGGACACCATGGGCGCAGCTGGGCCCCGTGTGCCCCGTGCCAGCAGAGCCACAGCCCCACGACAGCCTCGTGGTGTCCCCCCCCCCACCATCCCCATGCCCTCACCTCGGCAGCGTAGCTCTCCCGGAAAGCCCCCCGGAACATGGCCATCATCCAGTCACAGCCGGCAATCAGCAGGGGCTTGTGCGCCGGCACGGTCCCATCGTCCACACGGAAAACCACGTCTGGGGTGGCACAGGGACAGGTTCAGCACGGGGCAGGCACCCCTCGGCCATCCCCGTCCCACACCACGGCTGGTGCAGGGACGCCAGCGCCACGCACCACAGCCAGCCCAGCACAGGGACAGCAGCACAGCCACACGGGTGCCAGGGGTGGCGTGGGGAGGGGACGAGGGCTCTGGGAGTGCAGCCCAGCGTGGCCCTGGTGGAGGGGCAGTGCTCAGGGCAGCCACGAGCCCAGGTCCATGCATGGCCCAGAGGGAGCCGAATGTCCCAGACAGAGGGAAGGGAGCCCATGTGATGTCCCCAGCAGGGCACCGCCACCCCTCGCCCCCTGTACCTGCAAAGACCCCCTTCCCCAGGCACTCCTTGATGCGGTTGGCACGGCGGACGTGGAAGGCCTTGGTGATCTCCTGGTTCATGAAGCTCTCCTTGTTGAGCACGTTGGCCACCATCATGCGCAGGTCGAAGACCTCCAGCAGCTCGGCGATGGTGGCCACCTGCATCAGGTCCCCGCGGGCCTGGTCCAGCCGCCCGGTGTAGAGGTACTCCAGCACGGCGCGGAAGGGCTCCGCCTGCACCAGCCGGTCCATGCACACCACCGTCATCCGCTTCTCCCGCCCCGCCACCGGGTCCTCCACCAGCTCCCAGCGCATGCTGACGAAGCCACGGCCCCACGCCGACAGGTCGCGGGCACCGGGCACCGCGCCGTCCCCCGCCGCCGGCCGCAGGGCGTCGTCGCTCTGCGAGGTCCGCAGCGGGGCGCGCGCCCCCTCGCCCAGCGCCCCCCGCTCCCCGTCCAGGCTGCGGGCGCGGGCGGCCGGCTCCTTGGCCACCCCCCGCGGCCCCTCCAGGGTGAAGAGGTCGTAGAACTTGGAGCAGGAGGTGGCCAGGTAGACGCGGTGGGCGAAGACCTGCTGGCCGTCCTGCAGCTGGAAGACGACGTCGGCGCAGAGCGGGGTGCAGAAGAGGGCGGCGGGGCCCCAGCCGCGGCTGGCCGGCGGGTCGGGGATGTGGATGACGGGCGGCGGGGGCTTGGGGGGCAGGAAGGGGGCCTGCAGCAGCGGCCGCTGCATCTTCTTCAGGTGGGACTTCCAGAACTGCAGGTGGCGGCGGGAGATGAGGGCGGCCCGGATGGCGTTGTCGAAGACGTCCTTGATGCCGAACTGGGCCACCACGCTGGTCTCGTAGTAGGGCACGCCCAGCTCCTTGGCCACCTCGTGGCCCCGCTCCGGGGGCAGGATGTCCGTGGGCTTGATGGGCCTGGGGGTGCAGAGCGGGGCCGTGTCACTGCATGGGGGGCCCGGACCCCAACCCCGACCCCCTGCCCACCCGCCGGGTGCAGCCTCACTTGGCCAGGGGGCGCCGGGCGCGGTTGACGGCCTCCAGGTCGGCGTAGCGCAGGTCCAGCTGGCAGCCCACCAGGATGATGGGCGTCCGCGGGCAGAAGTGTTTGATCTCGGGGTACCACATGGTCTTCACGTGGCGCAGGGAGTTGGGGTTGGCCAGCGAGAAGCAGAGCACGACCACATCCGACCTGCGGCGAGGAGGAGGAGGAGGAGGGGGAGGAAGGGGGTCAGCGCAGCCCTGTCCTGGCACAACCCGCAGGCGCCACGTGCACCGGCGGCTGCAGGGAGATGCCCACCAACAGCGGCCGGGACAGGGGCAGAGCAGGCACAGGGGACCCGAGCCCCGTCCCGTGCCCATTGTGGGGCCGGACCCCTGTGGGAAGGGACCCTCAGGGTGGCCGGGAGCAGCCGCGTGGCCGCCAGGCCGGGTTTGTTTTTAGTCCGTGCCTTCCGAGACGTGAGCAGGAGCCGCGTTTGGAGCTGGGCCCGTGCCGGGGACCAAGATAGACGCCGTCCTCCCGCCCCCCCGGGCCCCCGGCCAGCACGGGAGCTGCAGCTCAGCCGGCACCCGCTGCCCTGCGGGGAAGGGGACGGCGGGGTGGTGGCACTGGGTGCCCTCTGGGCAACCCGGGCTGTGCCCCCTCACCCGGGGGTGCCCCCATTCCCACCGGGCGTCCCTGCCCCCCCCACATGGAGGGGAGCTCAGAGCTCACCAAGCCAAGCTGGCGCGCTGTGGCGGGGCGATAAGAGCCTGGACGTGCCAGAGGCCACGGGGAAGGGGTTGTTTACAGCCCAGCCACTTGGCACGGGGGGGGGCATGAGGGGGCGGGGGCTGTCACCCTCTCGGCCACAGCCACGGTCACAGCCACGGCCACGGGGATCTCCCGGTGCCAGGACGGGCTCAGCCGCACGGCACCGGGGCTCAGTGCCTGCTCTCGGCCACGGCCGGGGACCCCCGGGTCCTGCCCCGGGACCCCATGGCCGTGCAGCCCCGGGTGTGGTGGGTCCCGTGCGTCCCAAATACCCCCCGGAGCCCCCCGGTGCTGCCGCTGCCTGCGGGGACACCCCGGGCACCCGGAGCTGCCCCCGGAGCCGGTGCCTGCCCGGTCCCTGCGGTCACGGTGCCCCCGGGGCTGCAACCGGACACCGGAGGGGGGTGGGAGGTGTGGGGGGGGGCAGACCTCTCCCACCCCCCCCGCATCCCGCCCGGCCGCGAGTCGGGCCCCGGGGGGGGGGTCCCTCGTGCTCGGCGCCCCCCGCCCGCCGCCGCCGGGGCTCGGAGCGGGACCGCGCCCCCCGCGCCGCCCCCCCCCACCTGCCGTAGGCGAAGCGCCGGTCCTTGTGGTGGTCCCCGAAGGTGTCCCAGAGCCGCAGCGACACGCTCACCTCGTCCACCACGTCCCGGGAGCGCTCCAGCACCTGCGGGGGCGGCGGTCAGCGGCTGCCCGGTGTGGGGGGGGGGCTCCCCGGGGGGCTCGGGGTGCTCCCCCCCGGGGTCCGGGGCCGCCCCCCCTTCCCCCCCCTGTCCCCCCGGTGCCCCCGCACCTCCTGGCAGACGCGGTACTGGTCGATGGCCCACACGGTGGGCACGTGCGTGGCCAGCAGCTGGTACTGGCTGAGGGTGGCGTTGCAGGCGCGGGCGCAGATGAGCCGGGTCTTGCCCACGGCGTTGTCGCCCACCACCACGCACTTGATGGTCTCGACGTTGGGCCGCTCGTAGTCCACGTCCAGGTCCATGGGGCCCCCGCTCAGCGCCGCGCCCCGCGCCGCCCCCCGCCCATCCCGCGCCGCCGCCGCCGCCGCCGCCGCCGCCGCCGCCCGGGCCCGTTACCCCGCCCGCCCCGCCCCTCCCCGCCCCGCCCCGCCCCGCAGCCAATCCGCGCCCGCCCCGCCGCGCCTAGCCCCGCCCTGCCGGCCACGCCCCGCGCCCGCCGCCAACCCGCGCCGGCCACGCCCCGCCAGGCCACGCCCCCTCGCCTTCCCCCCCCCCGCCGCCAATCCGCGCCCGCCCCGCCGCGGCCCCGCCCGCGCGCGGACAAAGGAGCGCCGCCAGGGGGCGCCGCGCCCACGTGACCGCCCCCCGCCCCCGCGCTCCTCGCGGCCGGCGGCGTGCGCGGCCAAGCCCCCGGTGGGCGGGGCCCTGCTGGAGGGTCACGCCTCTGCTGGGCGGGGCTATGCGTTGAAGCCACGCCCCTCCCCCTCGCCACGCCCACCCGCCGAGCGCCGACGGGGGGGACGGCGGAGACACCGGGAGCCGCGGGGGCACGGAGCGACAGCGGGACCGCGAGGGGCGGTAAAAGGGACAGCAGGGACAGCAGGGACAGCAGCAGCACCGGTGGCACCAGTGGCACCACCAGCACCAGTAGCACCAGTGAAACCAGCAGCACGAATGGCACCAGTGAAACCAGTGACACCAGTGGCACCACTGGCACCAGTGACACCAGCAGCACCAGTGGCACCAGTGGCACCACCAGCACCAGTGTCTCCAGTGACACCAGCAGCACAAATGGCACCAGTGAAACCAGTGACACCAGTGGAACCACCAGCACCAGTGACACCAGCAGCACCAGTGGCACCAGTGACACCAGTGGCACCAGTGGCCCAGCACAGCCAGCACACGCCTGGCACAGCAGGACAGCAGGGACACAGGGGTGCAGCAGCATTCACAGTGCCACCAGTAAGCTCCAGTACAAACCAGTGACGCTGTGGGCCTCCAGGCCTGCCCGCTGTCCCGCCGTCCCACTGTCCCTGCCCCCACAGCCCTGCCGGAGCCCCGCGGTGCCCACAACTCTCCTGCCCCAGCACCTTGGGGTGCCGGTGCTGCACCAGGCCCTGTGGGCACACCGTTCCCTGCCGCCCTGGTACCCCCCACTGCCAGAGCTCTCCCTGTCCCCAGCTGCCTCCTGTGGGTCCCCGGGGGCTCGGGGCTGTCCCCCCGGGACTGGGTACCGCTGTGGGCTGATGGCCCAGGGCATCGGTGGCTGCTGCGGCCGGGGCCCCTTGTTTTGGGGGCGTGAGGGCTGTGGTGTCTGGGTCCCCGTGCCCGCATGGGCTGCAGCTCGGCCCCCCCCGCAGGGGTCCCCAGCGGTGCCCCCGTTGCTCGCATCAGAGAAGGGACCAGGACGGGCCCGGCGGCCGGGGACTGCGGGACCAGGCCCCTGCCCCAAGCCGCCAGCAGCGACAGCCGAGCTGGGGAGAGCTGGGGGGGGGACAGCAGCGATGGGCACCCCCGTGTGCGGGGCTGGGGGCGGCTCGGGGCGCTGCAGTACACGGGACGGTGCAGGGACACGGGGCGGCGCAGCGACACGGCGCGGGGGGGGGCTCATCCCCGCCCCCCGGGGGGCGCCCCCCCGCCCGGCCGCAGCTGCCGCTGCCGAATTTTTTCCCTCTCTGGGGCTTTGGGGCTCGGAGGCCGCGGTGACCAAATAAGGGCAGCGGCGCCGGGCGGCCCCGCGCGTGGGGAGGCCGCTCCCGGGGGGCCGGGCCCCGGGGGGGCTCCGCGTCACGCGCCGCGTCCGCCCGCACGGGCCCCGCCGCGCCCGCACCCACGTCCCGGCGTGGGACCCCCGCTGCACCCACGTCCCGGCCCCCCCGGGGCGCTCTGCCCTGCACCCGTGTTACGCGTGGGGCCCCGCCGTGAGCCCCTGTCACCGCGTGGGACCCTGCCCTGTGCCCACGTCACGCAGCGGGACCCCGCATCGCCCCCACGCCGCGGTGTGGGCCCGCGCTCTGCCCACGGTACCGCGTGGCACCCCCGAGCCCACGGCCAGCCCACGGACCCACGCCCCGCACCCACGCCCTCGGGCTCCCGAACCGGCGGGGGGTCCCGGCACCGCCGCGCCCCCGCGCTCTGCCCCGGGCCGGGCCCCCCCCGGCGGTAGCGACCCCGTCCCGGGCGGCCACCGGGCGGCCCCCGTGCACCGGTAACGGCCCCGCCGCCGGTAGCGGCCCCGCGCCCCCTCCGCCGCCCCCTCCGGGCCGGGCACAGGGCGCGGGGCTGGCGCGGCGCCCGGTCCCGCCCGGTCCCGCCCGGTCCCTCCCCGCCCTCCCGGCGGCGGCGGAGGCGGGGCCGGGCCGGGCGCAGGATCTGTCCGGGCGGCGCGGGGCCGGGCAGGGCGCAGCATGGGGGCCCCGGGGCTGGACCGGCACCGGCTGGCGCTGCTGGCGGCCAAGGAGGACGTGGGCAACCCGCGGGCGGCCACCAACTGGTGAGGGCACCGGGCACCGGGCACCGGGCTACGGACGGGCTCCGGCACCGGGCACGGGCGGGGACCGCGACGTGCGGGGCAGCGGGCGGGGGGGACCCCCGCGGGGCCGGGGAACCCGGGAAGCGGAGCCGGGACAGGGGGTCCTGGGCCGCACGTGGACCCGCGCACCGGGACCGGACGAGCGTGGCCCCGGGGAACGGGGACGGCGGGACGGTGCCGAGACGGTGCCGCGGCCCCGGGGCTGGGCCCCGCCCGGCGCTGAGCCCGCGGACCCGGGCAGGGAACCGGGCGGCCCGGCCCGGCCCGTCGGGCTGGGAGCGGCTCCGGGGTGCGGGGCCCGCCGGGGCTGAACGGCTCCGGGACGCGCCAGGGCCGGGGGGAGCGGCCGCGCCCCCGCACCGGTGCCAGCCCGGGGGTGCCCGCAGCGCCCCGCCCGGCTCTGCCATCCCCCCCCGGCCCCACCGCGTGGGGACCGCGGCTCCTGCCCGGCCCCGCCCGGGCGTGGGAGCCCCGCGCCCCTCCCGATGCCGGCGGGGCGGCGGCGGAGCCTGTCCCGGGACCGGTGCCGCTCCTCCAGCGAGAGCCGGGCCGGGAGCCGGCGCCCTCCCGACACCGGGCGGCCGCGGTCGGGGCCGGCTGTCGCGGCGGGTCCCCCGGGCTGGCGGCGGCGGGGCTGCGGGGGGGCCGGAGGCGGGGCCGCCCCTTTCCCCACCGCTTCCCGGTGCCGCGCGGCCCCGCGGCCGCTGCCCTCTGCCCCGTGGCCCCGAGCCGCGCCGTGCTCCAGCGCGCCGCTCCCGAGCCGTGCCGGAGCCGAGCCGGAGCCGTGCCGCTCCGCACGCGTGCTGCTGGAGCCGGGCCGCGCCGTGTCCCCGGCGCGCAGCGTGCCGCCACATGCGGCTGTAATCGGAGCCGTGCCGAGACAAAGGCGGCGGCGGCTGGCGGGGAATGCCGCCCCGGCGGGGGGCTCCCCGGCCCCCCCCGGCCCCAGCCCCGGGCGCACGAGGCCCGGGGGCGCCGGCGGGTCGGGGCTGCCCGGCCGCTGGGGGGGCTCTCGGGCAGCGGGGAGAGGCCGGCTCGGGGCCGGTATCACCGGGGGAGAGGGGGGGCGGGCACGGGCCGGGGGGGGTCCGGGCGCTGCGGCGCTTCCCGCGGCCCCATTGTCCCCTGGGCGGATGCTGCCGGCGGCACTTCCACGAATTCAGCCCGGCGGGCAGCGGGGGGGGCACGGCGGGGGGGTGGGATGGGGTGGGCACGGCGCGGGGGCCGGGCACTGGTGGGCGGGGGCCGGCGGGGCCGCGCGGTCCCGGTGCGGCGGGGACCCGGTGCTGGATACCCGCGCCCCCCCCGCGGCCCTGCCCCGGCTCCTCCCGGCGCTGCCCCGGGGGGTGCCGCTCCCCCCCCCGGGCTGCTGATCCCTCTGCCCCCCCAGGGCCGTCTTCGCCTACGAGAAGCACCATGACCTCAAGCTGCTGGACTCCGGAGGTACGGAGTGGGGGGGACCGGCCGCTGCCTGCCCCCGCAGAGTGCGCGGGGGTCCCGCGGCGCCCGGCCCCCCCTGACCGCCCCCTCCTTGCAGCCGGGGGCGCGGACGAGCTGGCCGGCAAGTTCTGCGCCAGCAGCGTCATGTACGGGCTGTGCCGCCTCCGGGACCCCGCCACCGGCGCCCCCCGCATCGTCCTCATCAGCTGGGTGAGCGCGGGCCGGGGGCTCCTGCGGGGGGGCGCTGGGGCTGACCCCGCCGCCTCGCACCTTGCCCCGGGCACGGCCGAGGCTCCCCCCGGCCCCCAGCCCCACGGCTGCGTGGGATCACGGCGGGGGCTCCGGCCGGCGGCGGGCGCGGGGCGGGGGGGGGCGCGGCGGGGCCCCAGCCCTGAGCCGCCTGTGCCCGTGCCAGGTCGGGGAGAAGACGCCCGAGTCCCAGCGGCAGGCGTGCGCCGGGCACCTGCCGGCCATCAGAGCCTTCTTCAGGGTGAGTCGGGGCCGGCGGGGGGCCGGGGGCGGCCCCGACCTGGGGGGGCTCCCCCCGCCCCTCCTCCCGCCCCCCAGCCCGGGGCAGCCCCGACCTTTGCTTGCTGCGCTCAGTGCATTCCTGGCGCTGCTGACTCAGGCGCCGCCGTTCCCAGTTCCCAGCCTTGGCCGCCGACCCGGGGCTGTGGCTGGGCTCCTTGCCCCGGCCGGATCCTGCCCGGCCCCGCAGCAGCGGGGAGGCTGCCCCGGCCCGCCCGGCGGGACGTCCCCGCGCCCCGATCCGTCGGGGAATGGCGCCGGGATCCCCCGGGGAGCGCTCGGGGCGGCCGCGGGCCCGTCCCGGGGGGAGCGCGGGGGGGGGGGGCTGCGGCGGCCGGCGCCTCGGCACCCCCGCGGGGGCTCGGGGCTGACCCCGTCCCCGTCTGGCGGCAGGAGGCCAGCGTGGTGCTGAGCGCCCGGCGCGCCGAGGAGGTGACCCAGGAGGGGCTGAGCCGCGCTCTGGCCCAGCTGGCCCCCGCCGCGGCCCCCCCGGCCAGGAGGGCCCCCCCGGCAGACACCGAGGAGCTGGTGGTGAGCGGGGCCGCCGGGGACGGGGACGGGGAGCGGGAGCGGGACCGGGACCGGGGCCGGCGGGGCGAGGGCGCCCCTCTGGGTGCTCGCCGCCGCCGCGGGGCCGCC
Source organism: Aythya marila (assembly GCF_965140915.1). Lineage (NCBI taxonomy): Eukaryota > Metazoa > Chordata > Aves > Anseriformes > Anatidae > Aythya > Aythya marila. The sequence goes on from NC_139045.1 coordinate 76,667,497, forward strand.
CTGAGTCCCGGCCGGTCCCGCAGGGCACCAACTACCGCAAGACGAACCCGGCGCTGGAGATCCGCCGGACCCAGCGGGACTCCTTCTGGGCGCAGGCCGAGGTGAGGGCCGGGGCACCCCGCGCGGCCGCCGCTCCCGGGGGGCCCGGGCTCGGCCCCGGTGCCCGTCCCGGGGGTCCCGGCCCCGCTGAGCCCGGTGCCGCCCGGCGCAGCGCGAAGAGGAGCAGCGCAAGGAGGAGGAGCGGCGGCGGCTGCTGGAGGAGCGGCGGCGCTGGGAGCGGGAGCGGATGGAGGAGGAGAGGCGCGAGGCGGCCGAGCGCGAGCAGCGCTTCAGGGAGAAGGAGCGGCTGATCGAGGAGCACCGGTGAGCGCCGCACCCCCGGGGGCACGCAGCCCCCCCGCGCCCCCGCAGCGGGACCCGAGTCCCGGCGGCCGCCCCGGTGCCGGCTCTGAGGGTCCCCGTCCCGGCAGGAAGGAGCAGGCGCGGCTGGAGGCGGAGGAGCGGAGGAAGGAGAAAGCCCGCTGGGTGAGCGGGGACGGGCACGGGGGGACGGGGGGACGGGAGAATGGGGCACGGGGTTGCCCCGCCACAGCCGGCTCACCGCGGCCCCATCCCGTTCCCGGTCCCGGTCCTGTTCCCTGTCCCGGTCCCGCAGGAGCAGCAGCAGCGGGAGCACGAGGAGGCCATGCGGGAGCGCTCCCGGCGCTCCGAGTCCATCGAGAAGGCGGCCGTGAGTGCGGGGGGGACCACCGGGGGCGTGGGGGGGGGGTCCGGGGGCCGCCGCTGACGGCTGTCCCGCCCCGGTGCTGCAGGAGGCGGCCGTGCTGGTGTCCCAGCGCCCGCAGAACCCCCGGGATTTCTTCCGGCAGCGGGAGCGCGCGGGGTCCACCTCCGGGGCTCCGCTGCCCGCCGGCCCCGTGGGCGCCCGGCCCGGTAGGTGCGGGGAGGGGTGGGAGGGGGCGGGCCGGGGGGGGGCCGTGCCGGGGGCCGGCTGCTGACCTGCGCTCCCCCAGGAGCCCGGCGGCCGTTCCTGCGGTACCAGCGCAGCCTGACCGAGTCAGCCTTCATCTTCCGCCGGCCGGAGCCCCCGCCCTCGCCCTCGCCCCTCGACCCCGGGGCTTTCAGGGCGGCGGCGCCCCCCACCAGCCCCCGCCGCCCCCCGCCGCCGCTGCCCGCCAGCCCCGCGGGGACGGGGCCCCCCCCTCGCTGTGCCGCCGCGGGGGCTCCCAGCCCAGCCGGGGCAGGGCCCCCCCCGACCCTGCCGGGGTCCCCGCCCCCCGCCAGCCCCCCCGGGTCGGGGCCCCCCGACGGCACCCGTGGGGCAGAGCCCGAGCCCCCCCGCGGCACTCCCGGGCTGGGCTCCCCCAGCACCCCCGGCGGGGGGCTGCCGCTCCCGAGCCCTCCCTGGCAGCCCCCCCCGGGGCCGGCCGTGCCGTCCCCCACCGGCAGCGCGGGGGCTGAGGCTCTGCCTCTGCCCAGCCCCCCCAGCACCCCCTTGGATGAGGAGGGCCCCCCCCCGGGCACCCCTCCCCTCCCCAGCCCCCCGGCTTGGGGGTCTCCGGAGCTGCCGGTGGGGCCGGGCGAGGGGGCCCCGAGCCCCCGGGGGGGGTCCCCTCCCCCTGGGCTGGTGCCTGCCCCGGTGCCCCCGCGCGGCCCCAGCCCCCCCAGCCCGCTGCAGGATCCGGCCCTCCCCAGCCTGGCAGCCCAGGAGCCGCAGCAAGGTGGGTGCCCGCAGCCCCCTGCCCGCTGTGTGGGGCCGGGGTGGGGGTCCTGCACGCTGCGCCCCCCAGCCCCAGCACCTGGGCTGGTGGGGGGGGGGCTCAGCCGTGCCCGCATCCCCCCAGGGACCATCAGGGAACCCGAGCAGGAGCCAGCCCGGAGCGACTCGGGGCACAACGGCATCGGGGACCTCGGGCATGGGGGGTGGCCACCACCCTGGGAGCAGGACCCCCCGGGGCAGGTAGGGCTGGGGGGGCTGGGGGCAGGTGGTGGTGGCATGGGTGGGAAGGGCGGCACCTGCGGCAGGTGGGGGGCAGCGGGGGGCTGGGGGTGGATATTTGGGGGCTGGGAGGGGACAGCAGGGGGAGCAGGAATGGGACGGGGGGGGGACATGGCAGGGCAGGGGCTGGGGAGGGCAGGACGGGGCTGGGGGGTCAAGATGGGGCTGGGGGCAAGGGGCAGGACCGGGCATGGGGGCCCTGAGAGCAGGGGACCCCCGGGGCCCTTTCCTGCAGGGGGATGAGCCCAGCGACACCATCCTGCCAGAGCCGCTGCACAAAGCCAAGCCAGGTACCGCTGCGCCCCCCCCCCGGCCCCCCCATGTGTCCCGAGCCCCCCGGCCGGGCTCAGCCCTCACCCCCTCTCCCCCCCAGGCTTCGCCCTGCTGCTGGCCCGCGATGCCCCCCACCAGCAGCTGCCCGCCGGCAGCAGCCCCCCAGCCGAGGACGAGGACCTCTCCCCCCATGCTGTGTAGTGGGGGGACAGCAGCACGCCACCCCCCCAGCATCACCTACTGTGCCCCCCCAGCACCCCCCCAGCCGGGGCTGCCCCCAGCCCCCCATGCATTGGCTGCCCCGCACCTCGCCCCACTGCCCCACGCTCGGTGTGGTGCCTGCAGCCCCCCAGCCCCCCCCCAGCACCACCTCTTGCACTGGGGCCGCTGGCCCCCTACCTCCCCCCCCCCCCATACAGCAGCTTTGGGAAGCAGCCACGCACCCACAGCCCTGACCTACCTGTGCAGCACAGGGCTGGGGGGGGACAGGGGTCCCCAGATCGGGGGGCACAGGGCAGGCAGCAGGACCCTGCCCCCCCCGCGACCCCCAGCCCCCCCAGTGAGACGCAGTGGCTGTTAAATAAATTTTAATGCACATGAATGAGGTGGTGGTGTCAGCTGGTCCCCACGGGGTGCAGCGGGGCCAGGGTTAGGAACGGTGAGGAAAGCAGAGTGGGGGGGCTCTGGCCCCCTGGGCTGGGCCCACAGCTGCTCATGGTGGGGTGAGCCCCGAGCACCCCTCGGAGGGGGTCAGCCCCCAACGCCCCCTGCAGTGGTGGCATTGGCCCCAAGTGCCCCCCCCCCCCCCCAGCACAGGGGCACCGTAAATTCCAGTTTCTCCCCAGGGAAAGAAGCTCTGAGCCCCCTGCAGGGCCTGGGACCCCTGGGACCCCCCCACTGCCTCCCAGGACAGGTCCCCTGTGGTGTCAGCCCCCCCCGGGGGGGGGACAGGGCCCCCTGCCCCTGAGCCTCCCGTAGGTCCCGGGCTCAGACCTGGGACTGGAGGTACCCGGGGGGGGCCGGCAGGCTGGGGGGGGGAGGCGCGCGCTCCGTGTCCGGGCTGCTGCTGCCGGGGCTGGAGGAGCTGGAGCCGGGCGAGGGGCGAGGGGAGGGGGCGCGCCGGGCCCCCCGCCCCTTCAGGGTGCTGAGCTTGGCGTCGAGCGAGAGCGTGCGGGGGCGGGCACGGGGGCCGGGGCTGACCCCGCTGGGGGTGGTGGCGCACAGGGGGGGCCCCTCGAAGAGGGAGAGCCAGGGGGGGCAGCCCAGCCCTGGCCCCCCCTCCAGCCCCGCCGCCCGCCGCGTCAGGATGTCCGTCACTGCCTCGATGTCGTCGGCCGGCTCAATAGCTGCGGGGAAGAGCGGGGGTCAGCGGGGAGCCAGACACCTGCATCCCCCACCCCAGGGAGCGCCGGGACGTGCCCCCCAGCCGCAATGTGCCCTATGGCTACAACGTGCCCCACAGCCGGGACATGCCCCATGGCTGGGATGTTCCCCAAGGCTAGGACGTGCCCCACGGCTGGGACATGCACCAGGGAGCCGGGACGTGCACCGGAACCAGGACATGCACCGGAGCTGCAATGTGCCCCAGAGCTGGGACAACTGGGATGTGCCCTGCAGCCTGGGTGGCCAGGACAGCCAGGATGCGCCCCGTGGCCAGGACAGCTGGGATTTGCCCTGCAGCCAGTGCTGCTGTGACACCTCCGGCAGGCAGAGGCAGCCGTGCCGTGCCCCGTGGCCAGGGTGGCCGTGCCGTGCCCCGTGGCTGTGCCGCGTGGAGCTGTGCCGCGCCGCGCAGCGGGTGCCGCTGGCCCAGCCTGCCGGCCCCGTACGTCACCTGTCGCTGTAATAGGAGGAGAGCAGGGCACGGATCTCCGCCGAGACGGCGTTATCCTGCAGCAGGAGCCCTTCGCAGGCCGAGGGCGGCACGGCAGGGCCGGGCAGGGCTGCACCGTGGGAGGGCACGGCCAGGGGCAGAGAGAGGCAGAGGACAGCAGAGAGAAGGCAGGAGGTTAGGGAGGCGCAGGTGGCAGGAGAGGCTGGTTAGCGGAGAAGAGGAAGGTGAGGAGGAAGATGAGGAAGATGAAGAGGAAGGCGAGGAGGACGATGAGGAGGACGATGAAGAGGAAGGTGAGGAGGACGATGAGGAGGAAGGTGAGGAGGCCACGCGCTGGCCGTGCTCACCCATCTCGTGGTACAGCGAGCCCTGCCGTGGCAGGGGGGCAGGCGGCCGGCGCGGCGGCGGCACCTCGATGCGCATCAGCTCATCGCAGCACTGCTTCCACTGGCCTGCGGGGAGCAGAGGGGCCGGACTCAGTGCACCACAGGGCGGGGGTCCTGGTCCCCGTCCCCGTCCCCGTCCCCGCACGCACTCATGTCATAGAAGTGCTGCCAGAAGGCCTCCATCCAGCGCTGCGTCTCGGCGCGGCTCTCGGCCAGCAGCGTGTGGGTCACCTCCTCGGCCCCGTAGCGGTTGGTGACGGACATGCTGTGCAGCTTCCCGCGCGCCTCCTGCTCCGTGGCACGGATCCGGGTCTCCTGCGGGGCACACCACAGTCAGCCCACGCCCCCGCGCCCCCCAACCCCCCGGCCCGGCCCCTACCTTGTTGATGGCGATGGTGAGCGCCGGCTCCACGCCGGCCTCAGCCTCCTGCGGGCGCCGGTAGCAGAGGAGGTTGGTGCCACGCAGGACGCAGAACAGCCGAGCCCAGCCCTGCGGCTCCCCCGATGCCTGCTGCCGTGGGACAGGGCTGCTCAGTGCACGCAGCCCGGCCCCGGGGGTGGCAGCAGCCCCCTCCCCAGCGCAGGGATCCCCGCTCCCCGTCCCCACCACGGTCCATAGCCTAACGGCAGGGATGGCTGGCACCAGGCTGGTGCTGCCTGTCCCTTACCCACCCTGCCCCAACACAGCCTGTCCCTGCTCCACCCTGTCCCCATCCCATCCCCGTCCCCGTCCCATCCCCGTCCCCGTCCCCATCCCGTGCTCACCTGCACCTTGAGGAAGCCGCACATCATCTGAGCCGCCATGCAGCGGGGCTGGGCAGCCAGGCGGCAGCACATGCTGCCATACAGCGGCAGCCAGAAGGAGCTCTCCTCTGGGGGGGGGCACAGCACTCACAGGGGGGCCCTAGGGCAGGGCCCCCCTGGTCCCCCCGCCTGGCCCCAGCTCTCCCCAGAGCTACCCACGTCTCAGTGCTGCCCCCCCACCTGGCCAGGGCCCTCTCCCCTCCCGTCCAGCTGGGACCCCGCAGTTTCTTCTCCCCCACCCCATCACACCCCAGCCCCCCCTGCCCACCTCCAGGCCCCCAGCCCCAGCCCTGCCCGGGGAGCCCTCACGGTGCCACGCTCACCATTGCAGGCGATGGCGAGGTCGTGGGTGCGGAAACCGTCCTGCACCTCGGCCAGGGACAGCACCGCGTGCGCCAGCAGGTGATATTTGGGGCCCCTGGGGGAGCTGAGAGTGAGGGGCAAGCAGGTGGGGAGGGGGGATCACAGGGGGGACAAGGTACTCACGGCACGCTGGGGGCCGGCAGCAGCAGGGGGCCGCTGCCACCGTTAGCACCGGGGCTGCCGGGACCCCCGTCCATGGCGCTGCGCAGCCGGCGCCCCGAGGAGCGGCCCAGGGAGCTGCTGAGTTTGCTGGCCAGCTTCTTGGGCGCGCTGCCCGGCGCCTCCTCCTCCAGCCCCGCGCTGTACAGCTCCACCTTCAGCTCGAAGTCCGGCCCGGCCTCCGTGCTGGGGGCACGGCTCAGCGGGCGCACGCAGCCCCCGGCCCCCGCCCCACCCCGCTGCCGGGGGAGGGGGGCACTGCCGGGGAGCCCCCGGGGACGTGGGGATGCGGGGACGCGAGGACACGGAGGTGCGGGGAAGCGGGGACGCGGGGACAGGCGGGGATTGGCGGGTTGCGGGGACGCGGGGGGACGCGGGGACATGCGGGGACGCGGGGACCTGCCCGGCGCAGCGCGCACAAGAGGACGGCGTTCTCAAAGCAGATGTCGGTGAGGGTCCGGTCCACCAGCACCATCTCGGTGTCGTAGATCTCCACCCCGATCTGGAGGAGGCAGAAGACGGCGCAGCGGTGCAGCTCTGCGCCGGGGGCGGGGGTCAGGCCAGCGTGGGGCTGGGGGCCGCGCTGCCACCCCCCCCACTCACCTCCCTTGTTCCTGAAGTACTCCGTGTCCTTCCACATCAGCGGGATGCGCAGGTCTGGGGGAGTGGGAGGGGTGGTGGTGAGACCCCCGGGGCCCTGTCCTCACCCCAGGGGCCGGTGCAGGACCCCCAGCAGCCCCCCCTGACCCTGCAGGGCTTTTGGGGACCCCATACCTGAGATGCAGACCCTGCCCCGGCAGGGCAGGCGGTCGTCTGTGGGGCCAGCGTCCGAGGGGCTGCGGGAGGAAGCGCAGAGCCGTGACCGCTGCCCGGGGGCCCCCACCTCCCACCCACCCCCCGCCGCGGGGTCCTCACCGCCTGGCCACGCGCTGCATCACCTGCACCTCCTTCATGCGCTGCAGCTCCGACATGTAGGCCAGGATGCGGCTGTTGCACACCAGGAGGCTCTTGGTGGCCTCCAGCGCCTGCTCCCGCTGCGTGCAGGCGGCCAGCAGCTTGCAGGCCCCCTCCCGCATCCGGATCTCATGGTCAATCTTCTTCTGGATGTCCGTGTCCTGTGGGATGGGCAGCGTGAGAGCGCAGGACCCAATGGGGGGGGTCCTGGGTTCTGCCCTCCCCCACTGCTGCAGACCCCCACAGGTTCCCAGTAAGGGGCAGCCACATTCACAGGGAGGGGACGGTGGCCCCCACGCGGCCCCACTCCCCCCCAGCACAGCCAGTGCCTGGGGCTGACCCTCCTGCCCCGAGCTGTGCTCTGCTGCACCAGCACACACGTCCCCTGACCCCCCGGGCACGGAGCCACCATCCCGGCCGGGCCCCTGGGGAGCCACGTGCCCCACGGACATGTCGCGTGCCCCACGGAGCGCCGCGCGCCCTGCGGACACATCATGAACCCCGCGGCAGAGCCAAAAACCCCGCAGCTACTTCACGAACCCCACGGGTATGCCACATGCCCCACGGATATGTCATCTGCCCCACGGCTGTTTCACACCCCACGGACAGGTCACAGAGTGCACAGTTGCATCTCGTGCCCCACAGCAGTGCCACACACCCCACGGGTCCATCATGCATCCCACAGACGAGCCACGTGCCCCACAGACACCCCACAGGGCAGACGGATACCCACAGCCCCACCATGCACCCTACAGAGGTGCCACGTGCCCCACAGCTCCATCATGCACCCCACAGTCGTGCCATGCACCCCACAGCTTCACCGTGCCTCCCAGGAGAGCTCCGTGCCCCACAGACACATCACACGCTGCCCCGCACCCCACGGAGGGGTGACGCATCCCGCAACTGCCTGATGTGCTGCACGGAGGGGCCGCGCACCCCACGGACACCCCAGGCCCCCAGCACTGCCCCCCAGACCCTCCCCCTGAGACCAGAGCTGCACAGGAGCCACATCGGAAGGTGGCAAAGCCCCCCCAGCCCCAGCCCCCCGCCCCGGGGCCCGCAGCCGCAGGGGGAGGGGGGCACGCCCCAGCCGCACGGGCGGAGGATGCCAGACCCCGGTGCGGGGCTGCCCCCTCCCGCAGGACCCCCCCGGAGCCCCCCTGCCGCAATCCGCAGCCTCGGCGCCGCGCATCCCCCCCGCCCCCCCGCCGGCTCGGCCCCCGCCTCACGTTGCCGGTGCCGCGGCGATCCATGGCGGCCCAGGGCATCCCCCTGCCGCCCCCCGTGCCCCAGCCCCCTGCCCCCGGCCCCCGGCAGCGGGGCCCGGCGGAGCTGCGGGCGGGCGCGGGGCCGGGGCTGGCGGAGCCGCAGCGCCGGAGCGGTGACATCACCGGCAGCTATAAATAGCCACCGGAGCCGCGGCGGGGGGCGCGGGCGGCTGCAGCCCCCCCCGGGACCCCCCCCCCGTAAGCCCCACGCTCCCCCCGCAGCGCTCACCCTCCCCGCGCCCGGCGGCCCCACTCGCCATAGGGCGCCCGCCCCACGGCGGGGAGATTTTGGGGGCGCTGCTGGGCGAGGGGGGGGGCGACCGACGTGGGACCCCCCCCACATACACCGAGCGCCCGGCCCGGGTGGGCGGAGGGGGCTGCGGGGGGATTCGCTCCGGGCACCGCGGGCTCCGTGCGCCCCACCGGGGGGACGCGGGGGGCCCCCACGCGGCAGGGCAGGGCCCCGGGCTGCGGGACCGGCCCGTTACCGGGGCCCCCCCCCCGGGCCCCCGCGCCCCGTCCCGGCCCCGCCGCGTGGCATCGCCCCGGGGGAGCCGCCGCGGGGCTGGGCGGCCGCGAGCCTCGGCCCCGGCGCCGCGGGGCGGCCGGTACCGGGGAGCCGCTACCGAGGGGGCGGGGGGCGCGCCCCCCCCGCCCCCCGTACCTCGAGGCTGAGGGCGATCTGGCGGATGTAGAGCATGTTGAGGTCCTCCAGGATCCGCAGCTTGTCCTGCAGCGGGGCGCAGCCGTCCCGCCCGGCCACCTCCATCGGCCCCGCCGCGGCCCCTCGGGGAGCCGCCGACACCGGGCGCGGGGATCCCGCATCCGCCCCGGCCCCCGGCCCGCGGCCCCCGCCGCGTCCAGCGCCGTGCGCGGCCTCCCCCGCCCGGCCCGGCCCGGCCCGGCTGCGGAGAGAAAGGGCCTTTCATCGCCCGGCGAACAAGCGGCCTCTGTGCCGGGAAAGGGCAGCGCGGGCGGCGGGGGGCACGGGGGGGACGGGACCGGGAGGGGCGAGGGGAAGGGGGGGGGGCAGCGGCCCCGAAACCCGCACGCGGGGACTGAGGGGGCGCGGGGGGGAGCGGGGTCGGGCACCGGGGGAGGGGGTCAAGGGACGGGGGTGAACGGGGTGCGGGGGGCGCCGGGACGCGGCGGGAGTTGCGGGGCCGGGATCCCGGGTGCGTGCTGGGGACGTGGCCCCGGTGCGCCCCGCGCCGCCCCCCCGCCGCCCCCTGCCGGCCCCGGTGTGCGCTGCAGCGGGGCCGCCCCGCCGGTACCTGCCGCCGATCCCGGACCGCTGCTCCGGCGCGGCGCGGCGCTCACAGGAAGGCGGCGGCCGCCCGCCCCCGGCCCGCCCTCCCCCGGCATTCCTCCGGCGGCTCCGGTTACAGGGGCCGCCCCCGGCCCGGCCCCCCGCCCGCGGCACCGGCGGCACCGGCACCCCGGGGCCCGGGGGCGCCCCCTGGCGGCGGGTCCTTCCGTCCCCCCCCCCCCCTCCGGTGTACCGGGACCCCGCCACTTCGACTGCAGCCGGTACGGGGCTACCGGGACCCCCTCCCCGTAAAACGTCCCGGGGCTCAGGGGGCTCGGGAGAGCCGGGCCCCCCCCGTCTGTGCCCGGGGCGAGGAACCCCGGCGGCCGCAGCCCCCCCGCGCCACGCGGGCAGACACCGAGCCGCGGGGCTCGGCACGGCCCCGCCGCCGCCCCGGGCACGACGCGGCCCCGCAGCCGGCGGGGGGGGCGCGGGGCCGTGGGAGCCGCCGGGGGCGCCGGCCCCTCCCGTGCCGCGGGGCCGGTTCCCGCTCCGCCCGGCCGGGCTCGCTGGGCCGGCAGCGCCCGGTCCCACCGGCGGGACGGGACGGGACGGGACGGGACGGGACGGGAGCGGCCGCCGCCGCCTTCGCCCTTCCCAGGCGGCTGCGCGGGCCCGGCCCCGGCCGTTCCCACGGCCCCGGGAGCCTCGTGGGACCCCGCGGCACGGGAGGTCCCGGCGCGCCCACGCGGACACGTGGGGACACGCGCGGGGCTCCCGCCCGTCCCGCGGTGCACGGGGGCTGCGCGGGGGGCTCCGGGGGGCTCCGGGGCGGCCGCGCGCGTCCCGGCGGCGGGGCCGGGCCCTACCTGCGGGGCGGCGCCGAGCAGGCTGAGGCGGCAGCGGCCCCGTCGGATCTCCATCTCCAGCGCCGAGCCGCGGGCCACGGTCACCCGGCTGCGGTGGTTGCGGCAGAACATCGCGGCGGCGGGGCCGGGGCCGGGGCCGGGGCCGGGGCCGGTACCGGGGGCTGGGGCCGCTCCGGGACCCGCGGGAACTTCCCCGAGCTCCAAAGTCGCGCAAACCCCTCCCCGGGGCCGGCGGCACCTGGCGGCGGGGGCGGGCGGCGCCGCACCGGGGCTGCACCGACAGGCACCGGGCTGCACCGACACGCACTGAGCTGCACCGGGCCCCCCCGGAGCGGGAGCAGGGCCGGGGCCGGGGCCGGTACCGGGCGTCCCCTGGCACGGGCGGGGCGGGCGCGGTGCCCCCAGCCGCGCGTGGCCCCGGGCGGACAAAGCCCGAGTCAGGGCGGGCAGCTGCGGCCGGGGGGGGCGGGGGGGCCGCGCGTGGCCGTGCCCGTGCCCGTGCCGGGGGGGCCGTGCAGGTGGCCTGGGCGCGTGCCCGGTCCCCGCGTGCCCGGGGCTGCGCACACGCGCGTGGCCGCCGCCGTGTCCCACGCGTGGGGCTCCGCGGGACCCCCGGCCGGGGGCGCTGACCCGGGACGGCCGCGGCGCGCCCCGGTACCGGCGGTACCGGCCCCTCCCCCGCCCCCCCCGCCCCGCCCCCCAGCCCCGGGCCCCCCCGCGCCGTGGCCGTGCCGAGGCGGGGCAGGAGCGGGCCCGGCCGCAGGGCGCGCGGCAGCGGTTCCCACCCGGGCAGCGGGGCCCGGCGGACTCTGCCCGCTTCAAAGATGGCGGCGGCGGCGCCCCCCCGCCCTGCTGAGGCTGCGCGCGGTGCCCCGAGGCGGGCGGAAGCGGGTCCGGCCGGAATCGGTTCCCCCACGGCGCGGGTTTGGGCTTCGGTGCCAGCACCGCCACCGGGCGCGGGCGGCTCGGCCGGATGAGCAAGGCGTGGCGGCGGGGCAGGGCCGAGGGCGGCGAGCACGGTGAGACCCCGCGCGGCCGGGGCGGGCTGGGGCCGGGCGCTCCCCGGCGCTCCCCGCGGGCCGGGCCCGGTGCCCCCGACGGGGCCGGCGGCCGGGCCCCATCCCCGGGAGCCCCGGTGGCGGCCCCGCCGGGCGGCCCCGTTCTCCCCTGGCGGGGTCCCGCGGCCGGGGCTCCGGGCGGGGCTGACGGCGGTGCCCCGCAGGCGAGGAGGACGATGGCGGCGGGCACGGCTCGCACAAGAAGAAGCACAAGAAGCACAAGAAGAAGCACAAGAAGAAACACCACCACGAGCCCGGGCCGCCCGCGCTGGAGCCCGCGGAGCCCGGAGCCGCCCTGCGGAAGCCGCAGCTCAAGCTCAAGATCAAGCTCGGGGGGCAGATCCTGGGCACCAAGAGGTGAGCGCGTGCGGCCGCTGCGCCTCTGGACCCGGACCCTGCCCCTGCCCGGCACAGGGGCCCGGCTGGCCCCAGCCCCCCCCCCGCGTCCCACTGCCCCAGTGCCCCCCCCCGCAGCACCGGTGCCCACCCCCACCCCCCAGAGCCCTGTCCCGGCCTCAGGGGCTGCCGCGCTCTCTCCGCAGTGTGCCGACCTTCACGGTGGTCCCCGAGGCGCAGCGCTCCCCCTCCCCGCTGATGGTGGTGGATGAGGAGGACGAGCCCACGGAGGGGGTGCCCATCGAGCAGTACAGGGCCTGGCTGGGTGAGTGCTGGGGCTCGGCCAGCCCCAGGGCGCCGCCACCGCTGTGGGCACAGCGCGGGGAAACGTTGGGGCTGGAGGGTCTCTGAGGGAGTGTTGGGCTGTAGGGGTACGTGGAGGGGCTGGAGCAAGAGGGGGGGCCCTGTGGGGATGTTCTGGTTCCCTCCTCCAGGCTTTAAGCAGGCTGCGAGTGTCTCTAGTGCCTCACTGAGGGGGTCAGAGATGATTCCTGCATCATGGGGAGAGTGTGATGCAGTTTGGGCACGGCATCACCCCAGGATGGAGCAGACACGGCAGCTGTGCTCCCCAGTGACCGTTCTGTCCCTTGCTGCCCGGCCCAGATGAGGACAGCAACCTGGACCCCTCACCCCTGCCGGATCTGGACTCAGAGAGTTGCTTCCCTGCCCGTGAGGAGGAGGAGGAGGAAGAAGAGCGCTGGCTCGATGCCCTGGAGAAGGGTGAGCTGGACGACAACGGGGAGCTCAAGAAGGAGGTGGATGAGTCCCTGCTGACAGCAAGACAGGTGAGGGTGGCAGGATGGAGCAGTGGGGCTGTGATGGGGATGGTGAGGACTGCCCTGGGGCCATCGTGTGGAGCCCCCAGCCAGGGGCATCCTGCCCAGTTTGGGTGCTGCCCCAGAGGCGGCTGGCTCTGGCGAGATGAGGAGCGTGGGGACCCCAGAGCTGGCTGGGAATCAGGTCGGAGCCTCCGTGCCCTCAGAGGGATGGGGATGGGGGGCGCTGGTCGGGGTGCCCCCACCTGCCGGGGCCTCTCCTCCAGCCTGACGGCTCCCCCGTGGCCCCCGCAGAAAGCCCTCCTGCACAAGCAGCAGAGCCAGCCGCTGCTGGAGCTGCCCATGGGCTACAAGACGAAGGAGATGACGGAGGAGATGCTGGTGAAGCGGGAGGAGCGGGCCCGCAAGCGGCGCCTGCAGGCGGCCAAGAAGGCGGAGGAGAACAAGAACCAGACCATCGAGCGCCTCACCAAGACCAACAAGGCCAAGGTGAAGACGCTGCGGGAGCGCCGGGCCAAGCAGGCGCCCTGCCCCGTGGTGCACTACTGCAACGCCGCCGACCGCATCACCGTCTCCTTCCCGGCCGGCATGGCGCTGCCGCTGCTGCCCGCGCCCGCCCCCGCCGTGCCGCCGCCCGCGCTGTGCGGGGTCAGCGGCTGCTCCAACCACAAGCGCTACTCCTGCTCCCGCACCGGGCTGCCGCTCTGCAGCCTGGCCTGCTACAAGAAGAACCTGCGGCTGCAGGAGGCCGCGGCCTAGTGCTGGGACCACGGGACTGGGACTGGGACGGCACCGGACGGGACTGGGGGCACAGGACGGGGCTGGCGGCACCGCCGGGGCCGGGGGGGGTCTCGGGGGGGTCCCCGGTGGGCCCTGTTCCCAGGTCGTGGGAGGGGCCCAGCCTCGGGCCCAGCCCCGCCCCCCGGTCCTGGTCCCGCCCTCGGGCACGCCCCGCACGGGGAAAGGGGGCGGGGCCGGGCGGGAGGGGCGGGCACCTGCGGGCGGACCCTATTGGCTGGGAGCGCTGTCTGGCAAAGAACAACGCCGCTGGTTGGTCGGCCTATCCGCCAATCTTTCGTCCGAGCAGTGGTTTCGCGTCTGTTTAGCTGCAGTCCGCTGAGGGTCCGCCTCTGGGGCGGGATCAAGCTCTCCATTGGTGGAGGTGGCCGTCCATCATGCGCTGCTCCGGAGGATGAGGCTCCCATTGGGCAGGAGCCACGTCCGTCGCGGCTGGGGAGGCGGTGCTCGGCCTTCGATTGGCCGCGGCCGCCGCCACTCCCCGCGGGGGCGGGGCTCGGTCCCTTTGTCTCTGTTGTTGGGCGTGAGGAGCGGGCAGACGGCACCCGATTGGCGGGGGCAGGGCGGCGGCGGCGGCGCCGATTGGCCTGGGGCGGCGAGGCGACGCCCGATTGGCCGCGGCCGCCGCGGGGGGGGGCGGGACCTCGGGCCCGGGAGCGATGGCGGCGGCGGCGGCTGCGGCCCGGGCGGCGGCGGCGGCCCCGGCGGCCGCCATGGGGGCGGCGGCGGCGGCGGGGGGGCAGCGGCTGCTGCTGCGGGCGGCGGGGGCCGGGGCGGCCGAGCGGGAGGAGCCGGCGCGGGGCCGCGGCGGGCTGTAGGCGGCGCCATGGAGCGGCCCGGGAGCGGCGGCGCCGAGGGGGCCTGGGCCGCGCTGCTGGGCCGGCAGCACCAGCAGGTACCGGGGGGGGGGGCGGGGCGGGGCGGGGCGGCACCGGCCGGGCCCGTCCCGTTCAGTTCCGTCCCGTCCCGTTCCGACCGGTCCCGTCCTGGCCTGTCCGGTCCCGTCCTGCCTGGCCCCGTCCATTCCCGTCCCGTCCGGTCCCGTTTAGTTCCGTCCTGCCCGGTCCCGTCCATTCCCGTCCATTCCCGTCCGGTCCCGTCCCATCCCGTCTTCCCCGGTCCCGTCCCGTCCCGTCCTGTTCCGTCCCGCCCGGTCCCGTCCCGTCCCGTTCCATCCCAGCCCCCCCGGTCCGGTCCCGGTGCCCAGCAGCGCTGTCGGGGCCCGTCCCGGCTCCGTGCCCCTCCCGTGACGGTGCCGCTGCCCCCCGCAGGCCCGGGAGTACTGCCCGGGGGTGAACAACCAGCCCTACGTGTGCGAGACCGGGCACTGCTGCGGAGAGACCGGCTGCTGCACCTACTACTACGAGCTGTGGTGTGAGTGCGGCGGGGCCACGGGGGGCCGGGCGCGGGGCAGGCGAGGGCGGCGGCGCGGCGGGACGGTCACCCCGCTCTGCCTCCGCAGGGTTCTGGCTGCTCTGGACCATCCTCATCCTCTTCAGCTGCTGCTGTGCCTACCGGCACCGCCGGGCCAAGCTGCGCCTGCAGCAGCAGCAGCGGCAGCGGGAGATCAACCTCATCGCCTACCACGGTGCCTGCAACTACCCCACCTCCATGATGGATCTCAGTGAGTGCCACTGCCCCCGTGCATCCCCGGGGCCCCGTGCTCGGCTCCGTGCTTGTCCCGGTCCTGAGGAACCCCCTGGGACAGACGGGGCCGCGGTGGTTTGGGGTGGCTGCGCCCTGCAGAGGGGGGCTCCGTTGTTGGCTCTCGTTGCCGTGCTCACCCCGCGCCCCCCGCAGGGATGCTGGCTTCCTTCAAGCTGCCTGCCTACGAGGAGGTGGCCCACCGGCCCAGCACGCCGCCGCCGCCCTACAGCGCCATCCTGGCCCAGCTGAGCGGGCCGCGCAGCCGCCTGGGCTCCAGCAGCCTCACGCTCTCGCCCAGCTCGGAGAACTACACCAGCTGCTCCTGCGAGTCGAGCTGCGTGACGTCCCCCAGCAGCACCTCGCTGTCGGTGCAGGTGACGGACGAGACGGAGCGCAGCCGGGCCAGCACGCCCAGCGAGGAGGGCGGCACCAGCAGCACCGGCACCGGCGCCAGCTGGGAGCTGCCCGAGGAGCTGCCCGCCCGCACGGCCCCGCACAAGCACGCCCTCTTCTCCTCCAACGTGGACTTCTTCGAGGCCGACTGCCACCGCTGCTCGGACATCGAGGAAGGCGAGGAGGAGGAGGGTGGCGCGGCCCCGCAGGAGGAGGGCGGCGAGCACTACCGGCACCGGCGCCTGACGGGCGACTCGGGCATCGAGGTGGGGCGCTGCCAGGAGGAGGAGGGCGGCGAGGAGAGCGAGGGCGAGGCCGTGCGCCTGCTGGGCAAGGCCGGCCCCGCGCCGCCCCCGGCCCGGCGCAGCGTCCCGGCCGAGGGGGGCGGCGGGGAGCCGGGCGCTCCCCCCCTGCCCGTCTGAGGGGCCCGGCCCGGCCCTGCCGCCTCTCCTGCCGCGCCGCCGCCACCATCCCCCTGCCCGCGGGGCCGGCCCGGTGCCGCCCGCGCCTCTCCCCGCCGCCACGGCTCGTGCCGCCGCTCCCCGCCTTGGAGCAGCCGGGCTGGGGGCACCGCGGTGCCGAAACCGCCCCTGCTCAGAGGGCCCCGGGTGCGGCGGGGCCGCCTTCCCCCGCCTCCGCTCCCCGCTGCGGCCCCGCGGGCTCTGCCGCCATCCCCGGGCTGTGGACTCTCGCCGCGGAGCCCCCGGGATGGCCCCGCCACGGTGCCGCCGTGCCCCCCGCTGTCCCCTCTGAACTGCTTCCAGGGAGCCGGGCCCCGGTCGGGGGGGGCGGCTCCGTCCCGCCGCAGCCTGCAGGTCTGTGTGCGGGGCCCGAGTAGCGTCCCCTCATCATTAAAGAGATGTGGAATTATGGCCCCACCGCCTTCCTCTGTGGGCCTGGGGGGGCGCAGGGTGCTGTGGAGCCGGGGCTGAGCTGTGACACCCCCCCCATCCCCAAATCTTTCCCCATGGGCAGGGACACAGCAGCGAGGCGATGCTGCCACCTCCCCGCAGCAGGGGAGGACCAGGACAGCTTGAGGACTCCAGGAGGTGTGGGGGCAGCAGCGCTGCTCACCTGGTCCCTGCACCCATCCCTGACACAGGCACCGAGGCACGTCACGGCTGAGGTTTATTGTCGGTGGAGGACTCAAGCCCCAGATCCGGGGCGCCTCCACCTGCCCCTGAGAAAGCCGGGCCCCGCGTTGCGCCCTGCCCTAGTAGTCCTCGGCCATCACCAGCACCACCAGCGCCGACCAGCCGGTGAAGGGGTGGGAGCCCTGCCCCGCACCGCTGCTGTCGCTGTAGTGCTCCCAGAGGTAGCCGCTCTCGGCGTACTGCCGGTACAGGTTGGCCACGAGGTTGTGCCGCAGCTCGCGGTACAGCTCCGCCGCCTGCTCCCGGTGCGGCCCCGGGAGGCTGCCGTAGGCGTGCAGCGCCCGCAGCGCCAGGAAGTTGATGTTGACCCAGACGGAGCCCCGCCAGTACGGGGGGTCGTGCTCCGTGTTGCGCTGCATGTACAGGGGGCTGTCGCGGGCGAGCGAGCGCAGGCCGAAGGGCGTCCAGAGCTGCTTCTCGCTGCGCATGGCGCCCAGCAGCGGGGCCAGGCGCGGCGAGTCGGGGGGCAGCAGCTGCAGCAGCAGCGGGAAGAGGCTGACGTAGCCCAGCGCCCCCACGAAGCGGGGCCGAGGCGCCTCGCGCACCACGCGCACCAGCCGGGGGGCCGGGGGAGGCCGCCCGGGGGCCGCCCGCCCCGCCTCGCGCCGCAGCCCCACGGCCCGGCTGTGGTTGCCGTAGTCGGCGAAGGCGCCCAGCTCCTCGGCCCAGTGCAGGCGCTCCAGCAGCTCGCTGTCGCTCAGCGCCCGCTGCATGTGCCGGTAGGGCTCCGCCGGCTCCCCCAGCCGCTCGGCCGCCTCGGCCAGCACCTGGGAGGCCAGCGCCATCCAGCAGCGCAGGTCGAGGTGCCGCTCGTCCGCCGAGGGGTGCGAGGCACGGGGGTAATCGTCCAGCCCCGACGCCAGCGTCTTGGGGTTGAGGAAGCGCTCGGGGTCGGTGTCGCGGCCGCGCCAGCGGAAGGTGTAGGGCAGGGGCCCGGCCTGGGTGCTGTTGTACCACTCGTACCAGGCGCGCAGGCGGGGGAAGAGGCGGCGCAGGTAGGGCAGCGGGGCCGTCCCCAGCAGCCGCTGCAGCGCCAGGAAGAGCGTGGGGGGGTTGGCGGTCTCGCTGTGCTGCACGACGAACTCGGGGGGCACCTTGGCCAGCGCCTCCTCGCCCAGGATCTGCTCCCGCGGGATCCAGCCCTCCGCGTTCATCAGGTCGAACCAGTGCGCGATCACCTCGCGGCTCAGCTCGGGGTCCCAGCGCGCCAGCAGCAGCTGGTGGAAGCCCTCGTCCCAGAGGAAGCCGCGGGGGAAGAAGGAACGGGAGGGCACGGCGGTGAACAGGGAGGTCTCAGGGAACGGCACGGGGTGCTCGTGCAGCGGGGACTGCACCAGGGAGCGCCCGTGGAAGTAGCCCATCCCGCCCAGCATGTTGCTGAGGGCGGCCTGGGCGAAGCGGCGCTGGGCGGGTGCGAAGCCTTTGCGCTCCAGGCCAAAGGTCTCCTCGAAGCGCCGCTCGAAGGCGGCCTCGTGCCGCGCCAGCTCCGCCGTCAGCGCCGGCCCCGCCAGCGGCCCGCGCCGGTCCCGCACGCTGCCCGACTCGAAGGTCACCTCCACGCGGGCCGGCAGCCGCAGCGTCACCTGGTGCAGCAGCAGGTGGCTGCGCGGGGCCTCCGCCGCTCCCGGCAGCCCGCGGAAGGTGTCCACGGCCAGGAAGCGCTGCCGGGGCCCCCCCGGCGGGGAGAAGACGAAGCGGTCGCTCAGGCTGCTCCGCACCACGTCGGTGAGGCGGTGCAGCCCCGGGCTCCACGCGTCCAGGTAGTGGTAGCTGCAAGCACAGAGAAGTCAGCGCCCGGTGGCACCCCGGGGACGGGGGGGTGCACGGACGCCGCGAGGCACCTGCTGTAGGTGAAGCCCTCCCCGCTCTCCGAGGTGGGCCTGAGGAAGGTGATCCTGAAGTCGCCCAGCTCCTCGGACGTCCCGCTCACGGCGGCCAGCCGCGTCCTGTCCTCCACGTGCGGCTGCAGCGTCCCCTGCCCGTCCGTGGCCACGTAGAAGAAGAGGGAGACGAGGGAGGCCGGGCTGCCCGCGCCCTGCGGGAGGGGGGTCATGTGGAGGAATGGTTAAGTGAAATAGGACACGGGGATGTTGGGCAGTTAAGAGGCAATGGGCTGGTGAAGTACCGTACTCAACTCACACGAGTCTGGCACGTACACAGCTGGCTGAGAGCCAATCAGGCCCAAGGACACGATGCCCTTGGGCGATTGGGAAGGCCCCTAAGGCGGGGCGGTGGCTAAAAGAGGGAGGAACTACTTGAAAAGAGCGGGAAGTGCTAGCCAATGCTGAGCTTAGTTTTTGCAATATGTATGAGTTGATTATGTTCGAACTCGATAAAAGGCGACTGAGCTATCCATTAAAGTGGAAGTTCCCTGTTCACTCATACTGAGCGTCTGTGTCTTCCTTTCGTCGACAACAAATTGGCGCCCGAACAGGGACCGATCTGAACGGGATTTGGACACTGCTGGCAGTGATCGTGGGCCACGGTTGGACGGAATAAGGGAGGATCCGGTCCTGCAACGCAGCCCAGGAGGTGGAAGGGACAAGAATCCCCTCACCCGCGTCGGAAAGGTGAAAGGGACAGGAGTCCCCGCATCCACAGCTCAGAAGGTGGAAGGGAGTCCCCGCACTCGGGATGAGCCTATAAAGGGTCCCGCCGGAAAAGCGCCACCGAGGTCTTTGCAAAGGCTGCAACTGTATATATAAAGGTATGAAAGACAAGCGGCGTATAATTTGCTCAGATGCTTTTTAGAAAAGCGGAGTATTTTAGATATAGATTGTAGAAAAAGATTTGCCAGGGTTATTAGCATATGCAGTAGCGCAGGGTTGTTTTACAAATCCTGATAGTTTTTTGAACAAACAGAGTGGCGTAAATTTGGAGATAAATTGTTTGATGATGTTATTAATGATATTAAGTCTGCTAAAAAATTTCTTGAAGCCTTGGAGAACAGTCGCTAGTTCTGTAGCTACACATCAGGCTGAGCAGAGAGTTGCTGCTGCCGCTACAGAGCGACTGGGATTGCCGGGAAGTGCTGGAGCTGGGCATTGCCCACTGCCGCCTTCAGAGAGAACGATAACGCTGCCTTGGGGCTACGGGGCAGTGGGAGCCTCCCCCCCCTCAGTCACCGCCACGAGCAGCGCTGCGCTTCGAGCTCACCGTGTGGCGAGTCGGCACAGAGCAGAGGGACGGACATCAGGACCCTGCAGCCTGTCTGATGTAACCATGGAAGCAGCGGCGGCTGTGCTGCTTCTCTCTGGCATGGTTTTGATCTGTGGAGACCGTGCATGGCAAGGAGTACCAGCCAATGCTTTTGGAGGACTGTGTTACCTAGGGCGACTCACACTTTCCGCTCCAGATTTACACTCGTGGCAGAACTCGACAAGGAGCAGAAGAATTAAACGAGAACTAAAAACTTTGGGTTCTGACTGTAATGATGGTGTAGAATTGTGGGGTCCAGCAGAAAGATTCTTTGCTTCTTTGGTGCCTGGTGTGCGAACTGCACACGCTTTGACTAACATTAATAAGCTTGCTTGTTGGGCTGTTAAACAATCGAATGTAACAACACAAGTTCTTTCTGAAATGTCACAAGATATGGAGAGTCTAAGACATGCTGTATTGCAAAATAGGGCCGCTATTGATTTCTTATTGCTGGCTCAGGGACATGGGTGTGAAGATGTAGAAGGAATGTGTTGCTTTTATCTTTCTGACTCATGGTCAGTCAATTCACGACCAGTTGAAATGGTTAAGGGATCATACACAAAAAATTGTAGTACAAGATAGTTGGTTTGAAGGTTGGCTTAAATCTGTTTTTGGGAACATGGGTGGATGGGTTTTGTTAGTTAAAGAGGGACTTTGCTTTCTACTTATAATTATATTGATTATAATTGCTGCATATGTAACCTTTAACTGCCTAACTCAGAAACTAGAGCAACTCACAGAGAAGGTATTTGTAGCGCAAAATAAAAACGGGGGAATTGTGGAGGAATGGTTAAGTGAGGTAGGACACGAGGATGTTGGGCAGTTAAGAGGCAATGGGCTGGTGAAGTACCGTACTCAACTCACACGAGCCTGGCACGTACACAGCTGGCTGAGAGCCGATCAGGCCCAAGGACACGATGCCCTTGGGCGATTGGGAAGGCCCCTAAGGCGGGACGGTAGCTAAAAGAGGGAGGAACTACCTGAAAAGAGCGGGAAGTGCTAGCCAATGCTGAGCTTAGTTTTTGCAATATGTATGAGTTGACTATGTTTGAACTAGATAAAAGGCGACTGAGCTATCCATTAAAGTTGAACTTCACTGTTCACTCATACTGAGCGTCTGTGTCTTCCTTCCGTCGACAACAGGGTCACGTCTGGATCAGGGGGTCCCAGAGCTGCCTGCTTTACCCTCCCGAGGACGCTGATGTCTGGGGGGGGGTCGCGGGCGGCAGCACCCACCTCAGGCCGGGCGGTGACACGCCAGCTCCAGTCCCCGCCGTGCTCCCCGCCGTGCCGCTTGACGAACTCGGTGCGCAGCAGCAGCCCGCGGTCGCGCAGTTCCTGCACCCCGAAGTTGTCACCGTCGTGCCGCAGCCAGCCGTAGCTCGCCAGCCCGTCACCCTGCTCGCACGTGTGCCGCAGGCCGCCCCCCGCCTCCCGCTGCTGCAGCCACATCAGCCCTGGGGGCGCGGGGCGGGGGGCGCTCAGCGGGCGGCCGGTCCCCGGTCCCCAGCCCTCCGGTCCCGACCCCCGACCCCCTCCCCACTCCCCATTTTCCCCCGTCCCCGCCGCGTACCGGTGACGACGGCGCGGGGGCTGCGGGTCTTCATGCCGAAGTAGACGTGTGGCCGGTAGGAGCCCCAGAAGCGGCGGGGCGCGGCGCGGGGCCCGGCGGCGCCGGGGGGCAGCGCGGGGGGCGCGGGGTGCGGGCTGGCGGCGCGGGCGGCCGCTCGCCACCGGCCCCACTGCCCCAGCGCCGCCGCCGCCGCCGCCAGCCCCAGCCCCAGCGCCAGCGCCGCCGCCAGCCCCAGCGCCCCCCGCCCGCCCCGCGCCCCCCGCGCCGCGCCCCGATCCCGATCGCGCTCCCGATCCCGATCCCGGGGCCGCCCCCGCGGCCCCTCCGCTCCCCGCCGCCGCCGCTCTGCCGCCATCGCCGCGCGTCACCGGCCGGGGAGGGGAGGGGCAGAGCCCCGGGGGGGGGGGGGGCAGCGCCCTCTGGCGGCGCCTCCGGGGGCCGCTGCTCGGGGGGGGGGGGCGCGACCGCGGCGCCCCCGGTACCGGCGCCGGTACCGGATCCTCAGACGCAGACGCGCTCGTCCCTGGAAGCCGCTTTTATTGTGCCCGCGCCCGCCCCGCCCGCACCGGCGGCCCCGGCTCCGCGGCGGGGTCCGGGTCCGGGTCCGGGTCCGTTCCCGGGGCAGCCGCGGGGGGGGCCCTCGGTGCCCGGGGGGGTCGTGCCCGGCGCTCACTGCTTGACCTGGCCCCCGTCGCCCTCGCTGACGAAGCGCTTCCGTCCCCTGCAGAGGAGGAGGAGGAGGATGAGGAGGGGGTGAGGGGATGAGGAGGGGGTGAGGGGATGAGGAGGGGGTGAGGGGATGAAGGCCCCGCCGCCCCCCACCCCGCCGTGTCCCCGTACCTGGCGGGGCAGGCGTCGCGCAGCGCCCTGGTGATGATGCCGCGCTGGAAGCAGAGCTCCACCAGCCGCTCCAGGAGCCCGTGGGCCAGGGGCACGTCCAGGCTGATGTCCCCCAGCTCCGCGTACACCCGCTGGAAGCCCTGGGGTCGGGGGCACACTGCAGGTGTCAGCCCTGGGACCCCCGCCCCGCACCCCCCGGCCCCCCTGAGGGTTGTCTCTGCGCTCACCCGGTTCATCTGGTCCAGCGTCACCAGCCCCGTCTCCCACAGCACCTTCAGCAGCGTCACCATCATCGTCACCGGCGCGTCCCCAGAGCCCTCCAGCACCATCACCACCGCCTGCGGGCAGTGGGCGTCAGCAGGGCCGCGGGGCCCCCCTGGCACCCCCAGCCCCCCCAGCCCCTCACCTCATACACCAGCTCGTGGTGGAAGTGCGGCACCTCCAGCGCCCGCAGGCAGCGCTCGGCCTCCGACACCTCCCCGGAGAGCAGGTACTCCCGCAGCAGCAGGTTCATCTGGGGACAGAGACGGCTGCGGTGGGGACAGTGGGGACACAGCAGGGGCTTTGTGTGGGGATGGCTGGGAACAGGGTCCTGATGTGGGGGTGGCACTGAGGCAGCTGGGGGTGCTGCTGGTGTGGCAGAGCAGACGCGGGGACACGAGCAGTGGATGTCACGGGGGCGTGCAGGTCCAGAGGGGTGCGGCGGGGGACACGCAGGGCACGTCTGGAGGCATGGGCAGGGCTGAGGGGACGAAGCGCGGGGACATCCGCAGGGACGGGGCACGGGCAGGACCGGGGGACGCGGTGCGGGATGCCCGCGGGGCCGGCCGCGCGCTGACCTCCTTGACCAGGTGCTTGACGGGGCGCTGGCCGCCCCCCACGCCCCAGACGTTGTCCAGCCGGTTGACGTCGCGCTTGATGCGCAGCAGGACGGCGGCGCGGTCGAGGGCGGCCCTGCGGAGGACGGGGTGAGGGCCGGGCGCGGGGCGGGCAGCGGGGGCCGGGGCGGCGCTTACCTGGCGTGCTCGCAGTCCACGCGCCCCTTGTAGCGCTCCAGGAAGTCCAGGGGCAGCGCGTGGTCGGCCACCGCCCGGGCGATGAACTGCCCCAGCATCTGGGGGCACGGTGTCAGCGCGTGGCCCGCCGCTGACCCGAGCATTGCCAGCGTGGCCGCGTTCCCCCCGGCACCCCCTGGCACTGCCGCCCCCTCCCCAGCACAGCCACCTCCCCTCACGGCAGCCCCGGCACGGCCGCGTCCCCGCGCCCGCTGACACCTGGGGGGCCTCGGGGGTGTCGAGGATGAGGTCGGGCAGGTCCTGCAGCATCTTGTCGAAGGCCCAGGCGATGTCCTCGGGGCTCACCACGCGGCCCACCAGGTCGGACAGCAGGCGGGACGTCAGCTCGCGGTGGCTGGCCTTGCCCTCCAGCGCCAGCGCCACCGCCAGCGAGGGCACCGCGTGCTTCTGGCTGCCCAGGTTCAGCCCCCGCAGCAGCGCCTGCGCCCAGCACGTTAACACCAACCCCGCGCACACCCCCCAGACCCTGCCCCTCCTCAAACCCTTCCCCACACCAGCCTGGCCCCTGCATCTCCCCTCCCCATCGCCAAGGCTCCCCGTCCCCTCCCCAAGGGACCCTGCCCCTTCCAAAGGGCTTCCACCAGCAAGGGACCCCCCTCCTTGCTCCAAGGGACCCTTCCCCTCCCGGGACCCTGCCCCGCACCAGCTGTCCCCATCCCCCTCACCAAGGGTCCCCTCTCCCCCTGCCCCGACGCACCATGACCTCGCTGGTGTCCCCGTGCTCAAAGTACTCCAGCACCATGGGCTGCACGTTCTTCTCCAGCTCGTCCTCCTCCAGCTCGGGCACCACGGTGGCATACACCGTGTCCCCCTGCGGGGACGGACGGACGTGGCTACCCGTGGGGTCCCAGTCGGCCGCCCGCAGTGGGGGCTGCCCCAGGCAGGGGCTCGGGGAGGGGGCCGGGGCTGTACCTGAGCCACCTCGTCGTAGTTGGGGTCGCGGGCATCGGGCTCCTGGTAGCCATACACCACGCCGGGGGCACCCCACACGCCCTTGCCCCCGGCACCGCCTGCACCGGGCACAGGTAGGGCTCAGCCGAGGGGGGCACTGAGACCACCCGGGGGGGGGCTACCAGCAGGGCCAGCTGGGGGGGCTGGGAGGGAGCCCTGCCCCTTGTGGGGTGGGGAGGGAGGAGAGGGAAAGCTCGTGGGGAGGTGATGGGGCATTGTGGGGCAGGGAGGATGCAGGGGGGAGTCCCAGCCCCATGGGGGGGTGACAGGGCTGCGCGGGGGTCCCAGCCCCGGGGGAAATGGAAGGGGGGGGTCCCAGCCTCATTGGGGGGGGTGAAAGGGCCGCGTGGGGGTCCCAGCCCCGGAAGGAAATGGAGTGGGAATCCCAGCCCCACGGGGGGGGACAGGGCTGTGCGGGATCCCCAGCCCCAAGGGGACGTGGCGGGGGGTCCCCAGCCCCCCGGGGGTCCCAGCCCGCCCCTCACCTTTCTTGGGCAGCCCGCGGCCCTTGCCCATGCGGGACTTGCGGTCGTGGGCCCTGCCCTTGGGGCTGCCGGGCTCGGGGCCGGGCTCGGCGCCCTCGGACAGCGACTCTCGGGCCGAGTCCCGGGACGAGGCGCGCCGCAGCCGCCGCTTGGCCTTGGCCTTGAGGCGCGCCTCGTGCAGCTGCTTCTCGCGGGGGGCCCAGGGCAGCGCCCCCCCGGCCCCCGGCAGCTCCTCGGCCCCGTCCTCCTCGGCGCCCGCCGGGCACGGGCCCTGCGCAGCACCGGCACCGTCACCGCGCGCCCCGTCGGGACCCGGCGCCCCCGCCCCGCCCCGCCCCGGTCCCGGTCCCGGTCCCGGTGCCGGTCTCGGTCCCGGTACTTGCCGTGGCGAAGGGGGCGCGGTCGGCGGCGCCCAGCTCGGCCGCGCTGGCGGCGGACATCGCGGCGGGGCCGGGCCCGAGGCGGCACCGGGACGGGGACCGGGACCGGGACCGGGATGGGGACGGGGACCGGGACGGGGAAGGGGCGCTGGGCTCGGCCCGACCCCGCCCCGCCCCGCCGCGCGGAGGAAGTGACCGGGGGCGGCGGCGGCGGCAGCATGATGGGAGCCGTAGTCCCGGCGGCACCGGGCGCGGGGAGCACCGGGGGGCCGGGAACCCCCGCACCGGGCACGGCGGCACCAAGGGGGGGTGGAGGGGGGGGAAAGAGACGAGACGCGGGGGCACGGAGGGATCCCGGGGGTGGGCAGCGGCGCGGTGCGGACCCCGACCCCCTCCTGGGGAACCCCCCCCGCACCCCGCACCGGCCCCGGGCAGCACCGGGCGAGCACGGCCAGAGCCGCACTGGGCTTGGGGGAGCCCCTCGGGCACAGCGGGACCGGGACCGGGCCCAGCACACAGCGGGTGACCCCACCAGACACCCCCACGGGCACGGGGAGGATCCCACAGCCAGGGCAGGGGCTGCCCCCCCCGGGCGCTCCCACGGGACCCTCCCCACGGGGAAGGGGACAGAGGCCCGGAGCCCGGCTCTGCCCCGCGGGCACTTTATTGCTGCTCAGCCCTCGGGGCTCTTGGCCATGCAGGGCAGGCCGGGCACACGCCAGCGCCGGGCCCCGCGCAGCCGCAGCGACAGCCACTGCTGCTGGCTGCCCACCAGGTACGACTCGGGGGGGGCGCGCGGCCGGCCGGGAGCCTCGCTGCTGGGGGAGGCCGGGGGGGGCCCCGCCGCAGCCCCCGGAGCCTCCAGGGTCTCCAGGCTGTGCAGGCTGCTCGCGCCCAGCTCCTGCGTGCGGGCACCGTTGTTGGAGCCTGGATGGGGAGAGGAGAGGGGGTCACAGGAGGGACGGGTCCTGCTCTGTGCCCCCCATCCTGAGCTCCCCAACACCGGGAGGGGTGAGGAGCCCAAGCCAGGCACCACGGGAGCTGCAGGCTGGTGATGGGGGCTCCCATCCCCATCCCATCCCCATCCCCATCCCCATCCCCATCCCATCCCATCCCATCCCCATCCCCATCCCATCCCCATCCCATCCCCATCCCCATCCCCATCCCCATCCCATCCCATCCCATCCCCATCCCCATCCCCATCCCCGTCCCCATCCCCATCCCCGTCCCCATCCCATCCCCATCCCATCCCCATCCCCATCCCCATCCCATCCCCGTCCCCGTCCCCATCCCCATCCCATCCCTGTCCCCACTCACAGCACTGGCGCAGGGAGGGCCAGGGGTGGGAGGCCAGGTAGGCCTTGCCGCTGGGCTGCTGCAGCAGGCAGAGGATGGCGCTGTCCATCTGCTGGAAGACGCGCAGCGACAGCAGCGACTGCCGGGTCTCGGGCGCCAGCCCGTAGTGCTCCGACTGCACCAGGTCCCGCACCAGCGCGAAGTCCTGCTGCAGCTGCAGGGCGCCCTGCAGGCTGTGCACCGCGCCTCAGCCTGGGCGACCCCAGCCCCTGCCCCTGCCCAGCCACAGCCCCGCCACCCCCTCACCTGAACTTGATCTTCCGAGCCAGGATGTGATCCATCCAAGCCTCCACGAAGGCCGTCGTGACCCGGGCCAGGGTGGGCACCTGGGAGTCGCGGGGCAGCAGCTGGGCCCCCTGCAGGACCTGGCCCAGCACCGTCTGCGCCGCTGCCGCCGCGTACTCGCTGGGGGAGCTGGGCAGCTCTGCGGGGACGGGGACCCGGTCAGCCCCGCGGCCCTGCACGGGATGCGGGGGGGGTCAGGGTGCCTGCCACCCACCGGCTCGGAGGCTGACCCGCCAGTGCTTGCCCAGCGGCATGGTCTGGTCAAAGATCTCAGCCGACATCCGCTTGCAGTCGGTGGAGAACATCCTCAGCACGTCCCCCGCAAATTGCTGGGGAGCAGAGCGAGGGCAGCTGGGGCTGTGCAGCCCGGCACCTTGCCATGCCAAACCGCTCCCTCCCCGCTGCGGGACCTCTCCCGACACACTGCACGGCTCGGTGCGTGGCGGCTGCTGGCACCCGGGGCTGTGACAGTGGCACACGAGCCACTGGCAGTGCTCAGCCCTACCTGGATGCTGGCAGCCATGGAGCGGATCTGCTGGCACAGCCACAGCTCCTGGTGGGACCGGAGCCGCTGGTGGGGTGCGAGGTGCTGGAGGCTGTCCCCGGGCTCCGGGAAGGCTGCACCCACCAGCAGCACCAGCGCGTCCGTCTCAGCCTTCAGCAGCTGCAGGTGGCAGAGGGAAGAGGAGTGACCCAAATCCTGCCCCCAAGACCCGCAGTGGGGCTGAGCCCCCTGTGCCCTCACCCTGGCCCTGCCCTCACCTGCAGGTCTCCCTGGGTGACGAGCAGGAACTGGTGCAGGGACCAGGACGCCAGGAACTGGAAGGCCTTGCCCATCAGCCAGGAGCAGGAGGCCTGCACCGTGGCCAGGCACCGGCCCAGCAGCTGCAGGCGCAGGCAGGGCAAGCCGGGGGGGCTGCCTGGGGGCAGACAGAGCAGCGGGGACGTTGTGGTGGCTGCGGTGACACCGCACCTAGCAGGAGCTCGGCACAGCAGGGCCAGCAGAGGGACTGTCCCTGTCCCCAGACCATGACAAGGTGCCACTCACCCTCCGGTGTGGGCGGCAGGTGCCGCAGGGCGAAGGCCAGGGCTGGGTAGAGCTGCTGCAGGAGCCGGGCGGTGCTGCTCTGCGCCGCTCCCCCCGACGGCCCCGGCACCGCTGAGCACCGGTCACACAGCCCCGAGCCCAGCGCCCGGGTGAAGTCTGCGAGGGGGACACGGGGTGAGCGGTGCTGGGCCCCGGGCAGGGCCCCCCCGGCCACCCCGCACCCCGTACCTCGCTCCCAGCTGCGCAGGACTCCCTGGCACAGCAGGCGCAGGCAGAGCCGCTCCAGCTCCTCCTGGCACTCCGGGGGGACGCAGGCTGCAGGGGGACAGCGCTGAGGGACGCCCTGCAGGACCCTTAGCCCCCGGTGCAGGGCTGGGGGTCTCCCGGAGGCGGCCACTCCGCAGGGACCCTGGGTGAGTGCCTGGTGCAGCTCCTGCGTGCTGCCGGGGGTCCATCCTGCCCTGAGGTCCAGCAGCTCCAGGCGCAGGCCCAGCGCGGCGCTGGTGGCGTCCCAGAAGAGGGGGAGGTACCGGGCGTACAGGGCCTCGGCCGCTGCCGCGTGGGACGCGTCCAGCCAGCGCACCGACTTCCAGCCCGGGGAGCCCGGCCGCGGGGCCGTGCACGGGGGCACGGGGCTCCCCGCCTCGCTGAGCACGTGGCGCCAGAGGCTGTCAGTGGAGGCCACCAGCACCTCCAGGATCGGGCCAACGAGCTCCCTGTCCTCCACGCACAGCGCCCGCAGCTCCTCGGGGAGGTTCCGCAGCACTCCCCGGCCCGAAGGCCCCACGTCCTGCGCTGTGACGGGGCAACCAGCCGGAGGCCAAAGCGCGGTGTCCCCTGCCCCATGCTGCAGGAGCTGCCCGAGCCGCTTGGCCGCCAGCCGGCCGCGCTCAGCCGCCAGCAGCGCCAGCACCCTGTGCAGGGGGAAGGCGCGGGGCAGCCCCTTTGCCGCGCAGCCCGGGACGGAGCCCAGCTCGGGGTCCAGGTCGCCCAGCACGCGGTTGTAGATCTCCAGCCCTTGGAAGAGGTCGGCGACCACCGCCGTGGGGACACCCGGGGGTCCGACCCTCGCCATGCCCCGCAGCTCCTCCTCGACCCGCTCCTCCAGCAGCCGCGCCGCCTGCAGCGCCAGCAGCCCCAGCGCCCGCCGCATGTGTGCCACCGCCTCGTGCCTTCGCAGCAGCAGCGGCCGCAGCCAGGCCTCGCCGCGCACCCGCCGCTGCAGCGCGCTCCAGTGCCCGGCGTGCGCCCGCAGCTCCTCGCACAGCCCCCGCAGCGGCCGGGCCGTCCCCGGCAGCAGCCGTCGGAGGAAGGCGGAGGCGGCGTGCAGGCGGCGGCAGTACTCGCGGGCCAGGCGCAGGAGGTGGCGGTGCCGCAGCAGCGCCTGCAGGGTGGCGCCGCGCTCGGCCACGCGCGGGTGCAGCGGGTGGAAGGAGAAGGCGTCGGCGGGCTCGTGCCGCACGTGGCCGCGGAAGGTCTCGGTGCGGGGGTCCTCCCAGGCGCGGAGGGCGCGGCCCAGCCCCGCCAGGCTCCGCTCCAGCCCCGGCAGCGCCTCGGGGCGCTCCTCCGCGTCCCCGTCCGGGGCGGCCGGGCCGGCCGGGGGGGGCAGCAGGCGCCGCAGGCCGGGCCCGACGCAGCTCCGCAGCATGGCCTCCGCCTTGCGCAGCGAGCGGGACAGGCCGCCCCGGGGGCCGCCGCCTGCGGGGACAGGGACGGGAACGGGACCGGGACCGGGGCTGGCACCGGGAGCGGCACCGGCACCGAGCCGGGCGCGGGGCGGGGAGGAGGCGGGGCGGCGGCGCTCACCTGGCTCCGCGGGCGGGCGGGGCGGGGCGGCGAGCGGCGGCAGCAGCGGCGGCAGCAGCGGGGGCAGCGCGGGCAGGGCCGGCGGGGGAGGCACCGGGACGGGCACCGGGCGGGCGGCGGGCGGCAGCTGCGGGCGGGGGGCGGTCAGCAGGGGGCGGGGCCTCCGGCGCGCCCCGCCCCGCCCCGCCCGCCGCCGCCGCCAATCGGTGCCCGCCGAGCCGGGAAGCCACGCCCCCTCGCGGGGCGGGGCCACGTGACGCCCCGCGGGCGGGCGGCGTTGCCAAGGAGACGCCGAAAGCGGGGCCGGCCCGGGGCCGCCGCCAGGCCGCGACCTCAGGGCCGGGCCGGGCCGCAGCACGGCGCCGCCTCCCCCCGGTAGCTCGGGCCCGGCACCGGCACGGCCCTGCCCCGCTGCGCCGGCCACAGCGCCCCCCCCCAGCCCGCCCGGCCGGTCCCCAACTGACGCCCCCGCAGCCGGCAGGGAGCGGGGCCGGGCGCCATGGGCAGAGCTGCGCGCCCCGTCCCGGCCGCCCGGTCCCCGCGGGGCCTCACCTGCCCGCAGCTCCTCCCGGGCCGTCCGTCCTGCATGCTGGGCCGGGCGCGGGCACGGCTCCGGGCACGGGCGGCCGCCGGCGGCAGGAAATGAGCTTAGCGGCCCTGAGCCCCGCTAATCCGGGCAGGGCAGCGGGCAGGGCCAGCCGGCACACAGCGCCCGCCCCCGCCTGCCGGCAGGGCTGCGGGGGGGCACGGCGGTGTCCCGGGAGGGGCTGCGGCGCCCACGGTGCGACCCCCGGGGACAGCGCTCGGAGCCGCGGGACCCCCCGGAGATCCGCCCTCCCCCCCCGGGGCCGGGAGCTGCCGCTTGAGCCCTGCGGGCCGCCGTCCTGCCCTCACCCGACATGGCGGCCGCGGCCTCACGCCCCGCCCGCGCCCCGCTTCCGGCTCGCGCCCAGCGGGAGCTTCCGCGGTCCGGCGGCGGGCAGCGGGAGCGGCGGGGCCGGGCCGGGCCGGGCCATGCGGGGCGCGGGCGGGACGGGGCCCGGGGCCGCCCTCGCCGCCTGCCCCTGGGGCTGCGTGCTCGGTACCGGCGGCTGGAGCGGCGGTACGGGGCTGGGGGGGGCGCGGGGCGGGGTCCCGGGGGTGGGGAGGGGCAGGACCGGGTCCGCCCCCCCCCCCCCTCCCGTCCCCGCCGCGTTTCGGTTTCGGTTCCGCCGGCGGCTGAGCGCTGCCCCCCCCCCCGCAGTGCCCCCGTGCCCCCTGCACTTCCTGCGCGGTGCCGCCGAGGCCGAGCGGAGGATGCGGCAGGTGCAGGTAGGGGAGGGCGGGGGGGGGGGCACCGGGAGCCCCGGGGCAGCGGCCCCGGTGTGTGCGGGGCGGCCGCGGCACCTCCCGTCCTGCCCTTAGGCTGCCTGCCCCCCGCTGCACCGCACGGCGCCGGGACGAGGCCCCGCGGAGCCGCTGCCAGGTGAGGACGGGGGGGGGCTCGGCCCCTGGGACCCCGGGGGTGGGGGGGGGCTGGGAGCGTCCCGGGGCTCTGCCGCCCCCCGGTCTGTCCCGGCGGTGCCCGGCACCGGGGCGAAGCGCTGGAGGAGCGGGCAGCGGCTGCCACCCCCCGCCAGGCACGGGGGAGGACCCGCCCCGTCCCGTCCCCTCCCCTCCCGTCCCGTCCTGGGGCTGGGCTCTCCCCCGCAGCGCCGCTCCCGTTATCGTTATCGGAGCGTGGCCTTCAGCAGCCGGCAGCTCCCCCGCCCGCGGGGCCGTTTGCTGCTGCTTCGGTGCCGGGGGGGGGAGGAGAGGGAGGCGGGATGGGGCCGCTCATACCGGGGCTGCGGGGGGCACGGCCGCGGGGAGCTGTGGGCAGCCCCTCGCCCTGCACAGGCCAGGGCCTCTCCTGCCCCAGCCAGCCGGAGTCCAGCGAGGAGGAGGAGGAGGAGGAGGAGGATGAGGAGTGGCTGGACTGCGCCCGGGGCTACGGCAGCCCCGGCTTCCACTTCCACGGCACCAACAACCCCGTCCTGCGCGGGGCGCCGCTGCCTGTGTACCCCGTTCCCAACTTTCTGAACCCGGGCGTGCACGGCCTGAACACGTCCTGGAGGCACCAGGTCACGGCGGAGGTGAGTGCCCTCGGTCACACGCGCTGCTCCTCCTCCCCGAGGTGCCCCCACTGCCAGCGTGACCCGTCCCTGCCATGCCGTGCCCGCTGGTCCCTTCCTCACCTCCTGGCTGCAGCAAGGCTCAGCTCTCACAGCCCCTCCTGCGATCCCCGCGTTGGCTCCGGCTCTGCCCGGCTGCCCCGATGGCCCCTTTGGGCTCAGGCTTGTTGCGGCTGAGCCGTGTCTTAGCTCCTGTGTGAGCTGCAGCTGCTGCAGCTTCCTGCCCGCAATCCCCTCCCGAATACATGGCTCCCCCCCCCGAATCCCTGCAGCTCCACGGTGTCCCCGTCAGCCCTGCAGCAGCTCCCAACAAGCGTGGGGGCAGCCGAGGCGCCGCTGCCTGCACCTCCCAGCCCTGTCCTGGCTGGGGCGCGGTGTCGGGGGCTCACGTTTGGTCACTGACACCCCCCTGCCCCCAGGAAGCAGAGAAGAACGCAAAGGAGCTGGTGGCAGAGGAGGAGCGAATGAAGAAGAAAGCGGAGAAAAAGAAATTGAAGAAGAAGGTGGGTGTGTGCTGCTCTGGGGTTCTCACGGCCTGCCTGGATCAAGGTCTCTGCCGTCTGAGCCCTGCTGATAGCCCCGGGGGGAGGCGTCTCCCGGAGGCTGGAGCTTGCTTACACTCCTTGCCTGCAGCACGCTGGGCAGAGCTGCGCCGCGGGTCAGCTCTGGGTTTGGGCAGCTTTGGGCTGCTGCCAACTCGTGGCTTTATCTCTGCTCTTCAGAAGCAGAAGGACAGGAAGAAGCAGGAAAAGTTAAAACAAGAGCAAAAAAGCAAGCAGGAGGCTGAGTCGGTGAGCGGCTGTGCACCTTTCTCTCCCCCTAGGCAGCCTCATTCCCTGCTCATCCTGGGGCGTGGTGCTGGGCTCTCTGGCAGCCTCCGTGCGGCGCCTCCGAGGGCTCCCACAGAGCTCGGGACGTGCAGAGCTGGGGCTGCGAGAGCTGCGGGGGGCACAGCCCTGCCTGCAGCTGCCCTCCTGCTCCCGTTCTCTCTCTGCAGAATGCCTCGTCTCTGAACAGCGCTGCTCCCGGCGGTGCTGATGGTGCTGAGGAGGAGAAGGGCTGCTCAGCCTCCAGCCCCTCTCAGAGCCTCGGGGATGATGCGGAGGAGGGAGCGGGGGACCAGGGTGGTAGCGTGGAGGCGGTAGAGGTGAGGTGCTGCGGCCGTGAGCTGTGCTGCCTGCCAGCCGGGGTCAGCCCCGCGCGGTGCCTGCTGCCCTCCCTGACTGCTGCCTGCCTTGCACAGCTCTGACCCCTCTTATCTTCTAGGACGAGCTGGATTTGAGCTGCACCTTTGTCTTCAAAGCTCGGCAGAAAGCAGGCGTGAAGCTGCAAGTGCCTGAGAAGGAGAAACCGACCCAACTCGGTGCTGTAGAGCCTGACAAGGGGCCGCAGGAGACAGTGAGTTGGGTCCCACTCCCCCAGAGGGGCCGTGCAGGCAGGAGCACGCTGCCGGGGGGCTGGGGCGTCTCTGCAGGACCCCTGCCCACAAGGGGCCTCGGGCAGGGGAGTTCCCTGGGCAGTTCCTGGGAAGGGAGGGGGAGCCAGGGCAGCCATGGGCAGCGGTGCTGCTGCTGCTGGTCCCAGGGCTGGGCACCGGCATTCCTGGTGCTCGGGGGGCGTCCAGAGCTCCTTTGGGCTGGGGCCTCCTGAGCACCCTGACAGCAGCTGCAGGAACCTGGTAACGGACACGTGGGAGCCGTAAGTACCCTCGGCACTGACTCGCCCTGGCCTCTCTTCACAGCCTGCGGCTGGCCCAGCTCCTGAATTAGAGCTGGGACCCTGTGTGGGCAGAGGGAGCCCCCAAGTCACCAAGGGGCTGGCGCAGCACATGGGTCCCAGGGCTGTGCTGTCTGCCTGGGTGGTGGCAGGGACAGTGCCCACCCCAGTGCTGTAGGCTGGGAGCCACGGCAGCTCCTCCTCAGCCTCTCCCAGCTCTTTGGAGCTGGCTGCGTTGTGCTGGTGGGGGTGTGGGTGCCCCTGTCCTCTGCCCAGCCCCACGAGCTGAGGCACAGTGGGGACAGGCAGCTCTCCTGGGCTGTCTGCCTCAGCCCCTGTGCTGGGGCAGGAGCCCTCACCCCTGCTGCTGTGCTTGGCTGCCCCACAGGCACCTGAGCCCCCGCTGCCGTGCTTGGCTGCCCCACAGGTGCCTGAGCCTGTGCCCCTGGACACAAGCGTGGTGGAGCAGAGCCTGGTTCTTGCAGGTCAGTGCCTCCCCGGACAGCGAGAGCCAGAGGGTGGGCACGTGGCAGCTCTGCCCTGCTTTGTGCAGGCTCTGCGGGCAGCTTTGCCCCAGGAGGGTTGCTCTGGGTGTGCACCCTCGTGCTTCTCACTGCCTGTGGGTCTGCGTGGCACCGGGCTGTCTCGAGGCACCTTTCCCACGTGATGGGATGAAGGCGAAGCCGCTGCCACCTCCCCTCTGTGGCCCTGCCCGTCCCCAGCAGACACACGTGTCCCCGCCGCGTGCTAGGACACCGCTCTGCTCCCCCCACTGGGCTGCCCGGCTCCCTCGAGGGTTGGCAGTGGGCGATGCTCTCCCTGCAGGCCACGGCAACGAGGCCGCCCAGAAGGGCTACTACGAGGAGGCAGTGCAGGCCTTCACCGAGGCCGTGAAGCTGAACCCCAGGGAGCACCGGTGAGCACGGGGCTGGGCGCTGTGGGGACACCGAGCTCCAGGTCCCAGCTGGCGTGCCCAGAGCCTGCAGCCACGACCCTGCTCTGCCCCCAGGCTCTTCGGGAACCGCTCGTACTGCTACGAGAAGCTCCAGCAATACGAGGAGGCCCTCAGGGATGCGCAGATGTCCCTCAGCCTCCAGCCCAACTGGCCCAAAGGTTTCTTCCGCAAGGGCAAAGCCCTGCGGGGGCTGAAGGTACCGGGGCGGGCAGGGGGCTGCAGGTGCTTGGCAGAGCCCTGCAGGGGGGGCAGAGGCAGCGTGTCCCTGCGGACAGGAGCTCAGCCCCTCTCCCCGCTTGGCCCCAGCGCTACGCCGAGGCCGTTAGGACCTTTGAGGAGCTGCTGCGGCTGGATGGGGCCCACCCTGACGCGGCCGCCCAGCTGCAGGCCTGCCGGGCGCTGCTGCAGGTGAGCCCCAGCCCTGCCATGCTGCTGGCCCCAGCACCACCCCACAGGCCCTGACCCCTCTCCCCTCCGCAGCAGAGCAGCGCCCACACAGCTGATGGCCCCGGGGGCGTCCCCGTGCTGTCCCTGCTGGAAGATGGGGAGTCACCGCTGCCCGGTAAGGGGCTCTGCTCCAGCAGCAGTTCTGCCTCGGGGATGGTGTGGGGGGGCCCTGGGTGCGGTGGAGGTGGATGGGAACGGGGGCTGCAGGGGCTGGGCTGGCCCCCAGCCCTCAGTGTGTTGAGCCCCGGGTGCCTCTCACCAGAGGAGTGGGTGAACGGGAGCTGCAGCGACACCGACATGAGTGGCTTTGTGACTGTGGTGAAATCGAGGAGCCACTCGAAAAGCCGGGCCCGGGCCACAGCTGCAGCGAGCACCAAGCAGCAGCAGCAGCAGCAACAGCTGCCTCCACATCATCCTGCCAGGTAGGGCCAAGGGGCTGGGGAGGGAGATGGGGCTGGCGGGGACGGCAGCCTGGGACCCCAGGGAAGGTGCCCGGTGCTTACTGGGGGCAGCGGGAGGGCCGGGCGAAGCATGGTGCTGCCACGGAGCTGGGGTGCTGGGGAGCCCTCCAGGCGTGGGCAGGGGGGAGGCAGTGCCGGTGATGGTGGTGCGGTTTGGCAGGGACTGCTACCCTCTGTGGGTTGGGAACATCACCTCCAGGATCACCGAGAAGGTGCTGCGGGACTGCTTCAGCCGGTGAGCCTTTCTCCCCGCGCCTGCCCTGCTCCGTGTCACCATCCCGGGGCCAGGACCCTGCACCCACGGTGCCCCGCCAGCCCCCTGCCCGCCCTGTCCTGTGGGACCAACTCACTTGGGCCCCTGCTCCCCGTGCTCCTGCCCTGTGGGAGCGAGCCCTGCGCTGCGCTGGCACATCCCAGCCCCATCCCTGCTGTGTTTTGCCTTCCCTGTGGGGAGCGTTGGTGCGGGCTGTCCGTGGGGCAGGCTCCTGAGACTCCACCACGCAGGTTTGGGAAGATCCAGTCCATCCGGATGCTCCCAGGCAAGCACTGTGCCTTCATCAACTTCAAGCAGAAGACAGCGGCAGAGGCAGCCTACGAGGAAATGCTGGTGAGCACTGGGCTGGGGGGACCCACGGCCCCTCCTGGGCCCTGCACCCAACGGGGCTGCAGCAGCACCGATGTCTCTCCCTCGCCAGGACGCTGACCTGGAGGGAAGCAGGCTGGTGCTGCAGCTCAAGCACCCCTCCCACGCCACGCCGAGCCCCTGGCAGCGCCTCTAGGCCTGCTGCGAGGGGGGTGCCCTCCCCAGGGGGCTCCTGTAGCCAGCAAACCTCGACAGCTCACGGGGAGCAGAGCCAGGCCCCCTGTCGTGGGACGCTGCCCCCTGTACACTGGGACCCCGTCCAGGGGCTGGCCCCACCGGACTGCAGCCCCAGCACCACCCAGCTCCGCGGCACCCAGCCTCGCACCCTGGGGAGCCAGCGGGACCCCTCCCGGCAGGGCTGTGGCCGCGGGGCTGTGACCTCTTGAGATGTTTAACCCCAGGAGCCGAGGAGTGAGCACGGCTGGGTTTGGGCGCTCCCTGCTCTGGTTTCAGCCCCAGCCTGGCGCTTTGTGCCCCCCATCCTGCAGCAGCAGCTCCTGGCTGTGCGCTGAGCGCTTGGAGCTGGTCCCCAGCCCTGGGAGGAGCCGGGGGCACCCTGCAGGGTGCCTTCCCCGGGCCTCAGCAGGCTGGGGGGGCCTTGCCCACCCCCTCTCTCCCTCTGCAGCAGCAGCCCCAGCCCCTGTCCCGGTGCTGCCGTGTGCTGGGCTTGTTCCCAGCCCAGGGCCCTACCTCCTGCCACCCAGCATGACTGTGCCTTGGGGGCTTGTCCCCCCCAATGGGCTCTGGGGCCCAGGGCCCGTGCTGCCCCGGGGGCTGCCCACGGAGCTCCCTGTGCCCAGAGGCCCTGCACGTAGCAGGGCTGGGCCCTGCCCCACAGCAGCAGATGCTGCCTTCAGGGATTTGTACCTGCTTTGGGTTTCTTAATAAAACCAAGAGCCAGACGTGTGCCTGTGCCGCTCCTTCTCCTGCCCTGCTGCCTGTCCCTGGCACCCCATCAGCCCCCCCCTTCACACCAGTGCAAAGCTGCCCCCCCCCCAACTGGGCTGTGGGTCTGTGCCCCCCCCAGGGCACTGCCACTGTCACACCTCACCCCCCCAGCTCCTGCCCCGTTGCCTGCCACGGCCTCGCTCCGTGCTGCGGTGCAGCCCCCCCGCGCAGCCCCCCTGTGTGACTCTGGGGAAACCCAACACGGGGGCGGGGGGCGCCGCGTTCCCAGGCAGGGCACGGTGGATGTGTTTTGTCTCTCAGTCCCTTCAGGCCCTGGCAGCGATTGATGGCCTGGGACTCGCGCGCGGCCTTTGAAGCGTTCGGGGCTGCTGCTGAGCTCCATTAAAGCTCACTTTGCAGCAGCACCCGCGGCACACAGGGAGGCTGGTTTCCCAGCGAACATCTGTGGGTTTTTAGCGGGATTATCTCTAATGGAGCTGCCCTTTGAGGCATCTGAGGGTTTCATGTGATTTACAGAGGCGAGCTGTGCTCGGTGGCTTTTGCATGGGAGAGGAGCGAGTGTCGGGCGGGCTCACAGCCGGGTGCTGCCGCAGCTCCTGCCCACCCAGCCCTCTCCACGGGGTGCTGGCTCACCACACTGGGGTTGTGAGGGGCCCTTCACTGCTCACCGAGCTGGGGTGAGCGGCTCTGGTGCACAGCTCCACATCCTCTGGGGCCCAGCACCCACAGGGCTGCTGCTTTGGTCACTCTGCTTCCCTGAGTCTTGCTGCCCCACCACTGCAGCTGCCCCCTGGCCGGGCTGCGTGGGCACTCCCGGTCCCGTGTGGGTGCTCCCTGGAGGAGTGGGGACACCGTGGTGGCCAGGGAGGACAGGACAAGGGACAGCAGGGACAGAGGGGATGGGCAATTGCCCAAGGCAGTGCGGGGTCCTGCAGGAGGGGTGGTGGTGCCATGGGGACACAGCGCTGTCACAGCAGGGACAGGGCAGCTCCGTGCCCAGGCTGCTCCCTGCAGTGCGGAGTCACCAATTCATGGAATCCACCTGGGCTGGAAATGAGCTTCAACCGAGTCCAACCACCAACTTGACTCAGCATGGCCCGTCACTAAATCGTGTCCCTTAGAGCCTCGGCCACATGTCCCAAATACACCAGTGATGGGGACACTGCTCAGCCCAGCTGTACTGGGCCCCCAACCCTGGGAACCTCTGGGCACGGAGAAGAGCCAGGGGGTCCCAGGGGCATGGGGAGGTGCTCTGAGCACCTGGGGTGAGGTGGGGGCAGCGCCCAGGCAGCCCCCAGGCAGCCCCCAGTGCCTCCCACCGCCCAGCTGGGGCCTCCCGGTGCCCGGGCTTCCCATCAGCAGGGGTCCTGGTGAGGGGCAGGGTCGGGGGGGTCCCGCTGCCCCCGGTGCGGTGTCACGCTGTGTTTGCTGTGGGCCCCTGGCCCCGCTGTTAGGAGAGCAGCCCCTGTAATGTCATTTGCAGGTGATGGGAGTCGCAGGGGCCGTGGCAGGAAGGCAGCAGGCAGGCCATCAAGTAGGATTTGATTAATATGCAAATGGGCGGCGGGGAGAAGGAGCACGGGAGACAGCGAGTAATTAATCACTAGTTAAAAGAAATTAATACCAACAGCAGAGGTTGTCAGGAAACAGCAGCAGAGTTAATCATCCAGAAAATTGGAAGAGGAAAAAGACGAGAGTGCGCGGGGAGGAGCGGAGCGCGGGGCCGGGCCTGGCGGTGCCCCCGCCGGCGGCACGGGCACGGAGCTGCCCCAGCGCCACGGTGACGGGCGCGGAGCACCCGGGGGCGAGCGCGGCTGGAGCGTGCCCGAGGCCCGGCTCCGGGCAGAGCCTCCCGGGACCGCGGGCCGGGTCCCGCAGCCGGGGACCCCCCCGGGGTGCTCAGCGCCCGCGCGCTTGGGGGACGCGGGGGGACCCCGCTTCGTGCGGCGCCGCGCAGCCCCGCAGCCCCGCTCCCCCCGCAGCCCCGCTGCCTCCCGCAGCCCCCCCAGCGCGCACACCGGGGGGGCCGCAGCTGCTGCCAGTGCCCGAGCCCGCGGCCGGCTGCCCCCGCGCGGTGCCGCTGCGGGCGGGGGGCCCGGGGAAGCGGCTGCCGATGGCGGCGCGCCCGGCGCCTGCGGCACGTCCCGGAGCGGAGCCCGCGGGAAGGGACGGGACGGGACGGGCGGCGGCGGGGGGGCTGAGCCCGGGGGGGCTCGGGCAGGCTGGGGCCGCGGCGGGGGCACCAAAGCCGCCGGGCACCGCGGACGGAGGAGCGGGAGGTGCTGGCACCGGCTCTCGCTGCGGGGACGGGGCCAAAACGCGGGGGCCTGAGCCCCCTCCTCCTCCCCCGTCCCTGCCCCACGCTGCCCCCCCCAGCCCGTGGGGTTCAGGGGGAGGGCTGGGGCCGAGGATGTGGGGTCCCGGCGGCGCTCGGGGAGGCTCTGGGGCCGGCGGGACTGCGGGACTGGAGCCCCCGGCCCCGGGCGTGCGGCCCCGTGCCCGGCTCTATCGTGGGGACCGGGGACATCGCCGGCGTGGCAGCCTGCCGGGAGGGGGGTGGCGGAGGGGCCGGGGGGCTGTGGGACCGCAGAGGCGCTTCGTTATCTCGCTCCTGGCTCCTGGCTGCGGCTGCTGGGGGCTCGTGGGGTGAGTGCAGGGCTCCTGGCTCTGGGGCTGGGGACAAACCGCCGCTTTTTGGTCGTCCCTCAAGTGAATGAGGCGTTGGCGGCAGCAGCAGCCCGGAGCCTTGCCCCAGCCCTGTGGGGCCATGGCTGCGGGCACCACGGGGCAGTGTGAGAGTCCTGGGATCCCGCGGGGGTGTGCAACCCCACTGCTGTGTGCGCAACCCCACTGCTGTGTGTGCAACCCCATAGCTGTGTGTGCAAATCCCACTGCTGTGTACAAACCCCACTGCTGTGTGTGCAACCCCATAGCTGTGTGTGCAAATCCCACTGCTGTGTGTGCAACCCCATTGCTGTGTGTGCAAATCCCTCTGCTGTGTGTGTGACCCTATTGCTGTGTGTGCAGTCCCCCCCTGCAAGGTGTGCAAACCCCATTGCTGTGTGTGCAAACCCCATCTGTGTGTCTGCAAACTCTTCCTGCGATGTGTGCAAACCGCACTGCTGTGTGTGCAACCCCATTGCTGTGTGTGCAAACCCCATTGCTGTGTGTAAGCCCCATCTGTGTGTGTGCAAACTCTCCCTGCTGTGTGTGTAAACCCCATTGCTGTGTGTACAACCCCTCCCCGCGGGGTGTACACCCCCCCCCCCTCAAGTCTCTGGGCCTCTGGGGGCCCGTGCAGAGCTGGGGGGAAGGAGTCGGCCCCGGAGCAGCACCGGGGCAGCCGGGTGGGTGCCGGGCTGGGGGCTCCCGAGGCCAGGCAGCCCCCGGAGTCTGCAAGCAGTGAGGAGAGGGAGGAGGGAGGCAGGGCGGGACCCCCTGGGGGTCCTTACCCCCACCGCTTGTCTTCTGCCCCCTCTCCTCCAGAGCCCTGTCCGGGGCTGCCCGCAGCCAAGGGGAAAAGCAGCACAAGGAGAGCCCCCGACCACCCCCGCCCCTCGCGCGTTCCCCCCCCCCAAGGTACGCCCGCAGCCGGGGGCTTCGGCACGGCCGGGCCGGGGTCCCCGGGCAGGGCGCGCCCCTCCCGACCCCGGCGGGATCGTGGCCGCGGCCCCGCGCACGCCCCGAGCCCGCCTTCCCCAGGCCTCCTACCTGTCAAATTAAAAGCAATTCCCGGGGGGGGGACCGCTCAAAGGCACTTTCAGGGCTAAATCTCATTTCTCCCCCTCCCCCTCGGCCGGCGCTGCTGCAGCGCTGGGGGAAGGGAAGGACAATGCAATTAAAAATGGAGTAAATAATGGAAGAAGCGGGTCTCCGTTCGGAAGTTTGCACCGGCGTAATTAGATCAGCGAGGGCTCATATGGAGCCCGGGGGGGCTCACACGGAGCGGCGATGACAGGGGGCTCCGGGGACCGCCGGCAAGGGCACGGGGCCGGCAGCTGCCTGTCACCTCCCCGCGGCCGCCCCTGCTCGGTGGGAACGGACGGGGGGGGTGCGGGGCCGGGCCCCCGGCACGGAGCAGCGCTTCGCTGCCGCTCGGACACCCCCCGCTCGCCCTGAGCCTCCTCGGGGAGTGACGTCATCGCCCCCGCGCGGTGACGTCACCGGAGCATGACGTCAAGGGCGGCGGCGTGGAGCCCAACGACTCGGAGCAGGTGTCCGGGTACCGGGGGGCGCCCCTGCCTGCCCCTGCCTGGGCGGTGGGGGCACGGACACGGGCACAGACACACGGACACACGGACACGAGTGCGAAAACACACACATGTACAGACACACACAGACACACAGACACACACAGACACACACAGACACACACAGACACACACGGACACGGGAACACGCACACGTAGGAACACACAGACACGTACAGACACACACACAGACACGGCTACACCAACAGAGACACAGACACAGACAAAGGCACGGACAGGGACACGCGGAAACGCGGACACGGACACACAAGCACACACCCGCGGACACACGGACACACAGCCGGGGGTGCTGTTTGGGGCCCGCTGCTCGCCCCCCCGCTGCTCCCTGCCCCGGCTGCGGGTGGCGGCGCCCCGAGCGCGTCCCCGCTGCAGCCTTGCCGGGGGGGTCCCAGCACTCTGGGCGCGGGGCTGGGGCCCGGCGGCGGTGCCGGCGCGGGGCTGAGCAGGGAGCCGGGGGGCTCAGGGACCGCGGCTCCGCGCCCCGCCTCGCCCCCGCCCGCCCCGGGACTCCCCCGGGCTGAGAACCCCATGCTTGTGCCCAGCGTGCCCAGCTCGGGCTTCAGCGGGGGGTGCGGGTGCTTGGGTGTCCGTCCGTCTGTCCGTCCGTTTGCTCGTGCACAGCCCGCCGCGCCCAGCCAGCCCCCCCGCTCCTCGTTAATAAGGTGTCTCCTTTATTCAAAATATATACACGCGGGGCGGCCCGGGCCTCGCGGACGGACCGACGGGACAGACACGATAGAAAATAAAATTAAAAAAAAAAAAAAAGAACAAAGACAAAAAAGAGAAATTGCACCAAAGCCCCCGGCGCGGGGGCGGGGGCAGCGCGGCCGCCCCGTTCCGGCGGCGGCCCGCGGTCAGTTCCCGGTGCCGGCCCGGCCCCGCCGCCTCAGTCCCCGACGTCGATCTCCTCCTCCGAGAGCTCGGCGGCGGGCGGCGGCTCGGGGCCGGCGGCGGGGGCGGCGGCGGGGGCGCGGGGGGGCTCGGGGAGCGCCGCCAGCTGCTCGAGGGCGGCGGGGGGCAGCGCCTGCAGCGAGGCCACGTCGGCGCGCATCTCCTCCAGGTCGCGCTTGAGCTTGGCGCGGCGGTTCTGGAACCAGGTGATGACCTGAGCCGTGCTCAGCGCCAGCCGCTGCGCCAGCTGGTCGCGGTCGGCCGGGGAGAGGTACTTCTGGTAGAGGAAGCGCTTCTCCAGCTCGTAGATCTGCTGGTTGGTGAACGCCGTCCGCGACTTGCGCCGCTTCTTGGAGGCCGGGCGGTGCCCGAAGGCGCCCAGCGGCTCCCGACCTGCGGGGACACGGCGTCAGCGCGGCTGCCCCCGGCCTCGGTGCAACCCCCCACCCCCGGCCCGCCGCCCCCCGGCCCCTTCCCGGCCGAGAAACGCCGAGCCGTGCCCAACCGAGCCGTGCCCAACCGACCCGAGCCGTGCCGAGAGGTGCCCGACGGGGCCGCGCTGAGTTTTGCTCAGCCGTGCAAAGCGAGCCGAAACGAGCCGTGCCGAGCCGAGCCCCGTGCCGTGCCGTGCCCGGTGCCGGTCGCGGCCCTGCCCGTGGCTCCGCACGGAGCCCAGTGCCCAGCCGCGGGTTCCCGGGGCCCAGAGCCGCCCCCCGCTCCCGGCCCGCTCCGCCCGCTTCCCCCGCCGCTCCACAGCGGCCCCGACCCGGGCCGAGCCGCCGCCTGCCGGCTCCTCGCCGCGCCGGGCCGAGCCCACCCGTGTCCCGCGGCCCCGCAGCCGCTCCGTTCCCTCCTGTCCCGGCCCGGCGGAGCGTTCCGGGGCTCCGGTCCGGTCTCTCCTCGCCGGCGGCTCGCCCCGGATCGTGCGTCCCGGAGCGCTGCCGCAGGGCTCGCACCGCGCCGCGGCCGGGCCGGGCTCGCCCCCGACCGGCCCGCGCTGCCGGCTGTCCTTTCGCTTCAGCGGCTTTATTAGCACCCGCTCCCGGCGGGCCCGGCCCGGGGACCGCCCTCAGAGCGTTCCGGTTACCGGCAGCCCGGTGCCCCGCGGCCGGTCTGCGGTGTGAGTCGGTTCCGGCCGCGCCGAAGCTCCCGAGGCCCCGACAGACCGCGCTCAGCGGCTGCCCCCGGTAAAGAGCTTCTGCGAAATGCGCGGATCCGTGTCCGGCCGCTGCCGGTCTGCTCCACGCTCGGTAACGGCTTCCCACCAGCGGCGCCGTCCCGCTCCCGGCTCCGCGCGGCCGTTGAAGCCTTTCGGCCGCCGGCGGCACCGA
Source organism: Aythya marila (assembly GCF_965140915.1). Classification (NCBI taxonomy): domain Eukaryota; kingdom Metazoa; phylum Chordata; class Aves; order Anseriformes; family Anatidae; genus Aythya; species Aythya marila. Next base: position 76,710,652 of record NC_139045.1, read on the forward strand.
CCCGCCGCGCTCCGTAGCGCGGCTCCCGAGGCCCGGCTCGGCGGCGGCTCGCCCCGTGAGGCTCCCGTTAACGCTTCGCCGTAGCCCGCGGGGCCGCGGCCCGGGCCGCTCTCGGTTCTCCTCCCGCTGAGCGGTCGCCGCCGGCCCCGGCCCCGCCGCGGCCCCGTCCGCCCGTAACGGGGCTGCCCGGCCCGGCGCGGTCTCTGCGAGGCGCCGGTCGGCGGCGGCTCCGTCCGTGTGTCCGTCCGTTCGGCACGCTCGTTCGCTAAGTGCGGGAGCCCCGGGCTGTCCCAATTTTCTGCCCGTGTGTCCGTCCGTGCAGCGGGCTCATTCGTTAATTATGTTAATTACGGGAGTCCCGAGCTGTGCCGGTTCTGTCCGTGTGTCTATCCGGGTAAGGGTTTTTTCGATAATTACGGGAGTCGCGATCTGCCCGTCCGTGTCCGGGTGTCTGTCTGGGTAACGTTTCTTTCTTTTTCTTTTTTTTTTTTTTTCTTTTTTCAATAATTACAGGAACCCCGCTCTGCCCATCCGGGTGAGGATTTCGTTGTTAATTACGAGAACTCCGATCTGCACGTCCGTGTCCGTGTGTCCGTCCGGATAAAGGCTTTTTTCGTTAATTTGGGAACCACGCGCTGCCCGGGTTCTGTCCGTGTGTCCGTCCGGGTAAGGGCTTTTATTTTTTCGATAATTACGGAGCCCCGAGCTGTCCCGTTTTTGTCCGTGTGTCCTTCCGGGTACGTTTTTGTTTTCCCCGTTAATCACGGGAGCCCGCTCTGCCCGTCCCCGGCGTTTCTTTTCGTCAGCTCCGAGAGCCGCGTTCTGCCCGCCGGTGTCCGCCCCGTAACGGCCTGTGTCGGACCGGGGCTGCCGGGCCGCGCACACGGCGGCTGCCGCTGCCGGGAGCCCGGGGCCGCCCGGGGCGTTCGGAGGAGCCGCGGCCGGGCCGGGCCCCGCCGGCGACGTGGCTGAGCGGCCGGGCTGCCGCCGCCCGCGGGGCCCGTTCCCAGCCGGGAGCCGCGCGGCCATTTCCAGCCCCGCGGGGCCGCCTCTGCCGGTACCGGGTGCGAGCGGCCGCCGGGGCCGGGAGTCCGCGCAAACGGGATTTCTGCGCTACAAACGAGGATCGCGGCCGGGGCCGGCGTGTCCGCTCGGAACGCGGCGAGGGACCCAGCCCCGCTCCGGGGGGCGGAAAAGCCGCGGCCCGGCGCGGGTTTTCGTTAAAGGTTTTCGTTACCGACGGGAGCGAGCCGGCGGCGGCCGGTCTGCCCGAGCGCTCGGTAACGGATCCACACCCTCCGCGGGGCCGCTGCCTCCGTTTTAGGGCTGGGGCCGCCGGCGGGACCGATCTCGTGCTCTCTGCGGCGCGGTCCGGCCCGGTACCCGGCTCGTTATGTGCGGCTCCCGGTAAAGGCGCCGGGGCCCGGCTCTCCCGCCCGCCTCAGCATTTTGCGGAGCTCGCTCTCCCGCTGACGCCGGGCGCCGAGGGCCCGGTACCGGGCTCTGACCTCGCCCGTCCCGGGGCCGCGGCGGAGCTCCCGCGGCGCGGCTCGGCCGGTGCGCACGGCGGGGGTTCGCTGGGCCCCCCGGGCCGGCCCCGGCCTCTGCCTCCCTCCGGGCCGCGGCTCCGCGGAGCGGTAACGCCGCGCCCGGTCCTCGCTGTGGGCACGCTCCGGGCCCTCCCGGGCCGCCGCCGTCGTCCGGGCTCTGTCCGGCGTCGCGGCCCCGCTCTCCCGGTGCGGACGTGAACCAAACTTACCGGAGCCGCCGGGCCGCGCCGCGCCGGGCGGGAGGCGAGGAGGGACCCCGGAGGCGGCCCAGGCCCGGCCCGCCGCGGGACCGAGTCCGCCACCCGCCGTCCCCTCCGCGCCCGGCCCGGCCCGGCCGCCGGACAAGCACCTGCCCCGCTCCCTCCGGGCCCCCGCCGGCCCCGGGCCGCCTCCCCGGCCGGCCCCGCTCCCGGCCCCGGCCCCGCGCCCACGGCCCGGCCCCGAGGCGCCCCGGTACCTTCCGCCGCCTGCAGCACGTTCAGCTCCAGCCCCTTGAAAGTTTTGCTGGCGAGCTCCTCCAGCGCGCAGAGCGGCGAGGACGGGGCGCACACGCCGTTGCGGGGCGCGCCGGGCCCCGCCGCCTTGTCCGGGAGCCGGGCCGGGGGCGCGCCGTGCCCGGGGGGGGCCCTGCGGCCCGAGGGCCTGCTGAGGATGTCCTCGATGCCGAAGGGGGTCAGCGGCTTGTTGGAGTTGGCGGGCGGCGGCAGCTGGTCCAGGGCGCCCCGGCGGCGCTCCTCGCCCGCGGCGGGCAGCGGGGGGGAACCGGCCGCCTCCCGCGCCGAGGTCATGGCGCGTCCCCGGTCCTGCACCGGGGCCGGCTCAGCGGCGCGCCCGCCTCATGCTGCCGGGGCCGCGGCGGCGGATCCCCCCTCGGAGCCGCTGTCCCGGCCGCCCCGCCCGCGCATGAAGCGGCTCCGCGCCGGCCGCGGCCGCACTTAAACCCGGCGGGCGCAGCCCGCCCCCTCGGCGGGGGCCCGGCGGCGGCGGAGCGCTCGGCCTCCCGGCGCCGGGAGCCGCTCGGCGGGCAGGGCGAGCTCCGCGCCCGCCGCCGCTCCCCCCCGCGGCCCCGGTGCCGCAGCCTTAAAGGCGCGGGGCCGGGGCGGATAACGGGGCACCGGGAGGAGGAGGAGCCGCGGGGGCGGGAGCCGGGAGCGGGGGAGCGGAGCGGAGGGGAGCGGAGGGGGCCGGGGGGGGCCGGGGGGGTCCCCGCCGCTCCGGCCCCGCGGGGCGGGGGGGGGCTCCACTCCCGGGCCGGTGTGGCTGGAACGGGAGGCAGCCGGGGCGCAGCACCGCGCCGCCGCGCCCGGTTTTAAGAGCTCCTCGGGGGCGGCCCGCTAACCCCCCGCCGAGCCCCCCCGCCCGACCCGGCGGGGCTTTTGCCGTCGCAGAAATTTATTAGCTCCCCTGCTCTAAAACGCCCCATAAAAGCGCAGGGGCCGCCGCGTCTGGGAGTGATTAGGCCGCTTCGGGCGGGTTTTGGGTTTCAGAGCGCGGCCCGGCCGTAAACCCCCCGGTACAAATAGCTCCGTGATCCCGTCCGCTCGTAAAGGCCCAGGGACGCCCGCACACGCAGGTGAGCCCCGCCGCCGGCACCGGGACCGGTTTCCCAGGCGGGACTGGGACCAGGAACTGTCTCATCGCCCAGAGGTCTCGATCCTTCCCAGGGCCAGTGGTGCATTCTCGGGGAATGCTGCCTGGGCGCTGGGCAGCATCTTCCCTGGGGGGCTGGGGAGGGGGCACCCAGCTATGGGATCAGGGAGGGAGCAGAGGACGCCATCCTGCTGTCCCAGTGCCACCCCCGGGATGCTGCAGATAGGAGGGGAAAGGAGGGGCGAGGGGCTGTCTCCAGGAGGCAAGGAATGGCCTGGGGGCATTCCCAGCTGCTGGGGGGATTGAGAAGGAGGGGATGCTGCAGCAAGCAGGGAGCAGCTCTGCTGGGTGCAGCGGGGAAGCCCTGCGCTGCTGGAGCTCGTGTGGGCACAGGCTGGTCACTGCGTGGCACACGCAGCATTGGTGACGCATTCTGGGGGGCTTTGGAGAGGGGATCCTGCTCGGGCAGGGGGGCTTGCACCAGTGACAGTGCCCTTCTGGGGCGGGTGATGCTCCGAGGGAGGGCAGCCTGAATGTGGGGAGGGGACAGCGGGGGACACAGAGATGCTGCTGAGGGTGCAGGGGTCACCACAGTAATGACAGAAAATGAACCTGTGGGCTGGGGGCCGTGGGGGAACTGTGCCGGGCGGGTGGGAGCAGGTGCAGGGGGACCCGCGTGTGCCGCTGCTGGTGCTGGGGAGGGGGAGAGCTGCGGGGGGGGGGCTTCCAATGTTGCTGACAAAGGCAGAACGCGATCCCCTGGCTGGAAATTGGAGTTAGACAAATTCAACCTTGAAATTTCCTAGCAGCCGGAGCAATTAAACCCCGGGGCGGGGGTGGGGTGAGGGCTTGCCGGCGCTCCAGCCCTCAGCGTGAGATTTAACCAATTTCTGAGAGGTTTTAAAGCTGCTCTTGGGAAGTCCCTGTGCCGCGGCGCAGGCTGGGAGAGCTCAGGGCTGCCCCTTCCCCTGGTGCTGGCCGTGTGCTGCTGGATGAGTCCCGCTCGTGGGGGCACCCGCAGCCCCTCACACTCGGCGCTGATGCGGCAGCGTCCATGTGTCTGCCTCGCAGCCTTTTGTCCTTTCCGCAGGGCTCGTGTGCTCAGCTGGCGATAAGGAGACACGGCAAGGAGCCGGTGGTGCCACCTTCGCTGCACGTGCTCCTGCCCGGCTCTGCAGTGCCCGTCCCAGGGTGCAGGTGAGCCAGGCCCCCGCTGCCTCCCCTGGCCCCTGACCCCGCAGGAGCTGCCCAGGCCTCGTCGGGGCCTCAGCAAGCGGCAGTGCCAGCCGTGCACGCTGTCCCCTCCAGCAGCACCGTGCAGCACAGGGGCACCGTGCCGGACCGTGGGTCCCAGCCACCCAGAGCAGGCAGGGAAGGGGTGCTCTGAGCTCCCCGGCCACATGTGCTGCGGGGACTGTGGGCTGTCCCCTAGGATGCTGGGGCTGTGATTCCCACGAGCTGCACCCTCAGTGTGTGCAGCCCTCTGGTGTGTGCAGCCTTCCTCGCCCCGGTCCTAGCCCTGCGGGGTGGCTGAGCCCCAGCTCACACCCGCGCCCTGTGCTCTGTCTCAGCTAATGCCCTGTGACACGCACCAGGAAATTGCTGCTTAGGCTAATTCCTTGTTCTTGCACTGACCGGGGTTTGTAGCAGCCCTGCACCTCTGAATAAATCTCGCCCTGCAACTTCATCTGCTCTGGGGACCGGGACGAGAACTTTGCCTACGAAGCCCTGGGCCAGCAGTGCCTGGAGCTCAGCATCGAGGCTGGGACCGCGGGGCCAGGACCTGTGCTGGTCACAGGGCTGCGTCTGGCTGCACTCACCCTGCTGGGATGTGAGGTCCCCCCAGCCCATGCCCCATGCAGCCTGCACCAGGACAGCTGGTGGGGGGAGTGCACAGCCAGAAGGTGGACACAAGGGCACAGAGCAGTGTGCCACCCCGTGCCCCCCGCCCTGCAGCGGGCTCTGTCCTGCCCCGGCCCTGCTCACCACGGGCACGCGGACCCCAGATAGGTGCAGAGAGGGCGCCGGCCCCTGGTTCACACCGGGTGGGGAAATGTCAGCCCCAGCTGCTGGGAACAGGATGGGAAATGTGCTTCACCCCAAAGCAGGACACAAGGTGGAAAACAAAAAGACTTCTGAATTTTTGCAGGAAAATTTCAGCTTCCTGCTGAGCGGGGCAGAGCGCCCTGGCTGGCGGCCGACCCCACGCTGGCCAGGCGCCCACGGCCCGGCGGGTGCTGCGTCCTGCATGGGTGCTGGGACAGAGCTGGGGTCCCCAACACTGCGGGGGGTGCATACCCCAGTACAGCTCTGCCAGCCCATATGTTACTCCCTTGGTGCAGGCCTGGGTGCGGGAAGCAGCCCCCAGCGCACCCGTGGGTGCCCCCAGCATGGCCTGGGACAGCCGAGGCGGAGCCCTGCGTGGCTCTGCCCCAGCAGCTGCGCAGGGTCTGCAGCACTCGCATCGGGAGCAACGTGAGCAGTGCCAGAGCACAGCTGCGCATGCACGTGTGAGGGCGTGCACGCGCACAGGGCCGTGTGAGCACGCGCAGGGGCACAGGCACAGGATGGCGTGTGTGCCTTGCATGGTGCCAATGGCTGGGGGTTGGCTGGACACCCCCACCCAGGACACCCGTGTCTCGAGGGCACCCGTAGCACAAAACACCCACGGCACAGGGGCACGGGGGCACCAGTGTGGCTTGGGGCACCCGTGGCCGTGGCAGCCCTGGGAGCAGGCGGCAGGGACGCCCCACGCTCGGGTGTCTGCGCTGTGCAGCGAATTCCCTGTGACAGGGTAACGTGATTAGGGGCGGGAGGTGGCAGCTCAGCCCTCTAATATGCTTATGCCAAGGCTCCGCGTTCTGCCCCTGATCTATTATTTAGCGAATCCATTTCAATAACGCAGGCTCCATGACGAACCGCCTGGCAGTAATTCAATTAGGGGCGCTCCCAGCCCCGCGCCAGAGTTAGAAATGCAGAGCAGTTTGCACATGGAAATTGCTTGCAAATGAATTTTCCTTTAATAAGGGGAATAGCTCGGTGTAAAATTAAACTGTCAGTAGCGGAGGCGCGCGGGGCATTACCAGGGGAGCTGCTGCGCGGGGCCTGCGCGCCCTGGTGCCGGGGGAGGAGACCCGGCCAATTATTGGCAATAAACACTCACCCGGCTCGCGGCTGGGGCGGCTGCGGCGAAGCAGCAACTGATGCGATTACACTCGCCCCGGGGAAACGGCGTATTAATGTGTCCGGGGAGCGGGGGGCGCCGGGGATCCCTCGCCAGGGGTTACTGGCAAATGATCTATTCATTACCGTGCACTGACCTCGCGGCACGCACAAGTGCTGGGCGGACCCGCAGCTTAATCAAGCGGAGAGCGCGGCGGGGATGAGCGCTGCCGGGCGTGGACATGGTGAGGAGTGGGCAGGGGCTTGTGCCCCCCCAGAGCTGAGGGGCTGGGGGCATCTGAGACACACGGGGCCGTGCAGGTGTGCGCAGTGTGCAGGCAATGCTCACCCCCGATGCCTGCGGTGTGTGTGTGCACCCCCGGCAGACACCCAGTGGCCCTGTGTGTGGCTGTGCACAGAGCTGTGCAGGCGTGTGACAGCCGTGCCTGGGGGTGTGCGGAGCACCAGGCTGTGAACTGGGACCAGACGTGCTGGTGCTGGGGGCCCCAGGCAGCGCCCAGCCCTGGGGAAGGCTTGGACCCAGCCCCTGCGTGATGCTCTGGCAGGGACAAGGTGACCCCGCCGCAGGGACCCCAGCCCAGTGCCATGGGGGGAGCTGCCAGCCCCCAGCCCCAGCTGCCGCCCTCCCCCTGAGACCCCCCCGCCACGGGGGCCTCCATATGGGCCTGGGCCAAACTCTAGCCAAATGGGCCGGGGGGGGGGTTGCATTTCAAAGCCTCCGACTGTGAGCAAACGCTGCTCCCTCCTCCCGCGCTGCCTCCCAGCCCCGCGCCCCGCTGGCCCTGGGTCAGGGCAGGGCTGCTGGGGACAGCCCCGTCCCCTTTCCCAGGGACGGTGGGGGCAGCCCCAGCCTGTGGTGGCCGCTGGCATCCGTGGAGCAGCCAGCAGCAGTGGGATGGGAGCAGGGGATGCACTGGCGAGGTGCCTGTGCCGGGTGGCCTCATGCAGGGGCTGGGGATCCTTCCCGAGGGCGCTGGGGCGAGGGGTGCTGCAGGGGGAGGCCGTGCTGGCCAGGGCATGGGGGGGGGAGTGGAGGGGAGCGGGAGCTGCGGCCAGACCTGGGGCTGGGAGCAGGCGGGGGCTGCGGGGAGCGGCCCTGGACCCCTGCCCCACGGGGCCATGCGCTGTCAGCTGCAGCCAGGCGAGCGTCCGCACAGCCTCCCCGGCGTGGGAACCGCGTCCCGCCGCAGGGTCGGGCAGGGCTATTGTGCAGGGCTGTGCGCCCGCGCCCGGCGGGGGCAGGAAGCGGGGCAGGCAGCACCGTCTCCCCGCTGCCGCTTCCTGCCCCGCGCCACAAATAGCCCTGCCCGGGCGACGGGGCAGCCAGCGGGGGCAGCTGCCGGGGGGCTCTGCGGGACCCTCGCCCACTGCTGCCCTGAGCAGCGCCCCCGGACCAGGGCAACCCCTGGAGTCCTCATGGCCCCTGGGGGTCCCAGCCACCGTGGGGAGCGGGGGCCGGGTGGGAGTCAGGGACCCTCTGGGGGTGGCTGTGGCTGGGCCGGCCCCTGCCCCGCTGCCGCAGCACCCCGGGGCCCCTGGGGGTGGCCGGGTGCCGCGGCGGGGCCGGCACTGCGACCCGCAGCCATGCGGATTCAATTAGGGCTGTGAGCGCGGGGACTCCAGCTCAGCCCCTCGCCGGGGCAATGAAATGAGGAAATGGCTCGTCTGAGCCGCTGACAGCTCTGGGCCGCGCTCGGAAGATAAACGACCGCGGGATTAAAGCTTCGCACGCTGACAGGGCGCACCTGAGCGAGGAGCAGGGCTGGGGCGGCCACGGGCAGGGTGTCCCGGGACCCTGACACGGCAGAGGGGCCGAGGGGGGCCGGGCAGAGGGCTTCTGGGGTGCCCAAGGGGCGAGGGAGACCTGGCGCCTGTGGGGTGCAGCTCTGGGAATGGGGGTCCGCAGGCACAGCGAGGCCTCTCAGGCCCCGAGTGGTGCCAGGCTGGCAGTGACACAGGGTCTGCAGGGCACTGAGCGATCCCGGCCCCGCAGACCCGGGCTGGAGCTCGGTGAAGCCTCCCCAGCCCGGGAGCATGATCTGGGAGCACCAGCATCAGCACCCTGGGGTGCTCAGGGCCGGGCTCAGGGACAGCAGGGCTGCAGTGCCACAGTGCTCTCCTCTGGTGGGACATCGCCTGTGGGGCGTCCTCCAGGGACACGGACGGGGATGGGGACAGGGATGGGGACAGGGATGGGGACAGGAGGCAGCAGGCGAAGGTTGAGCTGGTCTCCCCCCGTCAGGGCTGCAGCTCCACACACCGCTCCCCACCAGTTTCCCGGAGCACGCAGCTGTCCCCACGCCCCACAGCGCAGTCCCGCCAGTGCCCCACAGCCCCACAGCCCCCCGCAGCCCTACAGAGCGGGCAGCAGGGTGCTGCCAGGCAGGGCTGGGGGCTGAGGCCGGCACCAGGGTGCTGGGCACCCCACCGGCTGCCGGGGGGATCGCTGGTGGGCAGGGTGTTGGGGCGGCGTGCGTCGGCACCGCGAGCGCTGGGGCTGCAGCGTGGCGGCAGGCGGAGGTGCGGGGAAGGGGGGGGGGTATCGATCGGGGCTGCCACGCAGCGGGTCAGTGATATCATTAACCCCGACAGGGCTGCCGGGCCGCGCCGCCGAGAGGTTAATTAAAAAGAAAAGTTCAACGAAACGCAGCAGCGGTGGCTGTGGGGGGGCCGGCGCGGCGGCACTGGTGCAGGCAGGCGGGCACGGTGCCGCTGGGGGCAGCCATCGATCGCCCCCCCCAGCAGCACGGGCTGTCACTCAGCGCTGCGGTGGTGGAGGGGCCGTGGGACAATGGGGGGGGGACAGGCGGCTGCAGGGGGCCCTGTCCCAAAGCTGTGGGGCTCAGCAAGGAGGGTGCTGGGGCCCTGCCCCATAGCAGGGGGGGCACTCTGAGGGGTGGGGGGCTTGGGCTGGAGCAGCCACAGCGCTGCCGGCTGGCAGCAGGGCAGAGCACCGCCATCCCCACCCTGTCCCTGTCCCCAGCCCAGACCTTGCTCGTTGCCCCCCAGCAGCCACACAGAACCCCCCACTCCTGGGTGCCAGGGCTGGGCAGGGTGCGGGGCCGCTGGACTCAGCTGTGGGGAGACCCCCCCCAGCCCCGGCACCCCCAGCCCCGCTGTGCCCCGCACGCTGCCTCATGTGTGTCTGTGCAAGCGCACGCACGCATGGTCGGGGTATTTGTGAGCCGTGCACGTGGGGGTTCTGTGCCTGCTGCCTGCGTGTGGGTGCTCAGGCACCGTGGGCACGCGCCTGCCTGCACACCCCGGCTGCATGCGTGTGCTTGGGTGCCCCCGTGTGCAAGCCTGGGGCACGTGTGTGCACGTGTGTGGTGCAGGTGGGTGCTCGCACACGCGCTGTGGGCGATGCGGCTGCCGGGCAGTGGGGACACAGCCGAGCGTGGCTGCGTGTGCCAGAGCCTGGTGGCACGTGGTGAGAGGGCTGTGTGCTGGCAGGGGTCGAGCACTTCAGCGTGTGGGTGTTTGCATGCACAGAGGTGTTTGTGCACACACACACACACGTGAATCTGTGTGCGCTGGCACGTGTGGGTGTGGGCATCTGAGCAGCACACGCGGCTGCTTTGTACGCACACACTGCGTGCACCGGCACCAGCAAACGTGCTTGTGCCACCCTGAGCAGTGTATGTGTGTGGGGGGGACACGCTGGGCTCTGGGCCCTCCTGCCCCTCCCGTGTGCCCCCCCGTGCCCCCAGCCTGCAGCCCCAACCCGGCCCGGAGTCTCCACACCCCCACGTGCCTGGCCGGGTGCAGCCCCGAGCCGGGGGCTCCTGCTGCCCGCGCCGCCCGCTCCCGCACTCCCTAAATCAATTCCGGGGTTATTGAAACGCCGCGTCTCCGTCTGGCGGCTAATTGCTTGTGATCCCTAATAACGCGCGAGGCGGGCCCCTCTCCCGCTCCGCAGCCACGCTGCGCCGTGGCACCACCGCACCTCGGGGCCATGCCGGGCCTCGTGGCGGGGCCGTGGCTGCTGGGGGCCGGAGGGGGGGTCCCGTGGGGGGGTCCCGTGGGCAGCCCCGGCCCCGGGCGCCGGCTCAGGTGGGCGCCCCCCGGCCGGGCGTAATCAGTCCCAGCAGGGCCGGCCGGAGATGAAAGGGGCGCGCTCCCGGCCCATCCATCACCCTGTTTGCTTGGCCTGCTCCCGCGGCCCCGCGGCCGGGCCCTAAGTACCTGCTCCTGACACGGCCCATATTTACGAGCCCCCCCGCGCCCGGCCGGGGACCGGCCCGCGCGTTTAATGGGCTTTGTAATGGCAAATTACAAAGTGTTACAAGGGGAAGATTAATCGGCAGGGCTGAGCCCGGCTCATGCCTGCAGGTAACCCGATCGGCCGGGCCAGCGGCAGGAATGCGGCGCTCCCGGCACGCTGACCCCGCTCGCCTGGGGACGTTCCTGGGACACGGGGGTCGCGGGGACCCACCCGTGCCTCTGCACCCACTGCCATGGCCCTGCAGCCCCGCACCCAGCCGGGATGGATGCGACCCTGTCCCCCAGACCCAGCCGGGCACCACTCCAGAGGTCCCTGTCCATGGAGAGGTCCCCAGCGTCCCCAGCCTAGCAGGGATGCTGTCACCGTGTCACCACGCTGTGACTGGTCCTGGATAGGTGCCACCTGCTGTCCCCACACCGCAGGCACTGTCACAGGAGGGCCCATCCCCAGGGACACATGGGTGCCCCCCAGCCTGGGGTGAGCAGAGGGGCTTGGTGGGACGGGCAGGCAAGGCAGGCTGCTTTCACCTGCACCCGGCCACGCCGTGCCCTGCCCCATCCCCTCAGTCCTAATGCCCCAGAGGTGCCCGGTGGCCACCCAGTGGGCTCTGTCTCCCCCACCACGTCTTTGCCCAGCACAGCACAGAGCACAGCACGGCACAGAACAGCATGGCACATGGCACGGCACGGCATGGCATGGCACAGAACGGCACAGAACGGCATGGCACAGAATGGCACGGCATGGCACGGCACGGCACGGCACAGTATGGCACGGCACAACACGGCAAGACACAGGGCACAGCTGTTGGGCTCTCGAGTTACTGAGGCTGGGCTGGTCCTGGGGGTGCGGCTGGGGGGAGCGGGGCCTGGGGCAGGGAGGGGCAGGGAGGGGCAGGGCCCCCCCAGCGGGTCCCCCACGTGCTCTCTGTCCCCCTCGGGACAACACGGGCCAGACCCTGGCCGGGCAGGGAGGATGCAGGACAGACCAGGGCTAAGAATAGAGCTGGGCTGGGAGCGGGAGGAGGAGGAAGGATGGGGCTTCCTCTGCGACGGCTCTTCTTCCTCCCGCCCAGCCGCTGCCATGCGGCACGGCGCGGCACAGCCCTCGCCCTGCGCCAGGTCGGGGCCTCGCCGCGGACCCCGGGACTGCCTGAGCGTGGGCTGGGGAGGGGAGCACTGCTCTCGTGCCTGCTCCCAGCCCTGGGGTCTCCCCCACAGGCTCCTGCCCACTCGGCATCCCCTGCCTGCTGCGGGGCAGAGCCAGCCCAGCTGGTGGCTTCTCCAGTGCCCAAAGTGGGGCTGGAGCCGTCCAACGACCGCAGCGGGGAGCTGGGGCTGGGCAGGCACCCGCCGGCAGCAGGAGATTGGGGTCCCCGGGCCCTGTGGCAACGACCAGCGGGCAGACGGCCGGGGTGAAGGCTGAGGAAATGCCCTGGGCCGGGTGCTGGTGCAGCTGCAGGCGCCCTGTGCAGGGATGTGACCACAAATGTCCCGTGCAGGGAATCCAACCAGGGGCACCCCCCCTGAGCTCTCCCTCCACAGCACCTGCAAGAAGGGCTGGCAGCGGGTGCAGGACCACGAAGCCTCGGATCAGCTCCACATGGCCCAGGCAAGGCTGGGGCTGGTGCCGGGGCTGGTGCTGCCCCGGGTGTGCCGCTGCTGCAGGGGCCTGGGCTGGGGACCGGGGGGGCAGGCGCCAGTCCCGCTTCTCCCCGTGGCTGGGAGCACCGTCCTTCTGGGCACGGAGCCGCTGGCTCCACTGGGACCGGGGGCTTCCTGCAAGGAAGGTGGGACAAGGAGGGGAAGACAATAAAACCCAGGAAATGCTCTGAATAGCAAAGGTAACTGCTCCACCGAGCCCTTGTGCCGCCTCTGCGCTGAGTCAAGCCGGAAGCATCGGGCAGATGGAGTGGCTGAGCAGGGACTGGGGCCTGGGGGCCCCCACAAGGCTGCCCTGTCCCCATCCCCATCCCCATCCCCATCCCCATTGCCATCACCAGTGCCAGCGCCATCCCCAGTGCCAGCGCCATCCCCATCCCCATCCCCATCCTGCAGCCCCACACTGGACAGCACCCGCCGTGCCTCAGGCCGGGGCTGAGCCCTCGCACAGCCCTTGCTGCTAGCTGGTGTTTCCAGTCTTGCAGTGATTAGCCCTAAAAGCCTGACCCCACGTCCCCCTCATTAAACTGCTGCCCGTTTTATTGCTGGGCAGTGTGGTGGGGAGCAGTGGGGGAGGCCTGGAGGGATGGGGCTGGGGCTGGGGACAGGGCTGGGGACAGGGATGGCAGGGTGCTGTCTGTCCCTGAGTCAGCCAGGCAGGGCTCCAGCACAGGGGATGCAAGGACAGGGGCACAGAGCAGGGCAGGGGACCCCTGGCCAGGGGGTGCAGACACCCCCAGTCATGCCCTGGATCCCTCAGGACAGGAGGGAAGCACCCCCAGGCACGAGGGCTCGGGGGCACCCCAGGTCCCATGCAGGAGCTGAGCTGCCCGTGTGTCCTTCAGCTGCCCTCACCCGTGCTGGAGGTGAAGCCCCGGGGCCGGGCACTGTCCCACGGCTGCTCCGTGCCCACAGCACTCGGCCCCAGCTCATCGCCTCCCGGGGCAGGTCCCAGGCCAGCGTGGGCCCCGACGGTGCCCTCGCGCGGGGCCGGGGCTGTGGGTTACGGCCAGGCACGCTGCGCTCCCCCAAGCCTCCCAGCGCCGAGTGATTTATGGGCAGGGGGAAGCGCGCGGTGCAGACAGATCGGGCCATAAAACCTCGGGGCAGGAAGTCTCGCCAACTTCAAAGGCCGCACAGGGCTGTGGCCGCAACAATAGCGGGGCCGACGAGCCCAGCGCTGTGGCACCCGCGACGGCAGGGTCCCGGGGACGCGGGTGGCACCGCAGCCTGCGTGCACCCCGTATGTACACCCCGAGCACGTCTGCACCCAGCCTGCCTCCAGCCCGCACACCCAGGGCACGCATCCGGCACGTGCAGCCCATGCGAGCACCCCATGAGAGCGGCTCCCGTGTGGGCACTGCAGTGGGAACGGGGCTGGCTGCGGCGAGCCCAGCACCACGTCCCGTGGGCACTGAGCACCCTCCACGGCGGCCCCAGCCTGCAGACCGCGGTGGGGTACGGGGATGGTGGCCCCATGGCGCGAGTGCAGCCCCACACGCATCCCGGTGCGCATCCCCCCGCACCGTGCCCGGCGGCACGGAGGAAGGCAGGGTGGGGCGCGGGCGGCGCGGCCTCGCAAACAAAGGGCTGGAGGAAATGCCGCCGTCCAAGATAAACCGGGAAAGGTGAGGGGGTGCCCTCCCGCCCCGCCTGGCCGTGCTCCCACGGCCTCCAGCCCTGCCTCCCGTGCGCTCCTGCACGGGGCTGGAGGAGAAGGGCCTGGAAGTGCCGGCCCCGGCACCTTTTATGCCAGGGCAGCCACCCTGTCACTGCCCGCACCTGGCGGCGCTGGGTCCCCAGCTCGTCCCTGCAGCCAGGGCTGGGGCCGGGGCCACCGGCCAGCACCGTGCCGGGGCTGGTGCAGGTCAGCCTGGGCTGCCCCGGGCTTGCTGTGGGGCCTGCGTGGTCCCGGTGGGGACAGGACTGCAGCAGGGGGGTGCTGGAGGATGCAGGGGGCTGAGCTCCGTGCACACCCCAAGCCCTCCCAGCCCTCCATGGCTGCTGCTTTGATGCTCTGGCTGGGAGAGAGCCCTGCGTGCCCAGCGCGGCTTTCCCAGGCCCTGAGGCTGTGTCCCACGGGGCTGGGGCTGCCGTGGCCCCTCCGTCCGCAGGAAGGTGCCCCCCCCGCCCGGCCCCACTTTCCCACGGTGCCGGGCATCCCGGTGCCAGCCTCCGGTGCCCACATCCTCGGGAAGCCGGCAGGAAGTGGGCGCTGCCCCCCCGCTCACCCCAGGTCCGCTGCCTCCGCGGGGGCTCGGCGGGGGCTGGTGCGGGACCCCGGGGCCGGGAGCGGCGGTGGCGCGGTGCCGGAGCAGGGCCGGCGCGGTGCCGGGGGGCGCGTGGGCACAGCAGGCCGGCCCGTCAGAACCGCACGGCGTCGTTTAAAGACGATCAGGCGGTGACAGGAATTAAATTGTGTTTTGATTTTCTCATTAGCCTAATCTCCAGCGCGCCTCGTTACGGGGTAATTTCCCCGCTCCGGCATGACAGCTCATTCCCACCATGACAGCCATATGCCAGCGTGCCCGTGCTGCGCACCGGTGGTCACCAGGGTGCCGGGGAGGGACAGCCATGCTCCCCAGCAGCTCCAGCACATGCATGTAGGTGGGACGTGGCCAGGGTGCAGGCTGTGGGGTGGCACTGTCTGGGCCCCGGCTCTTGTGTCCCGCGGCGCCCCATCCATCCGCGCCCCGCCGAGAGGCGCTGTCAGGTCCCGCTGTGCGCGGGCTGGCAGCCGAGAGGGGCCCCGCGGCGCGGCCTGGCAGCTGGGCTGGCAGCACGGTGCCGCGGTGCTGGCAGCACCCAGCCGAGGCCGGGAGCCACGCTGAGGTCTGCGGGGGTTCCTGGCCTGGGCACGGGGGCATCGCAGGGCTGGCCCCACGCACCGGGTCCCCAGGCGCTGCCCCGCTCACCCCGGCAATGGGGTGTGAAAGCCGTGGCAGGCACGGGCAGCTCATTTGTCTCTGTCAGGAGCCAGCACAGGAGACGGTGCCACCGAAGCGTGGCGGGGACAGCAGCGGCGAGCGGGTGCTCGACACCACCCCACTGCCCAGTCCAGCTCAGGACAGGGCAGCCACACGGGGATGGGCCCCTCATTGGTGCAGCCGGTGCCAGCAGCATGGGGGTCCAACCCCTGCACCGCCTGCAGGGCAGGGACAGAGATGTGGGGTGTGAAGCCTTCAGAGGGGCAGTGCCGTACCCCTCTGACAGGCACCACAGCCCCACAGCCTCCCTGCGGGGCCCAGGTCCCCTGGCACCCCCTGCAGGACTCACGGCACCACCCGTCTCCCTGAGGTGCTGCTGGAAAGGGGCAACGAGCACAGCAAGGGGCATGGGGGGGCCTTGGGGAGGGGAGGCCAGCAGGATGGGGTACACGAGGCAGGGCTGGTGCTGCCCTGCACCCCGGGGCTACAGGGGCAGGGGCTGGGGGCCATGTGGTGGTAGGGCTGAGGGGTCCCTCGGGGGCTGAGCCGTCCCGCTGACTGACACGCGGCCCCTCGCCGAGGTAATCCTGCAGCTGAGCCTGTCCGTTACGGCCTGCACGGGGCCAGGGCGCTGGGACCGGCACGCCTGGGGCACCCCCATGTCACCGCCTGTCCCCGTCCCTGCCCGGTGTCACCACGCGGGGCTCAGAGGGGTGGCTGCGGCCACCGACCCCGAATCCCCCAGCCAGGCCCTTGGGCAGCCCCAGACGGCTCGGGGCTCAGGGTGGTCGCTGTCCCCGTCCGGAGCCGGGCTCGCTGCCGGGGACCCCACGCACGGGGCACCAAACGGTCCCTCGGGTCCCCGCATGGCCGTGGGGTGCCGCAGTGGGGCCGGGCCGTGCCGGCCTCCCCGGGCAGGGCTGTGCGGCCCCCGCAGCCCCCCGGATTAGGGCCGGGCGGAACGGGGGGCTCAGGTTTCCCTCTCTGCCGGGCTGGAGCCTGGTGCCATTAGCCCCCTCGGAGCATGACGCGGGGGCAGGATATCAAAGCGCCTTCGCCCTGCACTAAGCGGCGTGACCGCGGCTCGCAGCCGGCCCCGACGGCCGGGCTCGACGCGGGGCCCCGGCCCGGCCCCCGGCCCCCCCCCCGCGCCCCCGCCCCGCCGCCCCCCGGCACCGCCCGCGGCCTCTTGGGGCCGGGCAGCGGGCACGGGGGCTGCCGGCACCCCGCGACCGCCCCGCGCCCCCCGTGCCCGCCCCGTGCTCCCGGCCCCCCGGGCTCGTCCCGCGCCCCCGGCCCCCTCCCCCGGCCCCCCCGCGGCTGCGCTTGGTTTGAATTAGGCTCCGGGGCTGGGCGCGCTGATAAGCGGGGGCGCGGGGGGCGCGGGATGCGCGGGGGAGCGCCCGGCCCCGGCCCCGGCCCCGCGGCGGTTTCCTGCTCTGCCAGAGCCGCTGCTGAAAGACGCGGGGGCGCCCGGCCCCCCCCAGCCCGGCCCGCCCCGCCCCGCCGCCCGCCCGTCCGTTTGTCCCTCTGTCCGTCCGTCCCTCTGTCCCTCTGTCCCTCTGTCCGTCTGTCCGTGCGCTCCACCGGCTGCGCCGCCGGGGGTACTGGGGGCAGCGGGGGCCCCGTGTGACCCCCCCGGGATGCGGGGCCGGCCCCAGCGCCCCCGTTCCCCGGGGCGTGCTTAGCGGGGGGGCCGCGGCCCGGGTGAGGGATGGCCGACAGCTGGGCGGGGGCGCGGGGCCGGTAACCGGATCCCCCCGCGGCGGCGGCGGGGTCCCGGGCGCGGGGTCACCGCGGAGCCGGGGGCCGGGGGCGGCCCCGCCGCGTTGCTGCCGGCGCCGGGGTCCCGCGGGGGACGGGGGGGGGGTTCCGCGGGCACCCCCCGGGCTGACCGGGGACCGGGCTGCGGCACGGCCCCGGGGCTCGGCGGGGGGGGGCCGGGCACCTGTTCCCCTGCCCGGAGCGGGGTCCCAGCCGCCGGGACGCGTTAACGGGCGGCCCCGGCCCCGCGCCGCCGCCCCCCCGCGCCCCAGATGGCTGCGGGAGCGCCCCCCCCGCGGCGGGGCCGCCCCGTTCCGCCGCCCCCCCGCGCCCCGGGCCCGTGCCTTCATCACGGCTCATTGTGCGCGGGCGGCGGGGGGCGGCGCGGGGGGGCCGGGCCGGGCGGGTGCCGCATCTGCGCTCGGCCGAGGGGCTGCGAGCACCGGCACCGCGGGGAACCGGGGGGGGGAAAGGAATGAGGCTGGGGGGGGCCGGGCCCCTCAGCACCGCCCCGCACCCCACAGCACCCCCACGGGGCACCCCCCTGGCTCGGCCCTGCACCCAAAAACTGTTCGTCATGGCTGAGTGCTGTGTCCCCCCCTGTACCTCTGCACCCCCTCCCCACGGAACCCCCCCAGGCTGCACCCCCCAGCACCCAGCGTGGCCCCCCCGCCAGAGGGACCCAGCAGCAACCCCCAGCCTCCCCCCGCCTCCCACAGAGAGGGGAGGCGCAGAGGATTTTCAACAGTTTTATTCAAAAAATAAACTCAAGCAGGGGGGTATTAAGTTAGGAGGAGTGGGGTAGGGGGGCAGGAGCAGGGCTGCGCTGCGGGGGGGGGCAGCACCGCCCCCAGCCCCTACCTCCTCTTGTCCTTGATGCTGTAGTGCAGCAGGAGGGGCGCGGGCTGCAAGGCAAGGGGGGGGGCGTCAGGACAGCAGCAGCACCCCAAAGCCATCAACCCATGCGCCAGGGCCCCGGGCAGCAGTGACCAGCGGGGGGGCTGCTCGGTGAAGTTGCCCACCCCTCCTGGGATGTGCCCCCACCCTGACCTGTGTGGGGACGCAGCGCCCGGCAGCAGGGAGCGGCGTTATCCAGCATCTCGGCTCCCTGCTCCCCTGCTCCGTGGCCTCAACCGAGCACTGCCCCAGCCCAAACAGCCCCCAGAGCCCCCCCATCTCCCCGCCCAGGGCAGGGGGACCGGAGGCAGCGGGTGCCCGTCCCCCCATGCCACCCACCTTGCCGAACCAGCGCGAGAGCCAGAGCTGCTTCATCGTCATGTGGTCGGGGAGCAGCTCGCCGCCGAACAGGATCTGCACCTACGCGTGGGGGCACGCAGTCAGCCAGGGCCTGCGCCCCCCCCCCCCCCAGCTCCCACCCAGGGTCTGCGCCCCCCTGGACCCCCAGCCCTGGGCCCCACTCACGTGCTGCAGCGGCAGCCCCAGGCGGTGACACAGGACCCTCCGCAGGTGCCGGATCTGCGCCCGCACGGAGCACCTCACGTATTTATGCTGCAAGGGGCAGAGGGCTCAGCGCGGGGTGGGTGCTCGGCAGGGGGCCCCAACCCACCGCCCCCTCCGGGATCAGCACCGGGCCGAGCCCTCGCCCCTGCACCAGAGGCACCGAGCCCGAGGGGGGGCTCTGCCTGCCCCCCGGTCCGGGGCCATCCCTAGGCACTCAGCAGCCCCCGGGCGCTCACCTGCAGCACAGCCTTGCTCTTGTCCTTGCTGGAGCTGCGGGGGGAAGAGAAGGGGGAATCTGGGGGATCCTGCAGGGGAGAGGGGCTGCAGCCCCCACCCCTTTCCCCGGCACAGCCTGGGGCGAGTCCGCGGGGGCTCCTGCGCCCAGCCCCGGAGGTGGGGGCTGCCCCGTGCCACACGTCCCCCCGCTCCCCCGTCATGCACGCGTGGAGCTGGGGCTGCAGCGGGGCAGGCGTGCGGCCGGGCTGGCAGCTGAGCTGCAGCCATCGATCCCATTACAGCTCCCAGAGCTGCCACTTATTGACTTTGCTGTCGGGAGCCAGCAGGCAGCTGCGCAGCGCGCCCTCCCCAGCATTTATTAACGCTCGCAGCCGCCAGGCAGGGGCTGCTGCTGGGGGGGGGGGGAGATCTGCAGCGGGGCCGCGCAGCCCCACGGCTCGGCCGGGTCCCCTGCTGCCCAGCAGCAGGATGCACGGTGTCCGTGCTGTCCCTGGCCCTGTCCCTGCTCCCAGCCAAGGAGCAGCGGCTCGGCGGGACCCCCCACTCACCTCTGCTTCTCGAGGCAGAGCGAGACGTGCTCGTCGTAGCGGAAGTAGTGGGCGCGGGAGTGGTCGAAGGTGCTGTAGGGGAGCCCCATGGGGTCGCCCCCGACTGTGTCTGGGGAGAAGGGGGTGGCAGTCAGCCGGCCCCAGGTGCCGGGGCTCCACATGCAGCCGGCTCCTGGCACCGCCACGCTCTGGCCCCGCGCCCCCCTGAAGCCCCCCGGCCCTGCGCCCACCCTCGCCGCTGGGCTGCGTCACCCGGTCGAGGCCGCGGGACTGGTAGAACTCCCGGATCCTCTTCTCTTCACCTGCGGGCGAGAGGCAAGCGGTGCTCAGGGCTGTCCCCTGCCCCCTCAGATCCCGGGGGCTCCCCGACCGCCCCTCGCCCATCTCCCTGCTGCGGGGGGGGTCGGCAGCACTGCCAGAAGCCGGGTGCCCTCGGGCAGCCCCACGGACCTGCAGCAGTGCCCCGTCTCGCACAGCCCCGTCCCTGCTCTCGGCGTCCCTCAGACCTGCTCCCGCTCTCCCTCCCCACGTTTTTGGGTGCGGGGCCCACGCCGCACGCTGCCTGCACGCTCCCAGCGCAGCACAGACACATCTCCATCCCGCCGTGACAGCGCCCGGAGCCCCTCCGCCTCCCCCCGCTGCTGCGGCGAGCTGACATTTCCAGAGACGCGTCCCCAGCGCCTTCCCCATCCCCGTCCTGAGTGACGGCGGCTAATCTGGAGCCCCCCCGCCAGCGCCACTTTGCATTCATCACCACCCGCCCGCCGCCCGCCCTCGCTGCGCTGTCGCTCAGAGCCTGGCCCTGGGGACACCGCTTGGAGCTGGCCCCGGCTCCCAGCCCCACGGCTCAGCACCACCGAGCACAAACCGGGCACCAGCGCCCGGAGCAATGAGGGGGGGTCGCAGAGCTGGGCTCAGGCACCTCCTCAGCCAGGTCCTGGCCTCCCTGCTCTGCTCCCTGCCACATCCCTGTGGGGCATCCGAGGGGCAGCAGCGGGTCCCCTGCCCACATTTGCCACTTGGGATGTGTGGAGCCATGGCCTGGGCACCCCGCAGCACCCCCTCCCCAGCCGTTTCCCAGGGGCGCAGCCCGCGGCCACTCACTCTCCTGCAGGCCGGGCACCAGCTTGTAGACGATGTCCTGCATGACGCGGTCCAGCTTCAGGTTGAGCAGCGGCTGCGTCTCGTGGATCTTGGTGTTGCACATGGGGCAGTACTTGCTGGTCTGCAGGTACTTCACGATGCAGCTCTTGCAGACTGCGGCCAGAGGCAGGGGGTCAGCGGGGCCAGGCGCCCCCGGGCAGGGGGCTCGGGGGGGGGGGGGGGCGCGGCGCCCCGCGGGGACTCACAGGTGTGCAGGCACTCGGTGATGGTGGTGGCGTCGATGAAGTACCCGGCGCAGAGGCAGCACACGATGTGCTCGTTCAGCTCCTTCATCTTCACCTTCACCTCCTCCTGCGGGGCGCCACGGCGTCACCCGGCCCCATGGAGAGGGGCCCAGGGCGGGGGGGGCTGGGGGCAGGGGCTGGGGGCAGGGGCTGGGGGCACCCCGGGCACCCCCTGCCATGGGACGGTGCTGGAGCCCCGCCCCCCGCTCACCTGGCCACGCCCACTACACATAACCCCGCCCCCTCGCCTGTGCCCCGCCCCAGACCCCGCCCCTCACCTGCCCCCACCACCTTCACGTGGCCCCGCCCCTCACCTGTGCCCCGCCCCCTCTGCTCCTGACTCCGCCCCCCCCACCCGGGGCCCCGCCTCCCGCCCGCCCCGACCCAAGGCACGCGCCCCGCCCCCTGGCCCCGCCCTCCCGCGGCGGGGGCGCCCGGCGCATGCGCAGCGCGGTGGGGACGGCGCCTGCGCGGCCCCGGCGCCCCCCGAGCGGCGGGCGCGGCGCCTCTTCCGCCCACGCATGCGCCGGGCGCCCCCGCCGGCCCCGCCGCCCGCCGCCGCTCGCCTCGTTCCGGAGCGGGTCCATCTTGTAGACGGCCTGGAGCTGGTTCCGCAGCCGCATGGCGATCGCCATCGGGCCCCCCTGAGGAGGCGACGCCATCTTAGAACCTCCTCCGCCTCCCCGCTCACTTCCGGGTTCGGGCCGGGGGCGGGGCCGGCGCCACGCGCGGCGCGACTACAGCTCCCGGCGTGCCCCGCGCGCCTCGCCCTGCGCCAGCCGCGAGCACGGGCGCCCCCTGGCGGCCGCGGCGGGAAGCACGGCCGGGCGGCGCGGCGCTGGCCCCGGTGCTGGCCCCTGCCCCCGCCGGGCCGAGCCGAACCGAACCGGGCTGAGCCGAACCGGGCTGAGCCGAGCCGAGCTGTGCCGAGCCGAGCCGCGTCGTTCCGTGCCGTGCCGAGCCGTGCCGTGCCAATCCGTACAGATCGAGCCGAGCCGTGCCGAGCCAAACCGTGCCGTGCCGAGCCGAGCCGTGCCCGGTTCTCTGCCCCAGGGCCCTGCGCCCCCGATCCCGGCACTCCCGGGGCTGGCGGCGGGGCCCAGTCCCGGAGCCTCGCGCCCCCCCCCGAGCCCTCCACGTGCGTCCCCCCCTCCCCACGTGGCCGCCCCGCCGCCGGCAGCCAATGGGCGGGGGGCGCCCTGCGCCGCGGCCAATCAGCGCCGGGCGTGGTGCGGCCGGCGGCCGGCAGGGGGCAGCACGGCACCGCGGGAAGGGCGAGGGGGGGGCTCCGGGGGCAATGGGGGCACGGGGGGGGCAACGGGGCACCGGGCACCAATGGGGGCACCGGGGGCAATGGGGGTACCTGGGGTATAGGGGGCACCGGGGAGGTAATGGGGGCACCGGGGACAGTGGAGGTATCGGGGGTACCTGGGGTACAGGGGGGCACCAAGGGCAATGGGGGCACGGGGGTGGCAATGGGACACCGGGCACCAATGGGGGCACCGGGGGTAATGGGGGCACGGGGGGGCAATGGGGGTACCTGGGGTATAGGGGGACACGGGGTGCGATGGGGGCACGGGGGGCAATGGCGGCACCAGGGGGTACCGGGGGAGCGGGGTCCGGGGGTGCCGTGGAGCGGGCTGTGGGGGGAATTCCCGCCGGGAAGGGGGAGATGGAGGACGGGGGGCAGGGGGCAGCGGGTGGGCGCCCGGCGGCGGGGGGGTGCTGGGGCGCCGCGCCCTGCCCGCAGTCCCCGGCCCCGCTCTGCCGGGGGGGGGGGCGCCGGTGGGACCGGGCCGGGCCGGGCCGCGGGGCCGGGGGCGGTGCAGGGGCAGCGTGCGGGGCTGGGGGGCTGGGGCTGGGGCCGGGGCCGGGTCCGGGGGGGTCTCGCGGGGGCGCGGGGCCGGGGCCGGGGCCGGGCGCTCTCCGCAGCGCAGCCGCCGGAGCCTGGAGCCGCGCTAATGGGGGTGATTGGATCAGGGCTCTGGAGGGGAAGGAGCGGCCCCGCTAATGCAAAGCAGAGGCTGTTAAGGGCCGTAATGGCTCGTTACGGTTACGATTATTGCTGCAATCCCCAGCAACAAGTGCTGCCTGGGGAGCCGCCGGGGCCGGGGCCGGGCGGGCAGACGGCGCGGCCCCGGGGGACCCGCACCGGGCGCCCGGCGCTGCGGGGCGGCCCCGGCACGGAGCGGGGGGGACGGGGAAGGGAAGGGGGGGAGCCCCCGAGCGCCGGCCGAGCCGAAATCCCAAATCCCGCAGCCGGGGCCGGGCACGGGGCGCAGGGACCAGCCCGGTACCGGCACCGACCCGGGGTGCGGGAGGGCAGCGCGGGGCTCGGGGGCGCCCGGGGGCTCCGCGGGGCTCCTCGGCCCTGGGCCGCCTGCAGGAGCTCTGCGACCTCCGCACCACGGCTTGGGCGTGCGGGGCCCGGTGCCTCTGGGGCTGTGTGGAGCTGTGGGGGTCCTGGGCAGCCCCGCACCGTCCCCTTGCCACCAGCGCCCTCCTGTCACACCAGCCCCTGGATGCTGCTGGCCTGGCTGGTGCTGGTCCGAGTCAGGATCTGGGTCCAGGTCCTGGTCCTGGTCCTGCTCCTGCTCCTGGTCCTGATCCTGGTCCTGGTCCGCTCAGCTCCTCCTGGGAGCCTGGGTCTCGATTGCAGCACTTGGGTCCCAGCAGTCACCTCAACTCCTCCAGGTCCCAGCCAGCCCGTGTCTGAGCGGCTCAGCCTGGCCCATGGGAGGCAGCTCCCAGCGTGTCCCCGAGCTGTCGGCCGCCCTCTCCCTGCCTCCTGCCCCAGCCAAGTGCTGTGTGGCTGGGCTCCAGTACCCCCAGTCCAGGCACCCCCAGAGGGGACCCCCAGCCGGGGCAGCCTGGACCAGCCCCTGCGCCCTGGGGTGGCCGTGGGCCCACACAACGCCCCCCCTGCTGCCAGCCAGAGCCTGCCCCCCCTCCGGCCCCGTCCTCGCCAGGCGGTGAGAAATGAGGCTGGGGCCGGGGTGAGCGCCCGCGTCTGGGGTGAGCGCGGGAGGGCCCGGCCCCATTTGTACCTGCCAGGAGCAGTTCCTGGGAGGGACGGCCACGCCGGGGGCTGCGGGGGTCACAGCTGGGCCAGCACAGCCCTGGGGCTGGGCAGCATCGCTCACTGCCAGCTCCACACCGAGCACCAGGAGCACACCACGCACCGGCACCAGCACTGCACGGAGCAAGGTCACCGCGCCGAGCACCGGCACCGCGGCACCGCAGCGAGCACAGCCCCAGCCCATCTCCCCACACACACTCTGGCCTGGCACAGCCACGTGCTGTGTGTGTGCAGCCCTGTGCCCCGCTGTCCCCTCAGCCCCCTGGCTGAGTTGTGGCCCAGGCCATGGTGGTGATCCTGGGGCTGGGGTGGCTCTGTTGGCCAGGACCGAGCCCAGGAGAGGTGTCCAGGGACAGGGACAGGCACCGGTGTGTGCAGGCACCCAGCTGCCACCCTGCTGGTGCACATCCCCAGGGGATCGGCTCACCCAGGGGCACCACGCGTGCTCCGTGCTGGGCGTGCTGTCCCCTCAGCCCAGCCTGTGGTGTGGATGCGCAGTCCCCACGTGTGCCACCCCTCTGACACCTGCTGCACGCAGGACACGTCCATACCCCCCCACACACACACTTGTCACCCTGTGTGCTGTCCCCAGTCGTGCCCAGGCTCACGCCAACACCTCCTGGCGTGCCAGCAGTGCCAGCAGCAGGACTGGGAGCACTGGTGAGGAGCGGGGTGTGCGGGGTGGCAGGGGCTGGGGGCAGCTGGCAGCGGGGCACGGGTCCCCGCATCAGCCTGGGCCCCCGGGGCCACGTTTGCAGCCTGGCACGCGCGGGGCCGCGCAGCTCCATCTCCCGATGCATAATTAATGCCTGGGCGGCAGCCGGCGCTTCCCTGGCCTCCGCGAAGCTCCGGGGCCGGGCAGGCCGGTGCTTTTAGCAGAGACCTGCTCAAATATTCAGCTCCATTTCCGCTGCGGAGCCGCACGGGGTCTGGGCGGCTCCTTCTGGTAAGCGCCTGCCGGGGGCTTTCCCGGCCCTGGGGTGCGGGGCTGGACGGACCCTGCTCAGGGCTGGGGGCAACAGTGGGCAACGGGGGGGCTGCGCTGAGGCCTGGCACACTCGTGACAGCAGCCAGTGTAGGGCAGCGGTGCTCCAGCCCCTGGGCCAGGCGGGTGGGGGCCCATTGCCGGGCCAGTCCCGCTGTAGTGGCTGCCACCCAGGTGCCTGCACCCCTAGGTGCCCTCAGCTCCCTCCCGGCAGCACCGTGGGGCCCCCTGCCCCACACCGTCCCCAGCCCCACATGTCCCAGTGGAGGGAGTCTCCCGGTGAGGGGGCTCCGGGGGCAGCCGGTGCCCGGGGGGGGGCTGGGGGAGGCAGAGCCGTGGGGCCGGGCAGGGCGCGGGGCGGGGGGCTCGAGCGGGGGCGCAGGGCCGGGGGCTGGGCGGTTATGGACTGAACTCCCTGCCTAATGCACCTGATTGGATTTGCAGAATCCAATTACCTGCCCTCGGCCTTTGATAACGAGGTTCTGAGCGACGGCTTCTGTCAACGGCCCCGCGGCAGCGAGAGCCACGGCTGCAGGCACTCGGCACCCCGGCCTGAGGGGACGGGAGCCCCCCGGCACCCGCAGCCCCGGTCCCGCTGTCAGGACCCCCACAGCCCCCGGGGGAGGTGGGGAGGGGGCTGCCCGTGGCTGCTGGGCTCAGCACCAGCCCTGCGGCACTGCAGGACCCGCTGCTGCTCGGGAGGGTGCAGGAACCAACCTGGTGCCTGTGGCCAAACGGGGGCCAGGGGCTGCACCCCCCCCCTCCTGCTGTCTCCCTGCTCCCGCAGCGTCCCCACATCCCTGCTCTGCGTCCCCCAGCCCAGCCCTGAGTCCTGGTGCTGTTGGCCCTGCAGAACCCTCGGGGCCTTGGCTACCGACCCCAGCAGCTGCAGCATTGCCACTGGTCACGGCGGGTCCCTCCTGCCCCCCCCAGGGCACCCAGGGTCGTGCTCCCAGGCACCGTGGCAGAAGGTTTGTGCTGCACGGGCAGCAACGCCTGCTCCACACCCCTCCCCAAACCCTTCTGTCCCTGCTCCCATCCCATAAAGCTGATGGAGGTGGGCAGCGTGGGGGGCTGCAGCACCCATTCTGCCCCCAGCCCAGGTTGCCCTCTCCCAGACCCAGGGATGGGGCACAGGGGCTGCCCTGAGCCCCCTACAGGCGCCTCCCCCTCATCCTGGGGCTGCAGCCCGGGGCCACCCGGCGGGACCAAACCCTGGGCAGCTCGGCCGGTGCCACCACGCCGCAGCCGCCTGCGTCCCCGTCACACCGAGCTCCTCCCCGAGGACGCTGCGTAGGTGCCGACGGCCACCGTGACGTCCAGCCTGGGCGGCTCCGGCCGTCGGGGCCCGGGCACCGAGGGGGTCCCGGTGCGGTGGGGCCGCGTTTCGCTGCACGGCCGAGCTGCCCGGGAGCCGCCACGGCCGCGTCCCGGCCCGGCGCAGCCCTCTTGCGTGCCGGGTGGGAGGCGTGCGTGCCACCGCGTCACCCCCTGCACCCCACCCCGGGTGCCAGCGCCCAGCCCGGGGCCGGCGGGTGCGGGGCACCGGGAGTGTTTCATGCAGTTAAGAAGTGTCTGATTGAGGCAGGAGGCGCCAGCAGCTCCCCCGGGAGCCGCAAGTCAAGGACTGGAGGACCAAATGCAGGCTAAAGTAATCCAATCTGGGCTGGCTTCATCTAATTAGCCCAGAATTAACCCAGCAGCCAGAGAGGAGCTGACTGTCCCTACAGTTTGCCAGCGGGTTTGGGGGGGAAGCGGGAGGAAGAAGGGGACGTCCAGCGATAATGAGATTAGGGGGGGAGCGGGCGGGAGAGGACGGCTTGGCAGCATCTCGCCGGTGGTAACGTGGGGCCCTACCAGGCCTCCGCCGCTTAATTGCTGCGCGCTGGCCGGCGCGCAGGGAGCAGGCTGTCAGCAGTGAAGGGTGGGCAGGGACCCGTTTTAATAACTCCTGCCCCCCAGCAGGAACACCTGAGCCCGGCAGGAGGCCCTGCAGGGGACAGGGACGCAGGCACGGGGCTGGCCCGTGGGGACTCAGCGCCATGGAGCCACAGCAGCCGCAGGCGAGCAGCCCCGGGCTGCAGGTGCCCGTAGGCAGGCGGGGGGATGGGGCGAGGGGCTGCGGGCAGGGGCACTGTGGGGGCCACGGCAGCACCCAGGACAGCTGCAGGGACGGCTGTGCAGCGGGCAGGACCGTGTCACTGCACGGGGCCACGGGGCAGGTGCCAGGACTGGTGCGTCCATCCCCTGCCTGCCAGGTCGGCTGTGCCAAGGGCTGGGTGTAGCCACTGGGGAGGGGGGCAGCGGGGTGCTGGGGTGCTGGGGTGTGCGGCCCTTGTGCAGCTCTGGCAGCAGCAGGGTCTGGTGCTGAGCAGGGTCAGGCGGAGTACTGAGGCTGACAGCTGATTTCCTACCCCAAGCCAGGCGAGTGCCCCCTCTGCCTTGTCCCCGTCCTGCCTGTGCCATGCAGGTGTCGGCTCATGCAGTGCACTGGCCTGGGGACACGTCTGCTGCGCCCCGCAGGGAGCCCCACATCCAGCCCTGCTGCAGCAGGAGGGGGGCACCCACCAGGGACCGTGGGGGTGTGAGATGTGGCTGAGAGATGCGGAGCAGTTTTGTGGGGGTGCACTGGGATATTCCCGGCCCCCTCCTATTGCAGGTGTGTAGGGGGGCCCCTCGCCCAAGCTTTGCTGTGCACACAGTGCTCAGGCTCATGGCAGGGCCATGGCACCTGGGACAGGGACAACGCTGGCTGCGGGTGGCACAAGGGCCACTTGGTGCAGACAGGGCCAGCAGCACTGGCAGATGACAATGGGGAGGCCCTGGGGCTTGTGGGGGTCCCTGGATGGGTGACCTGCACCCCCAGCCATCGTGGCACTGGGCTTGCTGAGCACCATGCTGACGAGGGCTCACCCTTCCCTGTGAGCCCCCTACCCTGGAGCAGCCCCAGCCATGGTGCTATGGGAGCTGGGGAGGGGTCTCTGCTCCAGAAGCAGGAGCCAGCCCCAGCCCCCCCGGACCTCGCATCTCTCCAAAGTGAGCACCCAGCGCCAGCTCTCCACCCTGAGCAGGGGCCGGTGCTGGGGTCAGGGCACACATCACGGTGAGGCCCCTGCCAGGACCCTGGGGCTGCCACCCGGCGGACCCCCGCCGGCACAGGGCGGAGGTGACCATGACGCAGGCAGGCGCCACGGGAGCCCCTGCCCGCCCCAGGCCCTGTCACCTGCCCCCCAATCCATCTCCCGGGACCATGCAGCATTCCAGCCCCTGGGCACTTCCAAACATCTGCCTCCTGCTCTAGGTTTAATTAACCTGCTGCCGCCCGGTCCCTCCCCCAGCACAAGGCATTTCCTCCCCGCCACCCGCCCCGCGCCCGGGCAGGCGCCGCTCGCGCCTGGGCCAGTGCCAGCTCCGGCCCGAGGGGCTGCTCCCTGCCCACGGCGCCCGCAGCCGCCCAGCGCCTGGGGCTGCTGCTGGAGCTGGGGGGCTGGAGGTTGGCCGTGCTCTGGCAAAGGCGGCACCGGCCAAGTGTCCCCAGCATCTGCTGGGCCAAGAGCAAGACACTGGGGGGGGCTCAGCCTGGCAGGGCAGCAGGAAGGCAGCTCCAGTGCTGCAGATTGGTGTGCAGCATTCCCCTGCCCTGCGCTGATGTGTGGACCCAAACCAGTGGCACAGGGCTTGCTTGGGAGCACAGGGACAGCAAAGTGATCGGGCACGGCAGGGCCAGCTCCTCCTGACTGTGCATGCACAAGGACAGCTGCAGGGCTATGTTATGTGGGACAGCGTGTGCCTGGCGTGGGCCTGGCTGGGACATGTGCGAATGGGGTGCGCGTTGTGCAGGCACAGCGGCTGGGGGCCCTGCACGGGGCGCGTGTTTGTGTGCACACAGCAGGGGTGGGTGCAGCTCCAGTGAGCCCCCATGGGCTGTGGGTGTGCATCGCCACGCCGTGCTCTGCACACGTGTGTGTGTGCGTGTGTGTGCTCCAACGCCGTGCAGGTGGGTCAGTATTTGTGTGTGTGTGTGTGGCTGTGCTGAGCTGTGGGGTGTGTGTGTGTGCGCACACGGCTGTGCTGTGCTGGGGTGCACACGTGTGCAGTGCTGGGGTGCACACGTGCGGCTGAGCCATGGCACAGGGGCTGTGTTAGCACATACATGTGTGTGCGGGCGTGCACCCGCGCCGCGCAGTGTCTGTGTGCATTGTGTGGCTGTGCTGTGCTGCAGGGTGTGTGCACACACGTGTGTGTGCAGGCAGCTGGGTCCTGCTGGGGTGTATGTGTGGGGTGTGCATCCCCACCTCCCGCGGCCGGGTGAGCGTGCACCCAGCACAGCACCCGTGCCATGACCCCAGGCCCCGAGGAGCTGCCACGGCAGGGCCGGTCTCCCCACACCGCAGTGGGTCCCGCTGAGTGCGGGTGTGCTGGTGCCCATGGTGTGTGCGGAGCCCCGGGTCCACCAGTGCCCCTGGGCCTGGCCGTGCCCCCGGGACGCAGCAGCTGCGGCTCCCGGTGCTGCCGTGATTTACAGGCGCAGGCCCCGGTAATGTCATTTGCCCCAGACCGGTGGCGCCAGGGTGGCCGGGTGGCCGCCCTCCCCCGCCGGCCCCTGCCCCGGGGACGTGACCCGCCGCCCTCGCCCTGAACCGGGGCCCGCCGGGGAGCCCGGCACCCCGTCCCGGCAGCCGCAGCGGGGAATCACCGGCCCTGCCACACACGTCCCGATCCCGCCACCCACGGCGCGGCTGTCGCGATAGTCGCCGGGAGGCCCCGCGGCCCGGCTCGCGATCTCTGCGCTGCCCGTTAGCGCCCGGGGCGAGCCGCGGGGCCGGCCGGAGCGGCACCGGCAGGAGAGCGGGACCGGGCGAGCCCGCCCCGACCGGCGCCGTCGCACCCCGCGCCCGGGCGGCTCCGCGGCGCTGCCCAGCCCCGGCCACACGGTCCCGCTCCTCCGAGCCAGGTACGGGCGTGCCCCGGGAACGGCGGGGGGGCGGGAAGGGCCGGGGTCGGTGCTACCGCGAGCGGCGGGTCCGTGGGAATCGGGACGCGTGCTGTCGGGAACGGCGGGACTGCTGTAGCCAGGGTCAGCCAGCACCGGGAACAGCGGAAGGGTCCGTGGCCCGGGAAGGGAGGGTGCCGGGGCGCGGGATCCGTTTGCTCCGTGATCGGTGGGCTCGGCGGGACCGCGGCCGGTCCGCCCTGGCAGCGGCGGGTGCGGGGGGAACGAAGCCGCTGCGCCCCGGAGCTCCCTGGGACCCGGGAGCGGCCCCGCGCGGCCCCATGACGGCCCCGGGGCCGGGGCCCGCTCCGTGCGCCCCGGGACGCGCAGCCGGCTCGGCTCGGGCAGGGAGCGGCGGCCCCGGTTCTGCGCGCCCGGCGCCTCGACGGTCCCGGTCCTGGCCGGCTGCGGGCAGCGCCGGGGCTGCGCCGAGCCGCGGAGAGGCGCCGCGGCGCTGTCCGGAGTCGCGGCGGCGGCTCCGGTGCGCCCCGGGCCGCCGTTCCGTTGTTCCGACCCAGGGAACGCCCGGCGGCAGGGACCCGGGACGAGCCTCCGCCGCCGTCGCGGCGTTTCGCGGGCTGGAGCGCGGCGGTGCCGCCGGGCCCGGCCGGTGTCCGGGGGCCGGGCGGAGCCCCGTGCGCTCGGGGCCCGACGGACCCGACCGGCAGGAGCGGGGCCGCGGCGGAGCCGCTCCGGGGGCCGCGCTGCCCGCGCCGCGCCAACGGGGGTCCCGGGGCCGTCCCGGCGGACGGCGGGCCGGGCCGGGCCGGGCGGGGGGGGGGCCCGGTGCCGAGGCGGGGAGAGGGGAGCCGGGGGGGGGGGCGCCGGTGCCGGGGCGTGGCCCCGGGATGCGCGAGCCCCCGCCTCCGGGGGCGCGGGCTGTCAATCACGGGGCGCGGCCGCCAATCAGCGGGCGGGCGGCCGGGATTTTGGCAGGTCCAGATGGAGCGGGGCAGAAAAGCGCGTGCTGCCGGGGGGCCCCGCCGCGCCGCGCCGCGCACCGCAGCCCGCGGCCGCCCGCAGCCGCCGCCGGCCATGCCCCAGCCCCTGCCCCTGCCCCTGCCGCAGCGGGCGCCCGGTGCCAGCCGCCCCCGCCCCCGCGCCCGCTCCCGGCCGCCCGCGGCCGCCCCCCGCGCCTAGGGCGGCCCCGCGATGCCCGCGCCCCGCCGGCTCTGAGCTCGGCGGGGCCATGGAGGCGGCGGCGCTGGCGCGGGAGGGCGGCGGCCCGGCCCCCCCGCCCCACGAGCCCATCAGCTTCGGCATCGACCAGATCCTCAGCGGCCCCGAGCCCCCGGGCGGCGGCGCGGGGCCGGCCCGGGCGGCGGGGGAGCCCGACTACGGGCTGTACGGCGGCGGCTACGGCCCCGCCTGCTCGCTCGGCTCCTACAACCTCAACATGAGCATGAACGTGAGCGTGAACGTGACCCCCGCGCCCGCCGCGCCGCCCGCCGGGGTCATCCGCGTCCCGGCGCACCGGCCCGCGCCCGCCGCGCCGCCCGCCGCGCCGCCGCCGGTGCCCGGGCTCTCGGGGCTCACCTTCCCCTGGATGGAGACGACGCGGCGCATCGCCAAGGACCGGCTCTCAGGTGAGCGCCGCCGGGACGGCTCCCGGCCGCTCCCCTCCGCTCCGACGGCTCCCGGCCGCTCCGACGGCGCGGCGGGGCGCGCGGCTGACCGGGGCTCCGGCCGGTCCGGGCTCCGTCGCGCCGGAGCTGGCTCGCGGGGCGGGTCGCGCTCCGCCGGTACCGGGGCGCGGGGCTCCCTCCCCGGCGCACCGGAGGCCCCCGCCCGCGCCTCGCCGCCGCGGTCTCCGCGCCCCGCTCCGCCGAGCGCCGCCGTGCCCGGGGCCGGGCTCTCGCCCATTCCCCGTTCCCGCTGCGGCCCCACGCACCGGGAAGCGGCCGCCGTCGGGGCCGATAAACGGCGGCTCCGGGATGGCGCTGTCGCTGGCCGCTCCACTGCTGCGCTTCTTCGACTCCCGGCGCGCGGCGGGGACCGGAGCCGGCTTCCCGGCAGTTGTGGGCAGGGGCCAGGGTCCCGCTCCGTGGGGGACCCCAGAGGTCCCGCCTCGCTCTGACCGCGGGCTCGGGCTCCGCGGCACCGACCGGTCCCGTCCCCGGGGTAAGGCACCGGCCCGGTCCCACCGGGAGGGCGGTGGCTGCAGGAGAGGCACAGGGATGGGGGCGGCACGGGGTGCAGACCGCGGTGTGTGTGGGGATGGGGGGCGAGGACCCGGGGTGTGTGTGGGGAGCGCAACGACACCCGCCTGCATGTGGGGACGGGGCTGTGCAGGGAGCAGACATCGTATGGGGCTGCTGCGGGGCAGGGGGCCCATGCTGTGGGGTGGCTGTGGGGCTGGGCTGTGGGCCGTATGGGGATGGGGATGAGGACTGGGCTGTGCGGGTTGCAAAACCCCATCTATGTGTGGATGGGGACGGCTGTGGGGCCATAGGGTGCCGAGGTGGTGCATGCTGGGGTGATGATGGGAGGCTGGGACGGGTGATGTGGGGGTCTGGGGGTCTGGAGGCCGGTGGGGGCTCCAGATGGGGCCATGTTACTGCCGATGGGGCCATGTGCTGGGCACCGATGTTGTGGCTGGAGTGCCTGCAGGGTGCTGGGCGAGGGACTGGGTGCTGCACCCCAGTGCAGAGGCTGCGGGTTGCCGGTCCTTGGGGTGCCGGGAGCGGGTGCTGGCTGTGGGGTGAGCGCGGTGCCGGGCAGCGCTGGCCGGGCTCAGCTCGGCTCCTTCCCAAGATGGCGGCGCTGCCACGTCCGCAGCGCGGCTCCGAGCGGGGACGAGGGCGGTGGACGAGGCCGGGGCCGCGGGGGGCCGGGGCTCTGCGCCCCGTGGGGCGGGGGGCTGGGGGCCACGGAGGGCCGAGCCTGGGTGCCGGCAGAGCCGGGTTCGCCTCCCGGCCCACGCGGGGGCCCGCGGTGACGAAGCACCGTCCCCGTGCAGGGGCGGCGGGTGACGTCCCCGTCTCCTGCCTGGCGCCAGCAGCGGGTGGACGGGGCGGCCCCTCCCCGGCACGGGGTCTCCCAGCCGTGGCTATCACTCAGCGCCGCGGCCTTGGGGTGGTCTCGGGGCTGTCGGCATCTGTTCCCGGCGAGGGGCCGCCCCGCGTGGGGAGGGGGCGCGGGGGCGTCCAGCCCCCCGCCTGCACGGCTCCACCTGCGTCAAGCGCTTCCGCCCCCGCCGGCGGGCAGCCTGGCTCCCAGCCGCGGTGGGCTCGGCGGGGTCTGCCCCTCTCCCTGCAAGCATGGGGTGTCGGAGCCCCACGGCGGCCCCACAGCAGCCCCATGGGCCCAGCCACGTGCAGCCCTGCCCATGCGGCGCAGCGCTGGCGAGGGCTGTGGTGCCCTGGGGCCGTGTCTCGGCAGTGGGACGCATGTGCAGGGGCTGGCTCCTGCCTTCCTGCTGGCGCCTTTGCTGCCCTGACGCTCCCCGTGGCTCTGTCCCTGTGTCCACGAGGGGGGTGAAGCCCCTCCCCGGCCCCCAGGCAGCTGGTGGGCAGCCAGCCCTGACACTGCTGGTGTGCAGGGGGAGACATCAGCTGCCTCCTCATGGCCTCTGGGGTCCCATCCGCGCCGCCAGGAGGGGTGGGAGGCCCTGGCAGGTCTGTGGTGGCTCCTCTGGGGCTGTGGCCCAGCTCGGTGCTTGGCGCGGGGGTGGCTCTGTGCTGCCGGGAGCCTTGCCAGCCTTGCACCGAGCCTGGGACCGGGCCCGCCCTGCTGCCTGCTGAGGTTGGAGGTGTCCCAGCCCCCGGGTGCCGCTCATGGGGCTCAGAGAGCAGTTGGAGCTGTGGCAGGGAACCGAGCACGAGCCCGTTGTGTGTTGCTGCGTGCGTCCCCAGTCTGCAGGAGCGGGATGGGGATGACTCAGGGTCTCCATCCTCGCTCTGCAGCTCCCATGGAGCTCCCCTTCCCCTCACCCACTCAAGCATCCGGGTCGGGCTCTGTCGCTGCCCCAGGGCTGAGCCTGTTCCTGCCGAGCCCCTCAGCAGCGGCTCGGCCCCGGCCCCTGCCCGTGGCATCAGCGAGGGCCGGCGCTCTGCCTGCGCTCCCCCCGCCCCGGCGCGGCCGCTCACCCCCCCTCTGCCCGCAGCCGCGCTGTCGCCCTTCGCGGCGACCCGGCGCATCGGGCACCCCTACCAGAACCGCACGCCGCCCAAGCGCAAGAAGCCGCGCACCTCCTTCAGCCGGGTGCAGATCTGCGAGCTGGAGAAGCGCTTCCACCGCCAGAAGTACCTGGCCTCAGCCGAGCGTGCCACTCTAGCCAAGGCCCTCAAGATGACGGACGCCCAGGTCAAAACCTGGTTCCAGAACCGCCGCACCAAGTGGAGGTAACGGGCCCGGGCACAGGGGTAGCCGCCTGCAGCCCCCCGGGCAGCGCCGCCTGGCTGCATCCCTCGGGGGGCCAGATTCTGCCACTGAGCCCCGGGGAGGGCTGGGCTGGAGCGGGACCGGCGGCACCCGTCCCCTATACCCAGCGGGTCAGAGGCCGCGCGGCAGTGGCAGACGGGCTGCGTGTGCTGCAGGAGGCAGACGGCGGAGGAGCGCGAGGCGGAGCGCCAGCAGGCCAACCGCTTGATGCTGCACCTGCAGCAGGAGGCCTTCCAGAAGAGCCTGAGCCAGCCGCTGCCCCAGGACCCGCTCTGCATGCACAACTCCTCCCTGTACGCCCTGCAGAACCTGCAGCCCTGGGCCGAGGACAATAAGGTGACGTCCGTCTCAGGGGTGGCCTCCGTGGTGTGAGGTCCCTGTGTGGCAGAGGGGGACCGCCTGTGCACCTTGGGGACCTTGAACTTGTCAGGAGGAGGCTGTGGGCAGCAGGAGCCTGGCAGGGTGCAAGCCAGCACCTCTGTCCCGTGGCAGGGAGGGGGCTGCTGCTTCCTGGGCACTCCCCTGAGCGGCAGCCCCCTCCCCATGTCCCCGGCCCCCGGGCACTGGCCCTCTCCGGGCCCCAGCGCTGCCCCAGGTGAGCGGTGGCTCCGGGCAGGTGGACTCCAAAGCCCCGATGACCCCTGCCTGGAGCACCACGACCCATGGGCAGCCCCGTGCCCACAGCCTCCGGGGGAGCCCCTGCACTGGGCCCCTCTCCCCACGTGCCTCTGCCGGCCCTGGACTGTCTGCAGGAGCTGCCTGCTCCCCCCAGCTCCCCGGGGCCCGGTGCCCCCCATCAGCAGCTCTCCCGGCCAGGCTGCCCCCGCTGCTCCACCACCATCCTGCTGGGGAGGGCAGAGCCCAGGGTGCGGGCGGCCTCCCCCAGACTTGCACATTCCCAGTGCTGGAAACTTGCCGCTGCCCTTGTGAGCGGGTGCTGGGGTGGATGGCGGCCTCACAAGCACCGGCCTTACCCGAGTCGGAGTTCATCAGCTGGGGGTCCCAGGGCTGGCGAGGAGACCCAGCCCCTCTGTCCTCTGAGCAGCCAGACAGACAGCTCCTCTGCTGCAGGGCAGGACCTCCTGGTGCTGCTGCCCCCAATCCTCCTGCAGTGCTGGCCCTGGACACTGGACACAGGGTCCCTGTACCTGCCAGCGGGCAGCAGCACCCGGCCAGAGGCTGCCCCCTCCAGCCTCTGCTCCCTGGGGACACCTCTGCCTCCTCCCCACGCTGCCTGGTCCTGGTGTGGGACTGAACCCTTGGTGTGGTGAGGCGCAGAGCGTGCAGGCAGTGGGGTCTGCTGGGGTCTGCTGCAGAACCCCTGGTCCAGAGAACTTCTGGCCCACGACCTGTCCCCTCCTGAGGCAGGACCGGCACCAGGGCGCAGACCTGAGCCCCTCAGCCCTGCTCCAGCTCCAGCCCTGACCGGGATGGAGCACAGCTCAGGCAACGTGGTGCCGGGACACGGGGACCCCCCCTCCCGAGCCAGCTCCAGATGGGGTCCCCGGCTGCCGATGGGTCGTGATGACCTGCCCTTGCCCCTGCCCTTGACCTTGACCCCAACCCCGGCCCTACACGCGCCCTGCCGCTGTCCATGGTGCTGCCCGGGACCCGATGGGGCGCACGGGGACACCCTCCGGGACCGGGGGTGCCGGCAGGGCGCTGCCCCCACCCGGGGCTTGGGGGCGGGCGGGCGGCGTCCCGCCGGTGCCGGCAGCGCCGCCGGGGGGGGGGCGGGCAGCCGGTGCCGGTTTCCCGGGGGCGGGATTGGCTGCGGCCCCGTGACGCGGCCCCGTTTACCGGGAGGCGGAGGAGGGGGGGGGCGGGAGCCGCTGCGGCGCCGCCGCAGAGCCTCCGGGATGAGCGCGGCCGGCCCCGGCGGGGGGGAGGACGGCTCCGCCGCCTGCACGCTGGGCTGGCCCGGGCCCCGCTGCCGGCCCCGCTCCCGGGGCGGCGAGGCGGTGCTGCGTGCCCGCGCCGAGGCGGCCGGGTACCGGCGGCTGCTCCGCGCCCGCGCGGCGGAGGTGGAGGCGCTGCGCGGGGCCGTGGGGGCTCTGCACCGGCAGCTGGAGGGGCTGCGCGACCGCCGCAGCGGGGAGCTCGCCAAGTACCAGGTGCGGGGGGGCCGGGACGGGGGGCGCTGGGCTGAGGGGAGGGGACGGGAGGGAAGGGGCGCCGCGGGGTACGGGGAGTGGGCGAGGCCGGGGGGGCGGGCGGAGCCGGGGGGTCCCGGCCGGTCGGGTCAGCGGGGGGAGCGGGGGAGGCGCTCGGGTGGGTGTGGGGGGGAGCCGGGGCTGGGGGCGGAGAGGGGCCCGGCTGGCGAGGGCGCGGCCGGGGCTGGGGGGCCGCGGGGGCAGGGTCGGGGGGCGGCTGGGGCGGGGGTCCCGGGGGCCACCCGGGGCCGGGGGAGGGTAGGGGGGAGCGGGCCGGGGGCCGGGCTCCGGGGCGGCGCTGACGGCCCGACGGCAGGAGCGGGTGGCGGAGCTGGAGCGGGAGATCGGCGAGGCGGAGCAGGAGATGGCGCGGTGCCTGCGCGAGTACCCGGCGCTGCTGCGGCTCCGGATGGCGCTGGACGCGGAGATCGCCGCGTACCGGTACGGGGCGGGCGGGCGGCGCGGGCGGGGCGGGCGGGCGCGGGGCTCAGCCCGGGGCCCGTCTCTTGCAGGGAGATGCTGGAGGGGGAAGAGCTGCGCCTGGGCTCCGTGGCCCCGCCGTGACGGGACCCCCGGCCCCCGGCCCCCCGCGCTGCGGGACCCCGGACTGCCGGCCCCCGCCGGACCCCCGGCCCCCGGACCGCTGCGCTGCGGGGTGCCCCGAGCTCCCGCTGCCCCGCGCCTCGGGACAACCCCCGGATTCCCAAGCCGTGGGACCCCCGGACTCCCGGAACCCCCCGTCCTTTGGACCCCCTCGCCACGGGACTCCCCGGACTCCGGGGACCCCCGGGCACCTGGGCTGCCCAGACCCCCGCCCCAGGAGGCCCCGGCACCCCAGGAGGGCAGCGCCCGCCGGGCCGCCCACTCTCACCAGCCTCTCCAGAGCAGCAGCAGGGCCGGGGTCCTGGCCCCGACCTGCGCGGAAGCACCTCAATAAAGGCCCCGTGGCATTACCCAGTGCCGGGCAGTCTGTGGTGATGGGGCCGGCGTCCTGGCGGGCCCCTGCGCTCGGGGGCACTGCGGGGTCTCGAGGGCTGCGGGGTCTCGGCTCCCTCCTGCCTGGCTGCAGCCGCCGTCTGGGTGCCCCGTGGGGGTGCTGAGCAGGGTGGCATGGTGGGGACCCAGCTGCATGGTGGTGGACACTGACCCGGAGAGCTGAGCCTCTCTGGTGCTGGTGGCTGCTTCTTGCCCCTCCTCGCCCTGGCTGTGCCCTCAGCCTGCCCTGGGTCCTGGCCCTCCTGGGCTCTGGGCTGTTGTAGGGCTCAGGTCTCTGCTCCCCACCACACACACAACACAAAACGATTTTCTTTCTTTTTTTTTTTTTTTTTTTTTTTTTTTTTTTGTAGCAAAGCCAAGCCCAGCTCTTTTATAGGGATAAAATTCCATTTTAAAATAACAAAAGTGAAAGTGAACGTTGGGGGAAGGGGGGGGGCACCTCTGGCTACTGCACCCAGCGCCCTTTGCCTTGGCCCCAGCGCTCCTTGAGGCCCCAGGCTGGGCATCCCTTGGCACCCTTGGGTGCCGTGGTCTGGGGGAGAGGCTCAGTGTGCACGCAGCCTGTGCTGCTGGGCTGCATCCACCACCTGCCAGGGGCTCCAGGAGCTCCAGGAGGGTTTGGCGTAGGGGTCCTGGCAGCTGATGCGCACCCGCCGCATGTGCTCCTCCACGATCGTCTCCTCTGCGCCCTCCACGAACTTCTCAACCTGCAAAGGGTGGTCAGGTCACGGCCACGGGGAGGGGGCACTGGCACAGGCACTGTGGGAGGCATTTTCCAGGGGAAGGTGCAGGGCACGGAGCTGGGGGCACAGCGGTTGGGGTCACCGACTTCCCAACCTAGACTTAGCCGTGGTGGCAGAGGAGCAGCGGTGACAGCTGCTGTGGGGGGGTGACAATTTCCTGCACCCCCTGTGTGCCACTGAGCAAGGCAAGTCACTGCTCCTCACGACACTCCTGTGCTAAGGGGGAGGCCGAGCTGGGGCAGGGGGAGCACGGCTGTGGGGCAGGGCAGCGAGGCCATGGGGCAGCGTGAGGCAGAAGGGGGTAGGGCAGCCGTGCAGTTACCTGGGTGCCATTGGAGAGCTCGTACTGCAGCCGGTACAGAAGAGCAAAGTAGGACCTGGGGAGCGGCCAGGAGGCTGGGGGGGCCCAGGTCAGGCGGAGCTGCTCACTCTGCTGCTGCACGGTCAGCTTCTGGGGTGGATCTGGCCGCACTGTGGGCAGCGCAGAGCACAGCGGGGGCTGAGCACGGGGCACCGCTGCCCAGCCTGGGGCCGGAGCCCTCCCAAGAGGCTCTGGCACCCAGACCCCACCCTGAAGGTGTCTCCCGCACCCTGCTGTTGCTGGGTTGAGCTCACCAATGTCACGGATGAAGAAGCGGGGGGAGGTGAAGTTGAAGAAGGAGGTGTCCGAGATCCCCTCCAGGTAGAGCTGCAGCTGGTGCAGCTCCTCCGCGAAGGGGCAGAAGGAGGGGTCCGTGAAGCTGGCGTTGAACTGGCCACCACGACCGGTCACCGGTACCCAGTCCCCGAAGGATCCGTTACTGCGAAGCAAGGCAGGCGTGAGCGCTGGGCGCCCGCGGGGCTGGGGCCAGGGTCACGGGTACCCACCTGCGCATCAGCCGGGCACGGAAAACGGCCGAGCGGGGCCCCGTCCAGGAGCAGCGGAAGGAGCCGCGATAGGAGTCAGCCTGGCAGGAGACGTTCTTGGCCTCCTCCTCACCTGGTGGGGCCAGGGGACAATGGTTAGGGTCGGCCGGGGCTGAGGAACGGTGCCCCTTCCCCAAGCAGCATGGGCAGGCTGGCCCCATGGCTGGTCTCCCAAGGGTTCTGCAGCCCTGCGCAGAGCATCGCCCACCTTGCAGGCTGTGGCACGAGCCTCCCTCATCACCACGTGCCAGCCTGGCGTTTCGTGGTCCCCCACCTGCCCCCACACTCCCTGCATCCACCCCCACCCCACTGTCCCGCAGGGCTGTGCCGGCCCCCCTTGCCCCAGCCCCAGGTACCGGTGACCCTGACCACCACGTGGGTGGTGTCCAGCAGGACGCCGCCGGCCCAGCAGCTGTAGTTGCCCGTGGCTGGCAGGTCCAAGCCGAGGATGGTGAGAGTCTGTCCCTTAACCACGAGCTCGGCCATGGGCTCCAGCTCCCCGTTCTGCGTCCAGGTCACTTGCTGCTTTGAAGTGTTGCATTTCACCACCAAGTCCTCGTTCAGGCTCCCCACCACAACTGGGGATTAGATGCAGAGGATGGGGTCAGAGGCAGGTCTGTGCTGTGGGCAGCCCGGCCCCCGTGCCCTCATCCCAACCCCCCAGATCCACCCTTCCCCACAGTCCCCAGCCTCCTCCATCACCCCCTGTCCCCCCTGTGTCCCCCAGCCCGTAGAGCTGCCCCAGTCCCGTGCTCACACAGCCCCGTACCAGAGGGATTTGGGTCCCTCCAGCTGCTGTGGGTCCTGCAGCCCTCCCCACACCAAGGTGCCCCCCTCCGAGGCCCCTGTCCCCCCACAGTGCCTGGGCAGGGCAGGACTCACACTTTGGGGGAAAGGTAGTCAGGGCGTCCGTGGGGGTGAGGCACAGCACCAGTCCCACCAGCATCAGCATCTGGGAGGGGAAGGGCAGCGCTGGGGGAAGGCAGCCCCGTGCCAGGCAGGCAGGCAGCCGTTCCCACGAGAGGAGCCGGGGCAGGGTGCGGCCGGCAGCGCGGGCGAGGGCACAGCAGCCTCAGCCAGGGTGGCAGCAGGTTTGGGCAGGAGGGAGGGGAGCGGAGCCGTGGGGGCAGCGGCTGGGAAAGCCCCGCACAGGGTGGGCGGTGGGCGCAGCACCCGGCCCTTCCCCGTGCAGCCCCCGGCAGGAGCAGCCCCCTGCCTCCCGGTGCTCCCCAGCCCCCGAGGGACCCCCGCTGTGCCTACCTCGCCGGCCATGGTGTGCGCTGCTCCTGCTGGCTCTGCACGGGCTGGGGCCGGTGAGCTGCGGGGTATATACTGAGCCAGGACCCTGTGGGGCTGCCCCAAGGTGAAGCCAAACCACAGAGGCATCAGAGTTCTTAGAAGAGGAGAAAGCTGAGCGGGGTGGAGCGGGGTGGAGCTGCGAAGCGGTACCCACGCTCGGTCTCCAGCCTCATCGGGCATGGGTACTGCCCGTGGGCAGCAGGAGCTCCCCAGCGATACCAGGTTGAGAGCAGCGGGGACCCCATCACGGGGGGGGGCCCTCCGAGGGGCTGAGGGGTGAGGGGGTAGTGCAGGGCCCCCCAGGACGGTGCCAGAGCCCTGGATGCTCTCAGCTCCCCCAGGGTGCTCCTGAGCTCAGGACCAGCTGGAGAGTTTGCGCCGAGCACCCTCACCCTGCGCCCTCGGGAGAGCAGGGAAGGGGCGGCCGAGCTCCGAGCTCCAGCAGCACCGGGCCTGGGGGCGCGCAGCCTGGAGGGGGCACGGCCACAGCCCCGGCCACAGGCACAGCAGGGAAGGGGCAGGAGCCCACCCTCAGGCAGGAGCCAGCCCCTGCCCCGCTGCCTGACCCAGGTGCCAGCAGCCGCCAGCCCCGCACCCAGCGCCTGGTGGCCCCGCTGTGGCAAAGGGACAGAGCCCAGAGGGGCGCTGCCAGCCCCAGCCAGGAGCAGGGACGAGCCCCTGCCCAGAAGGAGCTGCCCCGGCACCGCCACCAAGGCAGGGGCAGGGATGGGGGTGCTGCGGGGGGCTGGGATGGAGCAGGGGGCAGCAGCCTCGGGCAGGGGTGGCCGCAGCCCCCGTGCTGGGGGCACTGCGGTGCCAGGCGGGAGAGCACGGGGGGCGCGAGCTGCACCCACTGCTCCCGCTCACGTACTTTCTGGGGTTCCTAGAAAGCAAGGGGGAAGTTCAGGCTCCAGCGTGGCCGTGGGTGGGGGGGAGGCCCAGCCATCACCTTTCTGCTCAGCCTTCGAGGCGCTGCGGTGGAGGATGGAGCCTCCGTGCCCCTTCCCAGTAACAGCAGAACCCCCGCCTGTGGCAGCAGGGGGGCGAGCAGCACCCCCCCAGTGCTGGGGGCAGCTCGGGAGCGCAGCACCCCCTCCCCTCGGGGCCAGGATCCCCACCCTGCCCCCCGGCCTGAGCTCGCTGCTGCAGCACGGGGCAGGCTGCTGAAGGCAGCGATGCTGGGGGGGAGCCCCCGTGGCAGGGAGGGGACCCTGAGGGCAGGGGGAGAGGGCAGCAGCTCCCCCCAGCGCATCGCCCCCTCCGGGGAGCAGGGAACTGGGCTGTGATTCCAGCCCGCCGCCCGCCCCCGCCGCCAGCCACAGCTTCCCCTCTGCTTCTGCAGAAGAGAGCACACCCGCAGAGGGGAATACCCGGCACAAAGGCCAGGGCTGCCCCTTGACGGGACCAGGAGCAGCGGCGCAGTACCCAGAACTGGAGGCAAGTTGGCAGGAGGGGGATGCATCACACTCAGAAAGCCCCCGGGCTGGGGCCAGGAGGCTCGGCTGTGAGGGGTCAGTGCTGGTGGAAGGGGGTGAAGTGAGAGCCGTGGCCCTGGCGGAGGCAGGACCCCAGGGAAGCCCACCCTGCCCCCAGCCCCGTGTAGTGCAAACACCACGCAAAGCCAAGAGCAAAGGTCACAAAACTTTATACAGGAGAAATCCACAAGCGGCCCCGCAGCCCCTGAGGGTCTGCCCCCCGCCTGTGGGGAGGAAGAGGGGCAGGGCCAGCAGACCCAGGGGAGGCTCCCCACCCCTGTCCAGGTCCAGGACGGGGCCAGCGCTCCCCAAACCCGTGTGTTTTCCTGGGGACAAAGGCAGGGGCCAGTCCTGTGGCACGACCGTAGTGTGGAGTTGTCCTAGCAGCAGAGAGCCTGCACCTCCCCAGGATGGGGGCAGCCCTCATGGCAGCGCCGTCTCCTTGGGGCTCCCTGTCCCCTGCTGTCCCAGCCAAAACCAGGTGGGCTCTGGCTCCGGCTCACTGCAGCACGCAGACGTCCTGGTTCTCATCGTCCTCCCTGCCGGCCGCCTCCTCCAGGGGCTCAGGCACCTCTGGGACCTCCTCTGCAGCCACCACCTTCTCTCGCAGCTCCATGAGCAGGTCCCGGCTCTCGCTGGGCGGCAGGTTGCTCAGGTAGTACTGGGGTGCCAGCTCCACCAGCCTGCAGGGATGGAGAGTCAGGGGGGGCAGGCGGCCCTGGGGTGCGTGCAAGGGGCTGGTGGGGGCACTACAGCCCCAGGGACCTCACTGGGAGCAGCCTTGTGCCCCCCAAATGGGAACAGCCACCCCACGGGGACAGGAGGCGCAGGCATGGCCCCAGGGTGCTGCCAGAGCCCCGGAGCCAGCTGTGGACACAGCCCAGGCAGGACCCAGCCCTCCCCAGCCCCAAGGGTCCTCACATCTGGGGCTGGATCTCCGAGACCACGCGGAGGCAGTTGTCCTGCGAGATGGTGAACTCGTGGTAGAGGACCCAGGGGGGCAGGCGCCGGGGGGGCTGCCGCAGCAGGTAGCAGCAGGAGGGGGGCAGGTGGGCCACGTGCTTGTGCGTCAGCATCACGTAGTTGCCGGAGCCATCGATGTCCCGAGCTACCTGGGGAGCAAGGGGGGAGCGAGGGAGGGTGGGGGGGGCTGCCTGGCACTGCCCCGGCCCCAGCCAGGCGAGCCCCCCGCAGCCCCCCTCACCTTGAGGAAGTAGCCGGAGATGAGCGCGCGCTGGATGTTGAGCACGTTGGCGTCGGTGCCGAAGGCGGGGGGCGAGACGGGCAGCTCGATGCGCTGCATCACCTCCAGCAGCTCGGCCCGCACGATGCCCGCCAGGCGC
This sequence comes from Aythya marila, assembly GCF_965140915.1. Classification (NCBI taxonomy): domain Eukaryota; kingdom Metazoa; phylum Chordata; class Aves; order Anseriformes; family Anatidae; genus Aythya; species Aythya marila. The sequence goes on from NC_139045.1 coordinate 76,753,538, forward strand.
AGCGCCTCCCCGCTCACCCCGTGCTTGCGGCACCAGCCCTCGTCCGCGTTGTCTGCGGGGAGAGCGGGACGGGGCTGCACGGGGAACCGGCCCCGGGCTGGGAGCGCCCTGCAGCCAGCCTGAGGCGCCCGGGGGCTGTCCTGAAGGCAGCTCCCGTGCCTGCCCCGAGGAGCAAGGGAGCCCTGAGGTGCGGGCAGGTGCTTCAGCACCTCCCGGCCCAGCACTTACGCTGCTGGAAGGCGTTGAAGACGTTGATGAGGGTGAAGTGGTCTCCGGCCGGGTGGAGCAGGGCCCGCCGGCGCGTGGTCACCGCCTCCTCCAGGCGCGTGGAAGGGGGCACAAAGCAGGGGGGGACTGGGGACGGCGCAGGGGGGAGGTCACCGCGTGCTGCCACCGCCACGCTCCCGGTGCCAGCTCCTGGGGGCTGCGCCGTGCCCCTGCCCCCCGCCCCGTGCCCCTGCGGGGTACCTGTGAGCATGGCAGCCAGGCTGACCATCTCCTCCACGCAGTCGAACTCGCAGGAGGCGATGAGCGCCTTGGCCAGCTGGGGGTCCAGGGGGAACTCCGACATGATGATCCCCACCTCCGACAGGTTCCCGTCGTCATCCAGCGCCGCCAGGTAGTCCAGGTCCTCCAGCGCCTGCATCAGTGACTCGGGGGCTGGGGCAGGACATCAGCCGGCTGCCGGCGCCAGCGTGGCCAGGCAGCCCTGCCACCCCCCCGCGCCCCCACAGACCCCCATGCCCTCTCCAGAGGGAGCCCGGGCCACGGCTGCGGCCACGTCCAGCCCCCAGCCCCTCCTGCACGGCCACCCCCAGCACACCCAGCCCTGGCGCTACCTGGCCGGTCGAGGAAGTCGCACTGCCCCATGTCGGCGATGTCCAGGCGCTTCAGCAGCAGCACGAGGCGGCTGAGGCTGGTCTCGCTGACGTGGGGCGCGGGGCTGGGGGGCAGGCGCTGCTCAAAGAAGGCCTCCGAGTAGAGGCGCAGGCAGGTACCTGCGGGACGGGGGCCGTGAGCAGGGGCAGGGCAGACGCCACCTCCTGCTGGGGGTGCACAGGGACCCCCCCACACGCACCCTGGGGGCTGCCGGCAGCTCGCTGCATGCGCGACTCCGCCTGGCTCCTGCTGATGGGCCGCAGCACCTGGGACTCTGCCCGGATCCGGGGGTTGTAGACCTGCAGGGTCACAGGAGGGAACCCGCAGATGAGCCCCTGCCCTCGCTGCGGCTCCCCCTGCCCCACTGGTGCGGGGACTGGGCCGTGCATGCAGCCGACCCCAAGCCCGGCCTCCCGCTTGCCGTGTTGCCGTCTCGCCCCGGTGCAGAGCCGGGCTCCCCGTCCCCGCCACACTCACGCTGCGCAGCTCCAGCCCCGTGTCGATGACAAAGCGCACGCTCCCCAGCGAGAAGGACGAGTCCCCGAGCCAGTGGGTGACCACCACCCGCCGCTCCCGGCCGCCCTCCTCCAGCGCCTCGTACACCTTCTGCGCTGCGCGCCCGACGCCGGGGTGCAGGGGCAGGACCAGCAGCGGGCCCAGCCCCGGGTTCAGCGCCATGGCTTCGGTCTGGATGGCCCCGCAGCACTCGGTGATCTCCTGCAGAGGACAGGGGCACGCGTGACGCTCCAGCAGCGCCCAGAGCAGCAGCACATCCCCAGCACAGCCCCGCGCCCACCTGGCCGCCCTGGGGGAAGCCCACAGGGACCCACCGCACCCACAGCCAAGGTGTCCCAGCCCAGGGCACACCCCACACCTCTCCTGGGGCTTCTCCATGCCCCCACCACCTCCCCGTTTCCCCTGCAGCAGCGGGGCAGAGCTGCCCTGAATGCCCAGGGTGCCCCAGCCCCACCTGCTCGCTGGCCAGGAAGAGCAGGACGTGGCCGGGCTCCTGCCGCCGGTGGATGTCCAGCACGGCCTGGCAGGCTGCGGCGACGCGGCCGCGGGCCGGAGGGTCCCTGTGGAGCACCTGCGGGGGCGGCCCCGGGCCCGGCACCCGCACCACGGGGGGGTCCCCGCAGAAGGCGCGCAGCTGCTCCTCCGCCGCCGGCGAGGTGACCACCACCACCTTCAGCTCCGGGCGCTGGCGCAGGACGTCCTTCAGCAGCCCCAGCAGCACGTCCGTGGGCACCGTGCGCTCCTGCGCCTCGTCCAGCACCACCACCCCGTACTGCCGCAGCAGCGGGTCCGACGTCATCTCCCGCAGCAGCATCTCGTCCGAGCAGTACCTGTGTGCGTGCCCCGGCCCCGTCAGGGCACGGCTGCAGGGCGCTGCCCCCATGGACCACCCCCCCGGGAGCACCTCACCCACCCAGCGGCAGCCCTGACCCGGGGGGAGGCGCTCCCCCTGCCCTGCTCCCCTAACGAGGCCAGCAGGGATTAAGAGATTACGCGGCGGCCGGGAGCTGAGCGGGATTAGAGCGCGGTGCGACGGCGCTGCCAGCACCGGGCAGCCCAGGGCCCCGGCCCCGCACCTCAGGATGGTCTCGGTGGTGCAGCAGTCCTCGTGGGGGACGCAGTAGCCGACCTCGTGGCCCAGGTTCAGGTCCATCTCGTCGGCCACGCGCAGCGAGAGGCTGAGGGCGGCCAGGCTGTGGGGCTGGGTGCAGGCCACCAGGCCGTGCGTGAACTGCAGGGAGAGGGCGTACTCCGCGCACCACTGCGGGACCTGCGAGGGGCGGCACCGGTCGGGGCCTGGCAGCACGGCCCCGGGCATGGTGGATGCCCCATCCCCACCCCAAGCAGTGCCCCCCAAGCCCTCCCCATGGCAGCGCTGATGCCCGAAGGACCCGGGGCGGTGCAGGGGCACCCACACCTCTCATGGGCGCTCCGTCCCCAGCACCTGCCTGCAGCAGCACAGCGAGCTCCTCGGCCCCATCGCCCCGTGCCCAGAGCTTCCTGACGGATCACGAAGCCCCACGGCCCTGGGGCTTGTGTTAAGGACGTGGCCAGCTGCCATCTCTATCTCACCATGCCAAAAAAACCTCAGCAGAGGTAACGTCTTACCAAACCCAGCCTTGGCTGCTCAGTCCCTCCCTCGGGGAGCTGTTCCTCCTCCAACTGCTCCCCGTCGCCTGTCTCAGCCCCAGTCCCACCACGGCCAGGGTTTGGGACCGAGGAGCCCGCGTCCACAGCCTAGTGCTGTACCTGTACCTGCGTTAGGGGAGCTGCCCCCCACCCCTCTCCTGCAGCCAGAGGCTTGCCATTCACCATCCCGTCTGCAGGCAGGTGCTGCCGTGGCCCAGGGGGCAGAGCCACCCTCAGCACCCCGCTCACAGCTCGGCAGGACCGCACACTGCCAGCCCCATGGGACACAGCCCCGTGAGCAGCAACAGGACCTGGCCTGAGCACCAGCCCTTCCCTCTTTGCGTGGGAGCATCGTGTTTGCAGGCTGTCACTGCACCAAGGTGCCAGGTCAGATGCTGCACGCGGATCAAGTCGTATCTCCTCTGCTCGAGGCACAGCGGCCTCAGGCTGAGGGCAGCACAGCCCCACACGAGCAGTGCTCAGGGTCCCCGTTCCCTAAATTGGGCTCCTGGCAGGCCGCCCTTTGGGCTAAATCCCGGGCTGCCTGCCGCCGCGCAGTCACGCCCCAGGGAAGTGGTTTGGCCAACAGCCCCGAGCCCTGCTGCCAACACCCTGATAAACCCAGGGACTGGGAGCTGCTGAGCTTCAGTCCAAACCGCGTCTGGCCCCGGGAGGCCCAGGGTTACCCCTGCAGCTCCCAGGCGATCCCGCCCTGGTCAAAGTCTGCGTGACGACGCCTCCAGGTGCCGTGCCCAAGGCTCTGGGCTGGGATGAGCTGTGCAGGTTTGTGGGCTGGGCCAGGAGCCCAGATCCCAGCACCTCGTGCCCACCATCACCCAGCCTGAGCGCCCCCAGCCCCAGGAAGGGCCCCGATGCTCTTTCTTGAGTGCAGCCGCTCCCAGCACACACGGCAGCACCTCCCCGGCTTGTACTGAGGCTTTGCCCAGCACCCATGTGCCTGCCCCCGTGCATCCCAGCACTGCCCTGCCAGGGGCACACTGAGGCCACAGAGCTCCCCGGTACCGTGGCCGAGGGCAGCGCGGGGAGCCAGCCCGCCCCGGGGCTGCGGCACATTCACCGTGTGCGTGGGACCTGTGGGGAGGTGGCTGCCCAGTGCAGGACGTGGCACGGCCGCTGCTCTGAGCGGGAGGGACGGCGCTGCGTGGGGAGGCCAGCACCGCAGCGGCCCTGGCCCCGGCCCGGCCTCCCGCTCACCTGGGTGCTCTTGCCGGTGCCCGGGGGCCCGGACACGAGCACGATGCCGCCGCCGCCCTCCAGGTGCTCCATGAAGCTGTACTTGGTGGTCCAGACGGGCAGCTCCCGGCGCTGCCGCAGCAGCTCGTAGTAGCGGGAGGAGAAGGGCAGCCCGTCGTACGGGTTCACCTCCAGGTCGCCGTCGCAGCCCAGGGCCGGGTCGTCCTCCTCCTCCTCGGCCTCCGGCACCGAGCCGGGGCCGCGCTGCCGCGGCGGGGAGCCCGGGGCCCCGCAGGCGGCCATGGCGGGGCCACCCCGGGGCTGCCGCCGCGAGGGGCGGGCGGGGAGGGGGCGGGGGGGCCCGGCCCGGTGCCGGCCCCGGCGGGACGCGAGGCGCCGGGCGGGAGGGCTCGGGGCAGGGCGCGGGGACCGGGGCCGGGAGGGACCGGCGGGGGCGGAGGGGCCTGGGCCTGGGCCTGGGCCGGGGGCAGGGGGCGGCCCCGGGCAGCGGGGGGGGAACGGGACGGGACGGGGTCAGCGGGACGGGGTCAGCGGGCAGCACCGGAGCAGGGCCGTGACTGCCGGGCCAGGCACTGACCGCACGGAGCCGAGCGCCCCGAACCGGCCCGGCTCAAGTTCCGGTTCCGGTTCCGGTCCCGGTTCCGGCCCCGCCGCCGCTCACCTGCCCGCGCCGCCGCCACCTTGGGCCCTGCCTCGGGCGGGCGTCAGGTGACCGCCCCCGTCACGTGGCCCCGCCGCCGCCGCCAATCAGCGCCGCGCGGCGCCCGCCCCGCCCCGCCCCCCGGCCGCCAGTGGCCGCGCGGCCCGTTGCTAGGCGCGGCCGTGCTGCGTGGCGGGGGGCGTGGCGGGGGCGTGGCCACCCCGAGAAGGCCCCGCCCCTCCGGCACCGGGAGCCCCGCCCCTCCGGCCCGGCCCGGGGGCTCCCCCCCCCCCGCGGCTCCCCCCGCCCGCCCCGTCCCGCCCCGTCCCGCTCCCCCCGTCCCGTCGGGTCCCGCTCCCCGGTGCCGCGGGGCCGTGCCGGGCGCTGCAGCAGCCCCGGGTGGCCCCGTGCCGGGCAGGGCTGTGCCGGGCCGGCAGGGGGAGCTGCCGCACCGGGAACGCCGCGGGAGCCCCGCGCGGACGCCGGGCACGGGGCTCGCGGCGGGGTCGGCCGGTCCCGGGCCGCTCAGTGCCGGGCACCCCGCCGGTACCGAGTACCCCGTCGGTACTGGGCAGCCCAGCAGTGCCGCTCACCCCGTCAGTGTCACGCACCCCGTCGGTACCGGGCAGCGCCGGGCAGCCCATCGGTACCGGCCACCCGCTCAGTGCCGGGCACCCCGTCGGTACCGGGCACCCCGCGGAGCTCAGGCCCTGCGCCCGCTCCGGGGCTGGCGGTGAGCGGCGGGGCCGTGCCCGGTGTGGCGGAGCAGCGGGGCTGGCGGCGGCACCGGGCTCCGCGGGCGGGCGGCGGGGCCGGCGGCTCCCAGCGGCCGGGGGGAGCCGCCCGCGGGCACGGCCCTGCCCCTGCCCCTGCCCCGGGGCCGCCTCCCCGTCCCCGTGGGCTCCCCGTGGGCTCCCCGTGGGCTCCCGGTGCCCCCGCCCCGGGCTGCCCGTCGCGCTCTGGGCCCCGCGGTGTCCGGGGCTGGGCACGGGGCAGACGCACCCAGGGGCGACCCCAGCGCAGGAGCCGGGCGCTGCTGGCGGAGACTCGGCTCACCGGGGCGCCTGCCCCGGGCCGGGAGCACGGCGGGGACGGGGCCCGGCCGGGGCTCCGTGAGCGGGGCAGGGCGGCGGAGCCCAGCTCCCCGAACCCAGGGGCAGCCGGGGTGCAGCGGGCAGGAGGAAGGAAGCGGTCGGTGCCGAGCCGCTGCTTCCCTCCCCGCCGGGTGCTGCGGGAGGGCAGGGGCTGGGCACGGCCCCGCGGAGCCCCCCCGGTGGTGCCCGTGCCACCGGCCTCGTGCCCTGGGGGACGGGGACAGCCCAGCCCCAGCTGGGAGCACCAAGGCCTCGTCCCGGCAGGTGCCATCAGTGCCAGAGGCTCCAGCCCCGCTGTCTCTGCTCTGGGCAATGCTCAGCTGGGGGGGCTCTGGGTGCTGCAGCACGGCCAGGGCAGGCAGCCCATCGCACCCCGGGCAGCCCCATCACATCCTGGGCAGCCCCATTGCACCCCAGGCAGCCCCAGTCCCCGACGGGCAGCGTGGGGGCAGCGGGGTCCGTGTCAGTGCCCCGTCGGGGTGCAGGGCCGTTGGCCGGGTCCCGCAGCACCCAGCTGGGCGTTGAGGAAGCGGAGGTTTGCACAAACCGATGAGGCGCACGTGACCCGGGGAGCGGGGCGGGAGGAACCGGCAGCTGCCCCACGCAGGGCCCCGGGTCCCCGCGGTGCGCTGCAGAGCCGGCCATGGCCCCGTGGCTGCCCACCAAGGAGGAGAAGTATGGCGTGGGTGAGTGGAGCCGCTGGGGCGCCGGGGGCTGCGGGCGAGCGGTGCCGTGCTGGGTGGAGCAGCGGCGAGGCACAGGGCACAAGGCAGGGGTCAGGTCCACGTGATGCCGTGATGCTGGTGTTGCGAGGCCACGGGATGCAGGAACAAGTGTGGGACAGGCGGGGGCTGCAGGGCCGGCGACGGGGTGGGCTGGGGGCTGAGCATGCCGGGAGGCTGAGCATCGCGGATGCTGGGTGGGGATGGGGAGCCGAGGGGCCAAGCATCAGGGCAGGGGTGTGGGGGCAGCACCTCTCCAGTCCCCAGCACAGGAACCATCCCTCCCCGCTGGGCTGGGGGTCTGGGCTCAGCCTGGCTGTTGGAGCTCAGGACCCTGCACCCAGGGCACCTGCAGCAGGCAGCCCAGAGCCAGCCCCGCTCTTTGCCCCAGGCCTGCTGGGGGCTCTGCTCCCACCCTCTGCGTGGGCTGCGGCAACGCCCCTGAGCCCTGCAGCAGCCCCTGAGCCAGCAGGCACTTCTCCTTGCGCCGCGCCGCCCCGCGCCTCTTCCCGTTTCTGGAGGGGCCGTTTCCCACGTCCCCTCCCTGCGCTGCGGGCAGCGACCCCGAGTGGGGGCTGAGCCCCACATGGGGCCTGGGGGGCTGCAGGGGGCTCTAGGGACCGGCCTGCGAGGAAGCCCGGTCTGGTGGGGGCTGGGGGCAGGAAGGAGCTGGGCCAGGAGTGAGCTGGGACCCGAGCTGGGGCTGGCAGAGGGCAGGATGGCAGGAGGGGTCCCCAGGCAGCTCAGGGCTCCTGGTGCAGCTCAGGGCTCCTGGTGCTGCAGGGAGCCCTGGGGCCAGCAGCCTGTGTGTGTCCATCCAGGGGGTCCTGGCTGAGCTGTGCGGGTCTGGGGGCACTGCACCCCCGAGGACGTGAGCTGCAGGATTGGGTTTAGGTGGCAAGGTTTTGTAGTGGCGGGTGGTGGGCAGGGTCCTGGAGGGAGCTGCTGGGGGCGTGCGTGCCTGCAGGGGACGGTCCCAGCAGCATGCAGCAGGTCCTGCAGCCAGGGCAGGGCTGCTTCTACCCAGAGCCGCCGCTGGCCGCAGCACCAGAAATAGCGGCAGGACTAACCGCAGCAGTCCCGGTGCAGCCTGCGCTGCGGCAGGAAGCGCCCTGCGTGCTGCGCTCCCAGCCCCTGTGCTCGCGGTGGGCGCGTGCCTCGGGCAGCGGGGCCCGGCCGTGCGGGGCTGCGGGCGGCTGGCAGCCTGCTGGGAGGACGCAGGGCTTGGGACCAGCACGCGCTGGGTCTGGGGGCTGAGGGGTCCTGCCCTGCCCAGTGCCGTGGCAGCTGCGTGCTGGCTCCGTGGGGTCCCCTCCTGCGGGCTGGGGCACCCCAAGGTGCTCTGCTCGCACCCAGCCCCTCACCCCCCTGGGATCTCAGGCTGCTCATGTGGGGCTGGGACCCTGCACCAGCACCCTGGGAGCTGAGCAGTGCCTGTTGGGGTGGCTCTGCCCCTTGGGGGAGACGGGGTGTGGGGCACCCTGTTCCCAGGGGGCTGTATTGGGCAGGGGGAGGCAGGCAAGGTCCCCTGACCACGGCTCCTGGCCCCTCTCTCCGCAGCCGTGTGGAACTTCCCAAGCACCAACGAGCATCACCTCCCGCTGCAGGTCGGGGAGACGGTGCACATCCTGCAGGCCTCTGAGGGTAAGGGGCCCCGGTGCCCCCCAGCTGTGCCAGGCTGGGGTACCCAGGTGCACCCAGCGCCAGCGCCTCGTGCCAGGGCCATCAGGCCCCAAGGCTGGCTGATGCTGTCACCTCCCCTTCCCTTGCAGGCTGGTACCGCGGGTACTCGCTCAGGAACAGGGCTGCCCGGGTAGGTGAGGGGCTGCCGTGGGGGACGGGGTGCAGGGGATGGCCCCGGCTGGGTGCCCGGCAGGGGCTGCACCAGGCACTGGGGGCATTGCCGGGCTGGGGACCCCCAGCAGGGTGCTCAGTCCCGAGGGAGTCCCCAGTCTTGGCCCCCCAGGACTGTACAGGGGGGCACTGCATCCTCACCCAGCCCCTGCACGTGGGTGCTGATGGCTGCTGCCCCCCCAGGGCATCTTCCCGGCCTCGCTGATCCACCTGAAGGGCGCGGTGGTGGAGCGCAGGGGGTAGGTACGGGGCGAGGGGGCCGCCTGCCCGCCCCACCAGCAGCGGGGTGCTGCAGGGCTCTGCGTCTTCCCCAGGGCGGAGGAGTGCGTGGTCCCCGCCGAGATGCCCATGGTGCAGGAGATCACCACCACGCTGCGGGAGTGGGCCACCATCTGGAAGCAGCTCTACGTGGTGAGGGATGGGGGGAGACGGGGCCGCGGGGGCGCGGGGACTCGGTGGGGGCGCGAGGGTGACCCTGACCCTGTGCGTGGCGGCCGCCCGCAGGCAGGGCAGACGGAGCGGTACCGGCAGGTGAAGCAGATGATGTACGAGCTGATGGAGCGGCGCTCGCAGCTGCTCTCGGGGACGCTGCCCAAGGACGAGCTGCTGCAGCTCAAGAAGGAGGTGACCAGCAAGATCGACTACGGCAACAAGTGAGAGCGGGGATGGGAGCGAGGCGCTGCATCAGCCACCACCGCAGGCACTGTCTGTGGTGCTGGGGGGTGCTGGATGCTCTGCCTCCTGCTGCAGCGTCGGTGCTGACCCGGCTTGCTGTCCCCGCGTCCCCCCTGGCGTGCTGCTGGCTGTGCATTGCACCTGGCCGACGGCTATTGCCAGTGAGCCCTGGGTGGGGCAGGAGCACGTCCCTGCTGCTGCTGTGCTCCCGTCCCCTCCCCGCCTGGCTGTTGCTGGCCACGGCCCGCTGGGATCATCCTGCCCCCACGCCGTGCTCGCAGCCCTTCGTGCGCCCAGCTCCCCGGGTGCTGGGTCCCATCTCACCCATCCCGGCCCCTGCAGGATCCTTGCGCTGGACCTGGTGGTGCGGGATGAGGATGAAAACATCCTGGACCCCGACAGGACCAGCGTCATCAGCCTCTTCCAGGCACACAAGAAGGCAGCACAGACCATCACGCAGCGCATCCAGGAGGAGACGGTGAGAGCCAGCGCCGGCCCCGCCGTGCCGAGAGCCTGCAGGGTCGCGCCGTGGGGCCGTGCCGTGGGGCTGAGCCACCTCCTGCCCCACAGTGCCCACAGCAGAGCGAGCTGGGCTGCAGCGCCCGCCTGGCGGCTTCGCCCTCCCACAACCTCTACCTCTGCGTGCGCAACTTCGTCTGCAACATCGGTGAGGAGGCGCAGCTCTTCATGGCACTGTACGACCCCGGCGAGCAGCGCATGATCAGGTGGGGCCCCGGGTGGCACGGCGCTTGGCAGCGGTCCCATCCCTCTGCTCCCCACAGCATCCCCTGGTTGCGCCCCCCGGAGCGGGGCAGCCCCTGCCCCTGTTTGCTCTGGGTCCTATTGCCGGGGGCTTCTGCCTGGAGCGGGACCCCCGAGGTGCAAGGACTGGCCACGGGCTCCTCACGTCTCACCGTCCCCTCGCAGTGAGAACTATGTGATCCGCTGGGCCAGCACGGGCGTCCCGCAGGACATCGAGCTGCTCAACAACCTCAAGGCCATCTTCACGGTGAGCGAGGGAACTCGCCTGTCCCCGCTGGGGCTGGGAGGCGGCGCTGCCTGCTCGCTGCCCCTCCGCAGGCGCTCAGCCCACGCGTCCTCCCCTCCCCACGGCCCTGCCAGCGTGCCCCTCAATGCAGCGTGTGGGGTGTGCTGGGGCACCGTGCACGGGAGGTGCCAACCCCACTGCAGCCCCTGTCCCCCACCCCCATCCCAGTCCCAGCTCTTCCCCTCAGCTGCTCCTTTCTCCTTTTTTTCCCGTCACGCCAGCCCCGTGGCTCCCGGTGCAGCCCCTGCCCTGGCACCAGGGCTCTGCACATCCCCCCATGGGCTGCCCCTCGCCCCCCGTGCCCGCCCTCACCGGGCTTGTCCTGGTTTCAGCCGCCTCTGGGGAGGCAGGCGAGGAGCAGCTCCTGCTGACGGGGCAGGTTTGCGCTGCGCAAGCAGAGCCGAGCTGACCCCCAGGACAGCCCAAGCCATCGATATGCAGATGAGCCAGGAAATCAATGCAAATGAGCAGCATCAGCACTTCCAGCCCCACCATCCAACTCCCCCAGCTCTTGGTCACCTCCGACCCCCGCTCACTGCCAGCACCAGCCGCGTGTCCCCGTGCCGTGTCCCTGTGCCTTGTCTCCATGCCGTGTCCCTGTGCTGTGTCCCTGTGCTGTGTCCCCACACCACGTCCTCCTGCCGCATCCTTGCAGGACCTGGCCTGGCTGGGGTGCCTGGAGCTGGGGTGCGGGGCTGCCCCCCTGGGCCCTGCCCCATGGCAGAGCTGCCCCCCCCCCAGTGAGCTGTGCCTGCCTCAGCCACGCTGCCACACCGTGGGTACCCCGTGGGGCCATCGGTCTCCACCAGCACGGCGTTGTCTGGGGGTGCACAGAAACCCCGGGCTCCCTGGGACAGCGGAGCTTTGTGCCCTCCTGCCAAGCCCCTCCGTGGGGCACAGCAGCGAGGGCCCTCCCCAGCCCCTGCAGGCAGAGCCCGTGGCAGCTCTGCACCCCCAGCTCGTCCTCCCGGCAGCAGAAGGTTCCCCGTGGTCTCCCAGTGCTGGTAGAGGAGCAGCCTCACACGGTGCTGCTGGCACCCCGCTCACACCCCTGTGCCCCCAGGACCTGGGCAGCAAAGACCTGAAGCGGGAGAGGCTTTTCTTGGTGTGCCAGATCATCCGGGTGGGACGCATGGACCTCCGCGAGACCCTCAGCCGCAAGCTCAGCACCGGCCTCCGTCGGCCCTTCGGCATTTCGGGTGAGCAGGGGCTCCCGGAGCAGACCCCACACCGGGCTCTCAGCCAGCTCCTGTGCTCGGACCCCGACCCTCGCTCACCTCTCTGCGTGGCCGTGCTCTGCCCATGCCCCCCGTGCTCGCCGCCTGCTTTGCCCCGTTCCAAGCCCGGTGGTGCCAGCGGGGACCCCAGGAGCAGGGGACCCCGGGAGCAGCCCTGGGCACCCCCTGTGGAGGGAGGAGCGCTGGAGCTCCCCGCACCCTCCTCTGCCTTGACAAATGTTCCTGCTCTGAGTATTGATCCTCATCGGATGAACTTGGTAGGAAATTATTGATTTTAATTGGCCAATTAGCGTGCACTAGGATCTCAGCCACAGAGCAATTACCAGGTGAATTATTAACATACCGGCAGCTAATTGCGCTCTGAGCTGAGCGTGTCCCTGGGGAGGGGGCCAGATGGATTGTCGTGGTGCCTGCGGTGCAGTGCCCTGTCCATCCTGCACCGAGCCCCGGTGCCCGTGGGGGATGGAGGAGTCCCGGGTATGGCTGCTCTTGGCTCGGAGGTACCTGGCGGGGAGCAGCCGGTTCGTGGCTGGAGGGGGCGCCGGGTGGGTGCTGTGCGCCCCGAGCCCCAGCTCTGCCCATGTGGCTGGAGCAGAGCAGGGCGAGGAGGAGAAAGGTGGGGGATGGCCCCCAGCTGCCTGGGATCCTGCGCCCAGCACAGGGCCCATCCCTGTGTGTGGGGCTGTGGTGCTGCTGGGGGTGCAGCAGAGACCCCCTGGGAGCTTTCCCATGGGTGAGCTGTGGCCGGGTGCTGGGTCCCAGCCCATGTCAGCGCTGTGCCCGTTCACCACGGAGCTGTGTGGGTGTAGTGTGGGTCCCTGCGCAGAGCCCCCTGTGGCTCAGCACCATGAGGTGGCAGAGGGTCCTGGTGGGACATGGGGGCCTCCCTGGGGAGCTCTGGCCAGGCACAGAAGGATCAGTGCGGGGGCGCAGGCAGGGTGCTGGCTGCAGGAAGGGACGAAGCCAGCCCCGCGTGTGCCTCCTGGAGGATTTGGCACCAGGGCCGTGTCCCTGGGGGTGCAGCCACCCCATGCTGCCGTGTCTGTGCCGTTGCAGTGATGGACATCACGGACATCAGCAAGGGGAAGTGTGAGAGCGACGAGGACAAGCAGCACTTCATCCCTGTGCACCTGTGAGTCCTGGGGCTGGGGCCGGGCAGGGAGGCAGAGCTCCGGTGGCTGGGCTGGCATGGGGACAGCGGCAGCAAGGGGCCTCAGGAGGTGCCAGGATCACAGAGCAAAGGATTTCTGTTAAATTTGGCTTTGCAAAGGGACTGTGGATCCTTGGGACTGGATGTCACCAGGTCTAGGAACCCAGTGAAGTTAGACAAAAGGGCATTTACATGGGCAAGGAGGTACTGAGAGAATCCTTCTGGAACCCTGCTGGGGCTCTGCAGGGTCAAGGGTGTTCAGGGTTGGGGACCTCGTCCCGTGTCAGCTGTGGATGCTGTCCTGCACCTTCCTCTAGGTGGGCTCGGTGTCGGGTGGGTGTGGGGGACCACGGGGGGGTCCAGCTTGTTCTCCTGTTCGTTGCTGCCAGCTGCGGGGCTCCCACGAGTCCTGGCTGGGAGCTCCTCTGAAGCTCTCCCTGCTCCGGTGTTTGGCAGGGCAGCTGCTGAGAACGATTTCCTTCACAACATGATCAGGAAAGCGGTGGAGGGAAAGGACATCAACCACAAAGGACAAGGTAGCAGCTCCCCCGTGCCCTCCACCCCCAAAAAAAACACAAATAAAACCCTACAGTGGCCACAGGTTGCGAGTGTGGTCCCAGGCGCAGCAGGAGCTTGGTGTGGGAACTGTCCTGACGGTCAGGACCAGAGCCTTGTGGGGCATTGGGGCGGTCGCCCACCCCCCAAACACCTTGGGGCCGAGCCCCGGGGCAGGGCAGCAGCTCCCGCAGGGGCAACGCGTGGCGGCCGGCTCTGCCCAGCGTGGCACGGCTCAGTCCTGCTGCTGGCCGTGGGGCTGACGCCCCTCGCCTCATCCCTGGCAGGGTTCTGGGTGTCCCTGAAGATGCTGTGGGGAGACCTGAGCCAGGTGCGGAAGGACCACCCGCACCTCGTGGACCGCAGCACGGTGGTGGCACGCAAGCTGGGCTACCCGGAGGTCATCATGCCAGGCAAGCGGGGAGGCAGCGCTGACCTCCCCTCCCCTCCCCTGCCCTTCCCTCTGTGCCAAGCCTGCCCGGTGCCACGCGCTGCTCACAGGGGGTGGGTGCAGCAGCCACCCCCAGCAGGGCATCCGGGGGCTTTCGGGGGGCTGCAGGCAGGACCCGGAGTGTGCACATCCCGGCCAGCCCAGGAGGGGAGGCGGCTCGTGTGGGAGAGCGTGGGGCGGGTGGGCTCATCCCCTGGTGGCTGCTTGGGGTCCCGGGGTGAGGCCGTGGGGCACCCTGGCTGCGGGGGGACCTGGCCCAATGACGGGGCTCTGCTCCTAGGGGACGTCAGGAACGACATCTACCTCACGCTGGTGCAGGGCGAGTTCGACAAGGGGAACAAGAAGACGCAGAAGAACGTGGAGGTGACGGTGTGCGTCTGCGACGAGTCGGGCAACGTGGTGCAGGTACGGCGAGCGCCAGGCCAGCCCCAGCCCTTGGGCAAGGGACCCCCCGTGCATCGCCCCGGCTCGGGCAGGGGCAGCAGCTCTGCGGCGTGAGGTGTCAGTGCTGGTGCTGGCACAGAGCGGCTCGAGACCTGCTGCTCCTGGAGTTGTCCTTTGGGATAAAGACTTGAAAAAGTCACGGGAAGGGACAGGCAGAAACCCGGCCGACCCTGCTCACGGGTTGCCCACAGCCCTCGTGTGCCCGGGCAGGGGAAGGAGCCGGGGGGCAGCTCAGACCCAGCTTCTCCCACCTCCGTGCTGCCTCACCTCTCTTCCCAGGGTGTTTGCTTTCATTTCTAACTCAGTCCTTATCTGGCCCGTGCTGAGCAGGTTTTTAATTACTGAGGCTCCTGCTGGGCTTTGCAGAGACACAGCCCCCCTCCCTCTGCCTCTGCCCGCGATAACGAATTTCCTGTGGGGCAATGGAATTCAAGCCTCGAGCATCACCAGAGGCTCGTGCATCCTTCCTGCCTCCGTTCAAAGGCTGTGGCCAGCCCTGGTTGATGCGGGTGGGGATGGGGAAGCCCTTGGCAGCCCCCACCACCTGCATGGGAAGCGATGCTCAGGACGGCCCCGTTCTGGCCAGGTTGTGTGGGGCTGCGGAGGGGAATGCTGGCACAGGCTCAGGGGCAGGGGCTGTTCTGGGTTAGCCGAGGATGTGAAGTTCCCGGGGCCTTTGGGGCGCTTTGATGTGCAAGTCAGGTGAGTCTTGCAAGAGCTGACCACAGATATCTTGTCCGCTGCTGTCCTCCCCACAGAACGTGATTTACCATGGGGCAGGGGACAAGCCGGCCAGCGAATATCGCTCCGTGGTCTACTACCAGCAGCGGCACCAGCGGTGGATGGAGACAGTGAAGGTCTGCCCCGGGGGGCTGTAGCAGGACCGCCCGCCACGGGGCCAGGTCCCACTGCCCCTGCTCCAGAGGGGTCCCAGAGGGGTCCCACTGGGGCTGGTTCCCGGGGGACAGGCGCTGTGGCAGCCTCTCTCAGATTGCCTCCCTCTCTCAGATTGCCGTTCCCATCGAAGACGTCCACAAGACCCACCTGAGATTCACCTTCAAGCACCGCTCCTCCAGTGACTGTGAGCATCTCTCTCCTTCACCCGTTCCTCCGCCCGTGTCCCCTGCCAAGGCTGCGGTGGCGGCGGGTGGCCTGGGGGCTGCAGCGAGGGGAGGACCTCAAGAGCGGTCCCGGTCCCGCTCCTGTGGGGACACCCCGGGTGTGCTGTGACACCTGGATTCTCACGCGGGAGGAGGCGAGCCGTCGTCCCTGCTTTGCTCGGTCCCAGCTGCCCGTGGCGAGGCAGCAGATCTCCGGGACATCGCTGCCAGGCAGCTCCCTGGGCTCGGGGCTTGGCACCTGCTCTGCCTCTTGTGGCTTTTGGCTGCGGGGAGGCCGTGGGCTGCAGCGTGCAGCCGGGAGCAGAGGTGCTGCCGGCAGCTGCTTGGCGGAGCTGAAAATCCCAGGCACCGGGATTTTCCTGTCTGCAGGGAGGGGCAGCAGGGACCTGCAGCTGGGTTGGATGCTCACAGGCCTGATCCTGCACCAGCCAAACCCCGCCTGCCCCAAGCCCAGCCGAGTCCTCACAGGGTCCCCGGCCTCCCCTCTCTCCCCCCCCGCTGCTGGTGTTCTCCCCCTCCCTTTTTTCCTTGCCTGGCTGCTGCAGCCGCTGCCCCCAGGCGCACGGAGACATCCCTGCTGCCCACAGAGACATCCCTGCTGCCATCCCTGCTGCCATCCCTGCTGCCATCCCTGCTGCCCACGGTGCTGCCCGCAGCTCCCATGCCCCGGCACCACCTCCCTGCAGCGCTCCAGTGGCAGGCATAGCTGGGGCTGCCTCTCCCTGCCCACCCCGCGGCTCCCCAGGCTGTCCCCACGCTGCCTTCACCTCCCCCGTGCTTCTGTCTCTCCCAGCTAAAGACAAAAGTGAGAAGATTTTCTCCATGGCCTTCGTGAAGCTGATGCGACCCGACGGCACCACCCTGCGCGATGGGGAGCACGACCTCCTCCTCTACAAGGTACTGGTGGAGCTGGACGCGCCGGCCCCGTCACCACCGCAGGTGCCCCGGCTGCAGGCACCGCTGGCTCCTGCCCGAGGTCTCCTGCAGGGTCCCCAGCCCCGTCCTCATCTCCTCTCTGTCCTCGGAGGCCCTGCCGCAGCTCTGCACACATCATCTCCAGCCCCCACTCTGCTCCTCTGCAATGACAAGTTTTGTTTAGGAAAAAGCAATTTAAATGTGTCAGGCACAGGAGGGAACAGCCTGGTGAAGATGTTTGCTGCGTTTTATCTGATTTCACCATGGTTTGTCTGCTTAAAACTGCCCAGGTTTGTTCTGAGGGAGCGTAGAGAGAATGTGAGGAGGAAAGCTCTCCGTTCATTAGGAAAAATGCGGTCAGCTTTGGTGCCAAAGTGCCCAAGAGCGGGTGCCCACCTGTGCTGCTGTGCCAGGAGCTGGGCTTGGTCGGGGCGTGGGGACCATGGAGCCATTTAGGGGAGCCTCCCTTTAGGGGAGCCCCAGCTCCTCCTGCCATTAACGGTGCCCAGGCAGTGGACACGGCACAGGCGCTGTGCCCGATGCCGGTGTTACTGCTGTGTTCCCGGCTGCCCCGGGTGCCTGTGCTGCCTGAGCAAGCCTCGTCCATCCATTCATCCATCCATCCGTCCGTCCGTCTGTCTGTCCGCCCTCTCAGCCTCCTGCCCCGAGCCTTGCACACCCTCTTGCCTGTGGTCATGGACGGGCTCCCTGCTGCCTGCCTGGTGCCCTCCCCGTGCTGCTGTTCCCATCTATCGCCTCCGCAATGCCCGGTGCCCCTCCCTGCAGTGAGCTGTGGCTGCAGAGACAGATCGGTGATATTTTCCCCAGAAGATGAATGCATCTGAAATCTGTTATCCCGCCCGTCCTCTGTGCTCGTTTTGGGCAAAACACCCGAATTCTTTAAATGCTGTTGTGGCCTTCCCTGGCTCTCCAGGGGACCGTCCTGCTCCACGTCCCACAGCAGAACGAGCTCTGGGTGCCTTCAGGCTTGCTGCTGTTGGCTGCAGCAGAGACCAAAGCCTCGCACGTCTCCTCTCTGGATGCATTTTCTACTTTTTAAAGAGTTGTTGCTGCCCTCGCTGAACCCATCGCATTCAGCAGTGTCCTCAGCCTCCGAGCGAGTTGGAGTTGGCATGCTCTGTTCTGCTTTGTCTTCTCCCTGGCTGATCCAGCAGAAGATTTCTGCTCTTCCCAGCAAACAAAGGAGCTTGACTCTGGGAGTCAGAAGCTATTTAATCTTTTATCTTTGTTTGCCAGAGGAGTGTGAATTCCATGCTTTTAGCTCTTCAGACCTCTTGATCTCACGCTGGTTGAGAAATGTCTGAAATTAAGTCAGTTTACCCTAGTAGGGCTTAGCTGCCCTCGGAAGGCATGGAGTGCCTCGCGTGAGTCAGCTGGAAATCGCGGTTACACCGGGGGAAGTTACACGCCGAGGGAAAAGCGAACAAACAAACGAACAATTTTGCGATCTTTGTCTGACCTCCAACAGAGAAGTTTACCAAGCAGGCTGCAGTCAGGGAAAAGACAAATGCCTCGTTCTCGAGACGCAGAAGCGCTGCGGTCCCCAGGAGCAGGGGGATGTGTGGGGCCGGGGGCTCTGCTCTCCTCCCAGCCCTGTGGCACCCCCGGCGCGGTGCCCTCAGGGGCTGCTGGTGGTGAGGTGGGGGCCCTGAGCAGGGAGCCGCTGTGGGCTTCGTGTCCGTCCTCGCAACAGTGCTTGGGCACTGGGGCTGACCTCTCCCCACGCGCTCCCACGCACCCATTTCACATCCCCTGCAGCTCCACCAGCCGGGGACCGGCCTTTTCCCCCATCTGTGCAGCATCAGCTGCAGATGGGACTCCGCAGAGCCCCGCAGGCAGCTTTGCTGGGTGCTTTGTAGAAGTTAAGGTCAGGGGAGCCCACAGCGTGGGCAGTGTCTCACCCAGGCTGGCCGTCAGGTTGCTGCGATGCCCCAGTGCCAGGAGCAGCTCCTGGCCCATTAGCAGGAGTCGCTGCTGTGCGTGGCTCTGCTGATTCCCTCGCACCACGGTGCAGAGCCAAGCTGGCGATGGCAGGGCGTGCAGACACCCCCCTCCCGAGGCGCTGCCCGGCCGCTCGGGGGGGACCTCGCCTGTGCGACGTGCTCTGCTTGCAGGGGGACAGCAGGAAGCTGGAGGACGCCAGCTCATACCTGGCGCTGCCCTCCACGAGGAACCTGCCCGAGCCCAAGCTCCTCTCGGGGTCCTCGTTCCGTGTGGGCGGAGGCGCGTCCGGCTTAACCGTGTCGGCCCGGGACAGCTTCCAAATCTCCACGCTCGTCTGCTCCACGAAGCTGACGCAGAACGGTGAGTCCTGGCTGCGGGGCGGCTGCATCGCGCTGCATCGCTGGGTGGTGGGGGGAGAACCTGCGCGCGGGCCTGCTGCCGGCAGCTGTGGCTGAAAAACACGTCCATGAGAAAGTTCTGCAGGAGTAACAGCACCGAGTGCCCCCGGTTATTACCCCGGGCATCTGAGCAAAGGCTGGCCAGTTTCCTGAGAGCTGTGCTGTGCCCAGCTGGTGGTGCCCGAGGCCGGCAGCGCGCGGGGATGGGGAGAGGCACCCGTCTGTGCCCCGTGCCCTGGCTGATGTCCCCGCGTGCCAGACCGTGTTTGTCCCTGCACGCTGACCACAGCAGGCTCAGTAACCCCGCTGGTCTCTGGCACAGTGCCCCTGTGGGGAGCTGGCCCAGGGAGGGGAGGCCGGCTGGGCTCTGCCTGCCTGAGCTGAGCCATTTGTCCTTGGGGCCAGGGAACAGGAGCAGGCCTGCTCTCCTTCCTAAAATATGGAATAAATACAGCTTGTGCACACCTCCCCGCAGGGGCTTGTTAGAAAGGGAGCTGCTGTTATCCCCTTTTTACGAGGGAGCCGGGTGCTGTGGCTGAGTGATTTACGGCCAGGACAAGAGCAGTGCGTGAGCAGCAGCCCTGGGGAGCCCAGCTGGAGCTCGGGGCCGGGGCGCTGCGCGGCCTCCCCAGCGTGGTGCTCGCTCCCATCACCAGTGGTGTCAGGGACCCTGTAGATAGCATGCGGAAAACGCGGGGAAAGCAGAAGTGTTGAGCACTGCATTACTGCTTAGACATGGCCAGTGCCTCTGGAGCAAAAGGCTGCCCCCAGGGCTGTGCAGGCTGACAGGGTTTTGGGGTCCCAGGGGTCTCAGGGCTGGGACCTGGGGGCAGGAGTGGGCAGCCAGGGGCCGAGGCTGCTGCTGGGGCCGGCGCTGCCCTCGGCAGCCACCACTCCCCCCCGTTTGCCATACTTGCTGCATGGCACCGCTGCCGCAGGACTCATGCTGCTGTGCTGGGGTGTTGCTCACCACCAGCTCTGTGTACGGCTGGGTTGATAGCTCAGGGCTGGAGCTCATAATGGTTCTCACCTCTCTCTCTCTCTCTCTCTTTTTTTTTTTTTTATTAAGGTTGTCTTTTGGCTTATCTGTCTCCTGAGCCCTCCTGAGCCCTCCTGAGTTAGCGGCAGATTAGTTTTCAAAGGCAGGGGAATGAGAACAAACAGTAACAGGCTGCAAGTATTTACACGCGCTCTCCACCTTGGCGGAGCCTAGCCTGCCAGCAGCTATAGGTAGTTAGCAGTTTCTTGGCCCGTGTAAACCCCTGCAGATGGTAATTAATCTGCTCATGGCCCTGAGGGAACCGAGCTGCTGCCTCCAATTTGGGAGCTGGAACGAGCTGCTGAGTGCTGCTGTCAAACGCTGTGCGACCTTCTCTGGGCCCTTCTGAAATCATGATGGGAATTGGGACTCGGTGTTTTTCAAAGCCCTGTCTTAAGTTGCATAGCTGGGGCTTTTAGCCCTGGAGGTCCTTTGCTCAGTTCATTGCAAGTCAGCCAAGAGCGTGCGTGCCATCCAAACGCAGATGCATCAGCATTTAGAGACAGGATTTTGCCTCGCACAAAATGTTTCGGGATGTGGCAAACAAAAAGGTGCAGGCAACCCTGAGTGAGCGCTGGCAATTACACAAACTCCATGCGTGCGTCGGAAGTGAACAGGAGAGCCCAGCTGATAACGCAAGGTTTCTGCTCTGCTGATAAAGCCGCACTGTCCAAGTGCCCTTACAACGCCCGCGTTGGAGGCGTGCAGCACGCGGGTGTCCGTGGCAGTGCGCTCCCTGGGGCTGGCGGCTCTGTGTGGCGGTGCCGGGTGCTCCAGCTCCGGGTGCATTGCCTGTGTCTCTGCAGGAAGCTCAGCAGCAGCCTGTCCCTCCCCGGGGGGACACAAACACGTGGAAATAACATTTTGATCTGGGTTGGGGTTAAAGCGCTGCACGGGAGCACTGGCAGCAGGCGGGTCCTGTCAGTGCTTGGTCCACGGGGAGGACACCGGAGGAATGCCGATGCTTTCCTCCCGAACTATAGTGCCTCCTCTGCAAGACCAGCAGCTTGTAATACTCAGCCCTGCTTTTTTTAAATTTTAATGATGCAGCAGGGGAAACCACGGCTCTGACAGGGGCTCTCAGTGCTCGGGGAACTGGCTTTGCAGTGCAGGAGGTGCAGGACGTGGTGACTCATTGCCGCTACACTAACAGGGCTTGGGACTTACGGTGCAGCGCATGTGGGGCTTGGGGCACTGGAGTTCAGCTCATTCTCTTCCTGCAGCACAAATGCAGCTTCTGTAGTAATCATCCTGGTTTTAGCTGAATTTATGGTACTGAACTTGGGAAGCTTTCGGTGCTGAGCAGCTGTTGTACGCAGGGTCATTGACCGGTGCCGTGCTCTGCAGGGGCAGGAGCTGCCCGGGGATGTGGATATCCCTCACGGGGTGCGGGGCCGTGCAGTGCTGTGGGCCCTGCAGGCGCAGGACTGGGCTGCATGAAACCGAACCAGTATGTTAAATGTCCACAAGCAGCCAGTGCAAAGGCTCGTGCGCAGACGTGCCCTCACCCTGCAGCAGATCATGGCTGCCTGCATGGCCCCCCCCTTGCACAGAGCTGGCAGTGGCACTGAGCTTCCCCTTTCACCGTGGGTTCTCCTCGCCTAGAAGCTGGCTGCTGTGTGCGGGCTGCAGGGCACTGCGGTGGGGGGGCACGGTGCCCCCTGGGGGTCCTGGCCCCACAATGGTCTGGCTACGGAGGTTACGGGGGGGCAGTGTGGCCACCTGTGAATGTCCCCCCGGTCCCTCCCCATGGGGCTGGCGGGCTCGGGGTCGCAGGGAGGCTGCTCAGCCCCTGCCGTGTCGCTCGGGTGTGTGGGCAGCGGTGAGGCTGCGGGCACCGTAACGCGGAGCCTGGGGGTGAGCGAAGGCCGAGCTGACCCACGCCTTGTCCCCACACAGTCAACCTGCTGGGGCTGCTGAAGTGGCGGTCAAAGCCCAGCCTCCTGGCAGGGAACCTGCAGAAGCTGATGAATGTGGACGGAGGAGAAGTCATCAAGGTAGGAGAGGGGCTGCTGCTGCCTGTGCGTCCCCCGGCCCTTCCCTGCTTGCATCTCCCCTGCCAAGACCCCGGGTGTTTTCTGGCTTCTTGCTCCCCCAGGGGAATGGGGGGTGCAGCAGCTGCTGGGGGTTGGCGGTGTCTGTGCTGGGGGCTTCCTGGCATGGTGGGTGGCTGGAGGTGCCGGGCTCCCAGTCAGGACGGGTCAGGCTGAGGAACTGTGTCCTGGAAAAGGGCCGGATGCCTCCAATGGAGAGCAGCTGTGAAGGGATCGCAGGCGGCTCTGTGCCTGATGGGTGCCGCCTCTGTCAGGGCTGGGGTGATGCTGGGAGCGAGTGCTCGAGCCCTCACAGTCTTCTCCTCTCCCCAGTTCCTCCAGGACACTTTGGACGCCTTGTTCTCCATCATGATGGAGAATGCAGACACGGATGTCTATGACACGCTTGTCTTTGATGCCCTGGTAGGCAGAATCCTGTTTCCCTGCTGAGCTTTGAGCTTTGGCTGCCCCGTGCCAAGCCATGCGACCTCTCCCCAGGTTTTCATCGTGGGGCTTGTGGCCGACAGGAAGTTTCACCACTTCAACGCCGTCCTGGAGGCTTACATCCGCCAGCACTTCAGTGCCACGCTCGCCTACAAGTACGGCGGGTGCCAGGAGGGATGGAGACAGGGAGGGGGTGTGAGCCGGGAGGGGGCTCAGCCCAGGTCCGTGTGGCAGGGAAGCCGCTGAGCCCTCCCGGTGCCCCTGTCCTGTAGGAAGCTGATCTCGGTGCTGACGCAGTACGTGGAGCAGGCGAGCCGTGGAGAGCCCTGTGAGCCGCTCATGCGCACCTTCAAGGCCTTGGAGTACATCTTCAAGTTCATTGTCCGCTCCAGGCACCTCTTTGCCCAGTGAGTACTGTACAACGCTGGCTGCTGGGAATGGGTCTGGAGGGAGTGGGGAGGGGTCCCACGGGGTCTGTGCACTGTGGGAGCAATGTTGGTGCTGACCGGCACTGGGGACGTGGTGCTGGTGCCTCCTGGTGCTGGTGTGGGTGCTGGGTGTGATGTGACACCCGTGGGTGGCACCCTGGCTCTGTGTGTGCTGGGGAGGTGCTGCCACATCGGCCAGTTCCTGGCCAGGCTCTCTGCACTGCTGCATTTCCTCCTGCTGAGGTTTCCATCTATTTTCTGCCACATTCGGTGCTTGATTCGGCTGCTGCTGGAGCGGCTGCGGTCGAGCACTGGAGCCAGCAGCGCCGTCCATGTCCGGGGCGGGAGTGCCTCCACGCGGGGCCGCGGGGTGATGTGCTCTCACATGAACCACGCTGTGCCTGGAAGCAGCCGCGTCTCGCCGGGCTCGCCCAGCACTAAGGCAGCCAGGCAGCGGGTTGGTGACAGCACGAAGCGTGCCTGTAGCTGGGTCTCTGTCGGGTTCACCGCTGCGGGACCACATCGCGCTTCCCCTCTGCTGCCTCAGTGTCAGAGTGAGGTGTGGGTGAGAGCAGCTCCGTGTCTGGGGCCGGCCGGCAGGGACCCCGCTCCCCCGCTGGTGCTGGCAGCTCTCCTCTGCCCCTGCAGCACTCAGCGTGCCCCGGCTCCCACTGCTGCATGCGTCGGCTTCAGGAAACAGCGAGCTCTTCTTGTGTGCTGTTAATCATAGCGCCAAATAAAGTAAGGCCAGAAGGGACATGCAGAGGTTGTGCAGTAAACTGCTGCCCCAGGGCAGGATTGGCTCTGCCTAAGCCACTCCTGACAGATGGCTTTTGTCAATGCACTCTTAAAAGCCTGCCGTGCTGCAGACAGCAGGGCTCCCCAGGCAGCCCCTGCCCTGTGCAGCCAGCACTGCACTGGGACTGGCAGCCCTGGCACCCATCCTCATCCTCCTCGCCTGCTGGAGCTGCCCGGGGCCTTCTTGGCCACACTGGGTCTGGTGTGGCCGTGCCCCTGGTCCTGCCTGTGTGCCCCAGCACTGGTGGCTGGGGGTGCTCGGTCACCTCCTGACTCCTGCAGCTCTCTGCAGGGACTGCACAGGCACACGGGTAACGAAGTAGACAAGTTGAGCATCACAGGGTCGATACGAAGCACCCTCTCCCTCTGCAGTTGCTGGTGCATACAGCTCCTCAGGCCTCTTCACAAGCTGCTCAGTCACACTTCAGCCTGTCACTGTGCTTTTACATCATTTAAACTGCAGCCTGTGTATTCACAGTGCTGGGGGTGTCCCTCATGCTGCAGCAAAACCAAGCATGCCGGCAGCCTGCCTGAGGACCTGGAGGACACCTCCAGCCGCCCTGCCCCAGCAGCTTGTCCCCTCTGCAAAGGCACGGCTCAGCGTGGGTGGCATAAGGGGCCACGTGCCCCTTGGTGCTGCTGAGGATAAGTCAAAGTCCTCCCACATGGGGACCTCTGGGGTCATCTAGGACCTGGTGTCCTTTGTCCCTAGGTTCCCATTCTCACCCACATGGAGCGTGGTGGGACAAATAAAACTCCCCAGCAGACACTTGTGAAAATACAAGTAGGCAGAGTTATCAGGAAAAGCAGGTTACGTTCCTGTTTCATTCCCAGTACAAGGCACCGAAAGCTGGGGCCGCCCCGGCAACTGCTGGAGGTGATTGCCCCCGCGCAGGGCAGCCGGGCTGTGCTGGAGCCTCACTTGCCTGGCACCAAGCACACAGCCCCTGGCCGTGCCACAGGGATGTGTGCCGGCTCTTGCCCGTTTCCCAGAGAGCCAAAAGGAGTGGTGGCAAGCACAGCGGGTCTGCTTGGGTCACCCGAGGCCCCGAGCAACACGCAGGGACAGGTGGGTGTGCAGGCAGCTGCCGTGTCTCACAGCAGCCAGGAGCTGAGTTGGGTCCTGGCACCAAGATAGGCTCGCAGACCCCGTTTTTGCTTTGTCCTCACTGCCTCCCTTTGCTGTCTGCAAAGCCTTCGCTGTGCGGGCGTGTGGCAGCACGCTGTGCCTGCCCGTGTGCGTTGCTGCCGGCCTCTGGCTTCACCGCTGCTGCCCGCCCGCGGTCCCTGGGTCACGCTCGTGGCCCCGCTGCTCGAGGGCCCTGGGGGCTCCCGCATCCAACTGAGGCACCCATTGCTTCGCTGTAAGTGGAGGTAGAGGGCACATTCCCCAGCTTATAAGGCTTCTGGCGAAGAAAATTAATTATATGGAGCATTTGCAAACAGCCGTATGAATTAGTTAGCATTAAAATAAAGACATCCCTGAAGACATTTAGTTTTTATTCATCTTTCCTTTATCTTACTGATCTTAACAGTGGAATAACACAGACTCTTCAGATCTTCCAAATACTTTAAATGGTACTAAATTTTGTACACAGTCTATAATTTAAAGAAATTAGATTGTAATTATAATAAGTTACTGCAGTATGCTGTATCCATTTCATTATGTATGCCACAGACAGAATCGGGTGAGCGGCTCCAGCGCCTCCGATGAGAAACTGAAGCCACCTCCTGCTGCTGCCGGGCTCACTCAGCAGCTCTGTGGCCACGGCATGGGGAAGGGGCTTCCCTCAGCCGAGCCCCTCTGCCCCGTGCTGGGGATGGGCACGGCTGAGCCGCGCTCCCTGCCAGCCCCTCTGAGCACGGGAGACATCTCCCGTCCCCTCCCTGCAGGAGCTCCGCAGGGTTTGGACATTGCACTTGGTCTCTGCTTCCTCCCTGCTAACTCCTCCCGGCTTTTTGACTGCTGCTGGGCACAAGCGAAGTTCTCTGGAAGCTGCAGATCCCAGGCTGGGCCGGTGCCCGAGGGACCTGCTCCTGCCTGGCGCTGGCTGATCCTTGCCCGTGTCCCCTCATGCCCGCCGGCTGCGCGCATCCTGACCCCACTGCACCAGCGCTGCCCTTCCTGGGCACCATGCTGGCTCCTCCCAAGTAAACCACGTTTGTCACGCAGTTTGTTTCGAATGCACACTTGTTTCATCGCTGCCTATGCTAATTTGCTTAGCGTGCTGGTGGCCAGGTAATTTTCCAGCCCAGCTTAATTGCCAGTGCTCGGAAGGCCTCCCGTGGTGTGCCGTGAGCTCGGGTGTGCCTCAGGGTCCAGTGCACCAGGCTGAAGGGCTGGGCCCCCCATGCCAGGCTTCCCGTGAGATCCTCCAAGCAGTAGGGAGTCAGGGGTCAGTTAGGGACCGCATTGACACACGTCTGCTGCAGCCACACAAACCAGCAGTTGTCTCAGCTTAATCATGATGTGTGCTCTGACTGCTTTATCATGCTCTGGTTAAGTCCTTGTGCACTTAAAAGTTCAGAAATCAGTGTTGATAATTTATCCTACAGTTGTTAATATAGTGTATCGTATTCATGTATGCCCTCTCTGGTGTAAGGATACAGAATTTTGTAGGCAAGAGTTTGCAGGGGGGGTGAGCTTGAAAATTTATGCCAGTTGTTTGTGGGCAGTGGCATTAAAAAAAGGGACTACGTGAAAAACCTGGCAAATCTCTAATAAACGATGCTCGTTGCATGATATCGTTGCTGTGAGAGTAAAGCCTGTATGTGATTCTTCATTTCATTTTGCAATGAAATGCATTCTGCATTTCATTTTGCACATACAGGCTTCTTTAATTTTCCTGGCCTCATGTTTGGTTTTGGGCCAAGCAAAGTACCGAGGCTGCAGAATTGGGCTTCTGAGAAACGGCAGAGTTACCAGGGAACCTCATTTTTACGTGACTTTGTACATTCAGGGTGAGAGGGATGGAACTTCCTCAGGTTAATTTCAATTTTAGTTTCATTTCAGTGTTAGCTGAGGGGTGTAAGCTGGCAGTTATTCAGCAAATGCTTTTTTTTTTTTTTTTTTTAAAAAAAAAAAAAAAGCAAAACTAAGATGCTTCAGTCAAATTCACAGGCTTATTTCTGCTGTTAAGCCTATGATATTTTGTACATTCCCTTGGGTTCATTTACCAGAAGGGGAAGATGAATTTGAAACCAGAACAATCCAATTGCAATTTTATGAAACAAGGAAGCAAAATTTTTACAAAACCCGGATTCAACAAAGCAGCTGGTAAGCAGGAATTAATGCTCTCATTCGTTCTGCTGCTGCACACATGGTTCTAGCAGCAGTGGGTCAGCCGTGCAGCGGGCCGGGCAGGACGCACCGCGGGCAGGTCCGTGCCCCCACGCCCGTGTCCACCCTCCGTGCCTGCACTGCTCACGCAGCACGCCGATGGTCTGGGCGAAGTAGCTCAAACATGACCTGTTTGCCGCAGTGAGTTGTGGTGGTGACCATTCTTGCAGTTTGGCATTTACCTAGCTGCTTTGTAACATTCCTGAAGGTTTTCCATTCACGTGGCCAGGATTTCCCACATGTTTAGTTTAGTTTAGTTTAGTTTTTTTAGCTTGTTCTGTGGCTGGTCGTGTGGTTCGTGTTCAGGCTGGAGGGCTCAGTTGGTTTCCAGCTGAGGCGGGAGAATATACAAGCCTCCTTTGAGGTGACCTGGGCAGTACAAAGTAATGTAAAAGGCTTCTTTTATACATCTGTGTGTACGTTATGTGAGAAAAGTCTCAATAATTTTCTCCAGACAGGACCTTCTGTGAAGCCATTTTATTCGTGCTTGCAATGGCGGGCGTCCTGCAAGCAGGAGCGCGCCGTACAAGTTTATCATAACCCTATATCCCCTATACCTGACACCTGATTTCTCCCGTTTCCTCGTTGGCTGAGTACTACAGGTTCACAGCCTACTCAATGCACTTCTATACCACAGATGTACATTTTTATTTGACCAACCACTATTTTCTCCTTTTCCTTTCTTTTCCTTCTTTTCTCATGATCAGAGGGCCCATAATTTTTTGGTTTTACTGATTTCATACTGCTCATCCTGTTTTTCTTAGCTCTGCTCCTTACTGTTGGACAGTGGGACCTTCCCCTTATCTGCTTTATATACTCCACGCTGCTGTGCTGCACAATCACTTTTGAATATAAGGTTAGTGGAATTTTCCACTGCAAAAACACCTTCTATTGCAAAAACACGGCTCTGTTTCTCACGTTGTGTGTGTGTATGTGTATATATATGTACATATATGTACATAAATCCCTATGTGTACACATGTGGGTATGTACGAGCGGTGCATATACGGCCTGCAGAGGATCAGATTGCAGTCTTTAATTCTGGCTGCTTCTGGGTCCCACCGATGGCTGGGGCAGCGCTGGGACCGAGCTGGCTGCTGTGCCCGGCTGCGTGGAGCAGTGCTCCTGGAGCAGCACGGTGATGTGGGGTAACCCTGGCTGTTGCAGGCTCTATGAGGGGAAGGAGACGGCCGAGTTCCAGCGCTCGCTGCAGCGGCTCTTCCAGACCCTGAACCAGCTGATGAAGTCCCCGCTGGAAGGGCCCACGCTGCTCTCCCAGGTATGCGGGCGGGTGGGCTCCAGCTCTGGGCCTGGCTTGGGGTGTGAGGTGGGACAGACAGATGGACAGGCAGACAGATGGACGGGCAGGTGGTGGCCCAGCTGGGCACTGGCTGTCCCGATGTGGTGCCACAGCCGGGGTGAACTGGGATGGTGCCACCTGTGTCATGGCTTGGTCCTGCACCTTGTTTGCCTGCAGTGTGTTCCTAGAGGGCAGGTGCTGAGCAGAAATCGTGGTGAGGTTGTTTGTGCTCTGTGAGGTTAATGAGAGGAGAGGCAGACGCCAAAAGATGGGGATGGGACGGGGCTGTGCTCTCGGCCACCCAGCTGGGAGGACCCAGGCCCCGGCTGCAGCACCCGCAGCCTGCCAGCTTCTCCCTTCTTTTCACAAGGGACTTCTGTTTCTGTGTTGCATTGTTGGCATTCTTAAATAAGGCCTTATAAATGAATCTAATTAAAAAAAAAAAAAAAAGTAGTTTGAAGATCAATAATGACCGTGACCCTCATGAAGAATGGGGCTGTCCCTCCTCATCCTCTTGCCCCTCAGAACACCGATCATTGTTCCAATTTCCATCTCGGTACTGTTGCTCTAGAGACTCTCTGCTATGGTAACCTGGCTGCGATTTTACCAGGCTGCTGCAGACTCACCTGTGTGATTTCTGCATCGCTCAGCTTAGTGATATGGTTTAGTGGAGGACTTGTTAGTGTTAGGTCAGAGGTTGGACTCGACAGTCTTGAGGTGTCTCTTCCAACCTAGAAATTCTGTGATTCTGTGGTTCTGTGCTCAGCACCTTGATTCAGGCCTGAAGGAACAGTTTTTGCAAACATGTCCAGGGCGAAGGTGCCACTGTCCAGGTGCAGAGGAGAACAGCCTTCCTGTGCCTCACCAGACCAAGCATCCCCGTGCATGGATCAGGAATAGCAGTGATGGTAATGGCACAAAGCCAGCCACGACGCTCCGCCAGGCAGCAGGACCCACAGAGGCAGGCAGCGGTCAAGAGTGGCTGCAGGCAGAGTCAGGGAGCAAGCGGCCCTGAGCTTTCACCAGGGAGATGATGTGAGGCTGGGACCCGTGGGGACAGAGATTCCCAAAACTGAGGCTGCCGTGACTGCAGACTCCCCAGAGCATTGGTGCCCACGGGCGTCCAGGTGAATCCGCGCCACCAGGCAGGCAGTGGTACCAGCCTCAGCAGGACAACTTCTATTGCAGCACTAGTACAGTCCTTGTGTGCCTGGGGCCTTGTGGGTGTACGTAATGACCTACCCGCATTAGAAAACAGACTGAAAAATGGTATTTCATTAGGCACCATCACACTGCTGTGGCTTCAGGGCAGGATCCTTTCATTCAGGGGGAAGGGCTCATTGGGTGCTTCCTCCACCCAGAGTGACCTGTGAGACACTTGGGATGAGGTTCAGAAATGTGCTCATTCTGCTTCTGCTGGGTTTGCAGAATCAGGCTGTGCTTTTTTTCTGGTGACGGCTGCACTCTGCAGTAGGATCTCAGCTGCTGAGTGGGAGCATTTCCCGTGAAAGGAGCTGTAATGGTCACAGAGGGACCAGGAGAAATTCAGGCTCCTCTAGCAGATCTGCATTGTTTTCTCTAAGTGAAATGTCCCGCTCAGAAGCACCCGGTTCCTACGTGGGCCTGCTGGAGCAGCTGGAGGTGCGAGTCCCGTGGCTCAGAGCTCCTGTCCCCCTCGCTGGCACAGTGACAGCTCCTGGGTGGCGTGAGCGCACTGCTGCGGCGCTGCTGGCACTGCGGAGCTTCACCTCGGCCTCCCCAGGGTTGCTGTCAGCACCCAACTTGAAAGTTCTTGGTTTTGAGATGTGACTTGGATTCGGTGCTAGAGGTGTGGCCGTGCCCTTGGCTGATCACGGTGTGCTCACACCAGCTGTGCTGTGTCGGCCCCATCTCGTCCTCCCCTGCCCGCTGCTGGCTGTGTGGGGGCCTGCAAGCGTCACCAGTGCTGGGGTTCTCCCGGGTC
The DNA here is from genome assembly GCF_965140915.1 of Aythya marila. Taxonomy (NCBI): domain Eukaryota; kingdom Metazoa; phylum Chordata; class Aves; order Anseriformes; family Anatidae; genus Aythya; species Aythya marila. The sequence continues at coordinate 76,783,392 of NC_139045.1, forward strand.
AGACAAAGTGTTTTGCTGTGTGCTGGAGTGCCCAGGTGAAATTATTCAGTCTGGAGTGCAAATGGGAAAATGGCTTTAAAAGCGAGAAACACCTTAACTTTAAATGCCCGGTGATGGGTGCGAGCTGACGAGCACGCTGGCGGATGAGAACAGATAGTGCTATGGCAACGTCAGCTCACTGCTAGCACCGATCACTGGAAGTTGGAATTATCAGGAAGGGAATCAGGAAGAGAAGATCCTTTGCCATGGTAAAAATCCCTGCATGAGTCTGCCTGGCACCCACGTCTCAGAGCATGCAGCCGGGCTGGAGCATCCTCAGCGAGGGGCGCTGGGTGCATGGGGCAGCTTCCATTTGGCATCTCCTGGGCAGAGCAGAGCAGAGCTTGACATCCCGGGAAGGGGAAGTGTGGGGAGCCAGAACGGGGGGCAGGCCTGCAACCGCCCTGGAGAAGGGGCTGCACAGGGCTGTTGGAGGTGTCTCCTGAGCCAGGAAGGAGGGAGCATCTCGTGAAACAGGCAAGAGGCAGCGCCTGCCACCCCATCCCATGGGATAAAGCCATGGAGCTCCTTGTGCCGGTCTGTGCCTGCTCCTTGGAGCAGGCTGCTGATGCTAGAAGTCTGCACAAGTCTGGGAACAGCAGCACTGCTCTGCGGAAGAAAAAAATCCATCCAAGATCATTTAAACATATAGACATTTCTGACCCAAGAGGCCCTGACCAGGGGCACTGCTCTGTTTTTAGCCAGCAAGGTCCCGTCCCCTGGCCCTGAGCCCTGCCCAGCCTTGTGCTGGGAGGCTGCAGGCGCCTCCACACAGCCTGGCCATCGCCCCGTGCCTGGAGCTGGAGCCCAGCTACCTGATGGTGCATCCTGGACGTGCTCAGCAGCTGCTCTAAGGAGAGAACTTTTTGGTTTTTATTTTTATCGTTCTCTACGTGGGCTTTGCAACGTCTTGACAGACCCCTTCGTCTCGGGCTGCAGGAGCAGCTCCCAGCCCGCAGCCCCAGGTGACACCCGCAGGATCTGCCGGTGGCTGACGTAAGCGTCGCAGCTTCATCCAGCTCTGCCTACTCTTGTCGTTAAAGCTGCAATTATCTGATCAGCCCAAGGCAGGGCTGATAATAGCTTGTTAGCTGCAACACTCTTTCAAAGGCCACCTCTTTTGTGGAGAAAGCCAGTCTTTTGTTGGACTACTTCAGGCAGCGAGGTTTTGTACTATTTTGACAGCTCTGTGCTGTGGAAAGGAGACTGGATCTCCTTTAGCTGCTGCTGAGCGCTGGGCAGGACGGGGTCCAGGGATGAACCTGCACAGCCCTTGGCCAGAGAGCAGCTGGACACCTCCAGCACCCCCAGTAAATGCTGGCACTTGGCGGCTGCCCCCAGTGTGGGAGGAGGCGGGGGGCTGCCTGCGCCCTGGGAGCCCTGCCTGGCTCCAGCAGGCTGTGGGGGCTGCCTCCTACTGTGTCAGGAGGGGTCCCAGAGAGGAGCCTTACCCAGCCCCTGCCCGCTCCCAGAGCCCTGCTTTCCTCTGCCCCTAAATGGGTTGAGGTTTGGGGTGGGACGGAGCCGCAGGCTGCCAGCACCTGGGGCTCCCAGCAGCTGCCCAGGCACCAGCAGGAGTCCCATGGGTGACATCTGCTGCAGGGCCCGTGCCAAGCCAGCACCTGCAGAGAGCCTGCACGGGGAGTGCCAAGGGCAGGTCCCCTGTGCTGGACGTGCCCTTGCCCTCGGGGATGCCTTGGGGACCGCGGCTCGAGGGGTTGAGCACAGGAGCTGACATGCAGCAAGCGGTGCTGTCCTGCACTGGGAGGGGGATCGGGCACGGCTGGTGGGTGGGGGCAGGCTGGTGCCCTCGGTCCTCAGCAGTGGAAGAAACGCTGCGCACTTCTGCATGACCGGGGGGCCACCTCGGCAGCTAACATAAAAGCCAGGAGCAATTTCTGGAAGAAAGCCATACTGAGACGTGGTTGCTGATTCTTAGGGAGTCTTGTAATGCTGGGAAGAAAAGGAATGGGAAAAATTCTGATATTATCTCATATCTTAGAAGGTGAGTAAGCTGCTGACCTTGCCAGCTGCAGACAGAATAGGCTGGCCGTGGATCCTGGCTCTGTCATGGAGAGGGTGTAATCAATACAGCATTAAAGGATGGCAGAAAAATTAATGTTAATCAGTCCAGCTTTACTTAAGCATGGAGTTTAATAAAAAAAATCAAATTTAGCTGATTTTTCTGACGTTGTGAATGTGACTGAATAAGATAACTGACATAATATGCGAGACTAACAACTGTCTGACTTTGTAAAATATTCTTATTTAAAATTAGCATCGTATAAATGTATTAGAATAACTACTTTTTAATCTTTTTTTATATATCTTCTCAGTACAAAAGAAAAAAAGTCATTACAAATGGAGAGGCATCCTGCTGGGATGGGCATTTCCTTGGGGTCCCAGGGACTCTGGCTCTTGTCTCAGAAGCCTCTGTTTGCAGGACAGACGGGGTGTGGGCGGCATTCCTGGGTCACAGCTGGGAGGGGAGCGGGGCCAGGGGGCTCCGGGAGCCCCAGAAGTGCCCAGCTGATGGCAAGGCCACTGTGGGGCCTGGGTAGAGGAGCAAAAGATGGTCTGTGGGTGTGTGCACAAAGAGGAACTAAATAAATGCCTGGAGAGGGGAGCAGGAGGTGAGGAGGCTGCTGTGGATCGTGTGTCGGGTTTTCTGCCCTCATCCGCAACAGGGGACACAGAAACACCTGAGAAGGGTTTGCAAGAGCTGCAGAAATGACTCGGGGTGTGCTGTGTTTGATGACAATTGGTGCGATTTCAGCTGCCTAGGAGGGGGTGGCAAATCCCAGCCCTTAGCTGCTGGACTTGTCACCCGCCGAGGATCCAGCTCCGTCGGCAGCCCCTCTGCATGACTCAAAACTGTTGGATCCCAGCTGGGGCACCCCTTAGGCTTGAGGGTCGCAGCTCTAGTGCCAGCATAGTCCAGGGAAGCCTGCAGGACGAGGCACCCCAGCAGAGCTAGAGAGGAGCAGAACTCGGCAAGTTGTTTATGCTGTTTAACCATGTTGCAAACATAATGAAGTAGATTTTAATGCAGACTGATTTGTGGCCCATGTGCTTGCTTTTCTAAAAAAATCTAGCCATATGCCCCCAGCCCTTAGAGTCCCATGGGAGCACAGGGCAGGGTGGGCTCCGGGCAGCCCCCTGCCCCTCCGGCAGCCCCCCTGCGGCTGCAGTGGCTGTGAGCAGTGCTGGGAAGCTCCACAGGCAGCCCCCAGCCAGGGGCCGTGTGCCTGGTGCAGTTGGATTTTCTATGGCTCCACAGTACAGGCTGGAAACAATTGTTTACAAGACACACGTGTTATCACTGTGATTTCAGGTGCTTTGCTTGGTGTGGGTGGCGTAGCAGGAGAGAACTGCTGCCAGCAGGACGCCCCTTCCCGAGGGGGTGACCGTGGAGGGCTGGCAGCAGGGGCCGTGGAGCTGGGGTGAGTGGGAGAGGTGCTCAGCCCGTGCTGAGGTGGGGAGGGACGGGGTCACCGCCCTGCCTGCGTGCTGTCTGTCTGTCCGTCCATCGTCCCTGCGGGCACACCGCGGCAGTCAGCACTCGTCTCTCTGCAGGGAGCAGCCCTGAAGTACTTGCCTTCCATCTTGGAGGACGTGTTTGGGATTTTTGACTCCTCCATGCTGGGGTAGGTGTCCCCAGCCCTCCGCCTCCGCTCTGCCCGCGGGATGCCCCCAGCACAGGGCGGGGGGCTGTGCCTCCTTAACCCCTTCCCTGTGCAAATGCAGGGGAGCGTTTGCTCACTTTTTGTGGGGCTCAGTTGGCACCTGGCTCCCCCAGTGGTTTTGTCCTAGAGGAAGGGGGCTGTGGGTGCTTGGGGCTGCAGACGCCCCCTGTTCCCACAAGCCTGGTGTTTTGATGCTCATTAAATCCTCTTGTCTGGATCGCAGGGTCTTGCTGCGGGACTTCATCGGAAACCTGCTCCCCCAGCGCCTGCTGAAGCAGAAGCTGCAGTCCCTGACCAACATCATCAACACCAAGGTCTTCCAGTCCTACGGTGAGAGCAGCACATGGTGCTCACTGCATGGCCTGGCCCGGTGCTGCCAGGGCTGGTCGGACGGGGCCACGTCCCCGCCACAGGCGTTCCTCCCCTTTGCCCCGATATTTTGGCAGCCTGGGGGCTGGGGTGCGCACACCGCCAGCCCTGCGCCCCCTCCTTCCCACAGAGTGCCGGGAGCTGCTGCTGCACACAGCGGTGCCCATCCTCCAGGAGCTGATCGAGAAGGGAGAGGAGGAAGACGCCTGCATCGAGCTGCTCAGCAACATCCTGGAGGTGCTCTACAAGGCCCAGAAGGTAAAGCCTGGCTTCTCTGCCGGTCCCTCTTCCCCTTCCAGGATTCACCTTGGAAAGCACCTGGTGGAACACGTCGGAGTAGGGCTAAGCACGAACTGCTGCCCTTGGCTTGGTTGGGCTGATCAAGGCCCATCCTAAGTGGAATGGGGTTGCTGTGGCCCATCAGTCATGGCAGGAACCTGCCCGGGCTGGTGCTAAAACCCACCGACAGGCAGCCTGAGTTGGCCTACGGCTGCCCTGAACCCCCTGTGAGTGTGCTCCCCCTGCCTGCAGGGCAGTGCCAGCACTGCCCAAAGCCCCACAAAGGAGCAGTGTCCCTTTTCTGGCCAGCAGACAATGCGGTGCTGTTCCGAAAATCTGTGAGAAGGAACGGTGACACCGACATCCCTGGGGTGGCCCCAGGTGGGAAGGTGCTGTCCTTGCTGGGCTTCGCCCTGACGCCAGGCTCTGTCTTGCAGAGAGCGGAGGAGCAGCAGGCGCGGGGCAGTGCGGGTGCGGAGCGGCACGGGAACCATGGGGACTCAGAGCTGGTGAGTGCCTCTCCTGGGGGCCAGGCTTCTCCGCCTCCCACGGCAGCCACAGACCCGGTGCTGGAGCTGGGGGTCACAGCGTGGGGCTGGGGTGCTGCAGGGGTGGAGACGCCTCCCCGGAGCCGTGGGTGATGGGGCTGGGTGACTCCGGGCTGTGCTGTGAGCCCTAGCTGAGGGGTAGGATGAGGATGTCTCTGCCATCACTGCCGCTGCCTTCCAGGCTGGTTGCCCGGGGCCGCTTGCTGTCTGCACCCAGCGCCTGCGTTTTCCCTCCCAGTCCTTCCTGGGCATCTCCGCTGGGCACCTAACCCAGCCCTAGAGGAGCAAAGTTCTGTGCTGGGCCAGGAGCAGACTCCTGGGACGGCACGAGCGAGGGCAAGCTCTGTGTGGGTCGTGGGCCAGGTTCTCACCCAGAGCCCCCACGGTGCCCCCCTGCTGCACAGGTGGAAGGCACGGACACACACACGTCCCGGGGCACAGCGAGAGCTGCACAGGGGGGCTGGGAGGCACCACTGCCTCCTGCCTCAGAGCTGACTTTGTTCAGTCTAGGCTGTAACCAAACAGCTTCTGGCTCTGGGCGTTGAGCTTTTCCTGCCTATAGAAAACCAGCAGTGCACTTTATAACTTAGAGGTGCGAGCTGGTGAGTGCACGGACAACTGCCTGGCGCTGTAACTCATTTTCCCTGTGCTCAGCGGTCCCGTGCCAGCTCTCACACGGCAGAGGCATGTCAGTGCCACTGCTGAAGTGCTCTCTCTGCAGCCGTGCTCTGTCCCATGGCCTGTTTGCCACCAGGTTTTCTTTATTTCTTACCTCTGATTTCCCTCAGCCACGCACTGCAGGCAAGATGTTCCTCTGAGCTGTGTGATCCTGACCCTTGTTGCAGCTCGGTGCCCTGCTGCCCTGGCAGCCCTGCAGTGTTTGCCATGGGACCACAGTGCCTGCGTGCTCCCCAGGGCTGCCCCAGTGCTCTCGCACAGCCCTGAGGGCAGAGTTCCCCCACGCCTCTGCCATGGGACTGGTGGTGCTGAGAGCGTGCCCTGGGCTCTGCAGAGCTGAACCCTCCATCCGCACCCGCTGCTGGCCGTGCTCACACCGAGGCGTTCCCTGCGCACACACAGCCACCTGCTGACAGCTCTCCTTGACAGCGGCTCTGGCTCAGGATAGCCGAGCTTTAGGCTTGTGCAGATTTTCTCCTGTATGGATTCTGGTGCTGGAGGTGTGCCCCCCCCCAGGGTTCAGCCCAGCTGCAGCCCAGGCTGAGGCACCTGGTGCTCAGACGTGCCCGTGCCTCGGTCACTGCGCCCCGTCCCTCCGACATGCGCCCTCCACCACCGCCCCTCCGGACAAGCCCCCATCGGAGCAGGCGAGGTCCCTGGCAGCGGTGGGTGCAGGTTGTTCCTGCAGCACCTCGGCACAGCACAGACCTGTGCTGCAGCTCAGCAGGACAGTTCCTCAGGGTGTTTTCTACCTCTGTGGCAGCAGGACCCATTGTGCTAGGGTGTGATGGTGTTTTGCTGTCTTTATGGAAGTTCATTGCAATTTGTCCCAGATATCAGTAACCAGGAGTTGTTACTCCTGTGCGTAGTTCACTGGATAAAGAGGTTAGGGACAGAGGCTGGCAAAGAATGTGGTTTAGGTCAGAGCTGAAGGTGGAAGCTGTGGCAGGCTGCGGACTGTGGTCCTGATGCAGCTGGGGCAAGACTTGGGCTGTGTGGAGGTGAGGGGCCCGTGGCTGCCTGCAGGCTGTGCCCTGCGTGGGGATGGGCATCCTTCCTGGCACAGGCTATGGCTGGGAGGTGCAGGAAGACATTTGTGTGCTGAGGATGCCAAATGCTCCCTGAGGGGTTGCTGAAGGGACGGGGGCTCCCCTTCGTGCATGGGATCCGCTGTACAAAGAGGGTGTTGGATTTCTGCACTCTGGGGTCTCGGTGCACAGCACCCTGGTGGAGCAGAGGGGATTTGTGGCTGCTGAGCAGAGCAGCACAGGAGGAGAGGGCAGAGCCATCTGACACAGGAGAGGAGATGGCCCCTGTGCAGGAGAGCAGCCGTTTGCAGCCTTGGCTGAAGGTGCCTCTGGTTCTGCCTTTCCCCAGCTGCTCTGTGCTCCGTTGTTGCTTTCTGGGAGGCTCAGACCTCAGAGCTGTTGGCATGGAGGCTGGATCAGACGTGTGCTGCCGTGCCCTGGGTGGGTGAGGCGGCTGTGTCAGCTCAGCTGGGGAGGCACACGAGGCCACGTTGTGCTCCACAGCGGGGCTCGGGGTCTCTGCACATGCAGGCTGGCAGTCCCAGTGCCGGCCCCCACAGGAGGAGGTTGCTCAAGTGGTAGGTGCTGTGCTGGCATCCACAAGACTTTATTTCGGAGGTGTTAGGGCTTCTCCAGTGCTGTCTGAGCTGCAGAGGTGCCTCCTGTCCTGCAGGGGGAAATTGCTCTGGGTCTTGTGAAAAGGGAGGGATGCCTGGGTGTCCCTTACACCTCTGGCACAGAGCCACCTTTGCCCTGCTCAGATTGTCGCTGCTGGTGTTACCATCCGTCCCCAGGTGTCTCCTCGCAGGACACCCTTTCTTACACATCCAGACCTGGCTCCCAAGAGCTGGAGCTGCTCCGGCATCACCGCAGAGCCCTGCTGAGACAACCTGGGGTGGCTTCTTCCTTGTGCCGGCCTGCAGAGAAACTTGGTTTTTAACCCTGCAAAACTTCTGCAGGAATCCTGGAGATGGCGGAGCTGGAGGGTTAACAGCGTTCCAGCTGCTCTGAGTTCTTTGTGTGAGCTGGGAATGTTTCTTCTATTATGGACAAATGAAGGGGGAGGCTGGAGCCTCCTCCTAGTACCGTCTGTACTAGCACAGCTGGCGTCTTATGTGGGGAGCAGCGTTGCGCAGCCTCTGCTCAGGGCGGCGTTACTGTTGGCCAGGAAGATGCGGTGAAGCAGCAACCTGCACCTGGGCTGCAGGGGAGGGCTGCGGGGGGTGCTGGGGCTGCTCCAGCAGGAGCAGGGGCTCCAGGGTGCAGCTTCTCCTCCACAAGCACCGATTGCCTGTTGCTGCCAGGGGCTGGGGCACTGTGTGGAGCACTCAGGGGGTGCTGAGGAAACCCATGCCCGCAGCCCCAGCTCCTGTAGCCACTGCCAGCAATAACGAGGAGCATTCTGCAGGAGCGAGGAGCATTTTGCAGCCTCCTTGCCTGCTGTTTTCATGAGCTGCAGTGCTGGTGATGCCAGCCCCCAGGAGGCCGAACCCTTTGCAGCCTGGCTTGGTGCTGCCTGGGGAGATGCCCACCAGCGGTGTGCATCACCTGCCCCCCCGGCAGCACCTGCCATGGCCATGACACCTCTTGCCTTTCAGGTGAAGGTGAAGAAGCATGTCCAGCTGGTCCTGGAGCGGCTGCTGCACACCGTCAACCGGAGGGTGATCGTCCTGGAGCGGGACAACAGCCTGAGGGTGAGTACCCCCACTCTGCCAGGCAGCGGCACCGCGCCGCATCCCCTGCTGGCTCTGGGGATGGAGCAGCGCGGGGCTGCGCTGACGTGGGCACGTGGGAACAGGCAGCGAGTGGTGTTCTTCAGCTGGTGCTGCGGTCTCTGACAGCAGCTGGCCAGGGATGGATTTATGGGTATTTAACACCGCAGGATGCATGAGAAAGCCCAAAAGGGGAGGGAGGAAATGTGCCAGAAGCCGGTTCTGGAGTAGAGGGTGTGCTGGGAGGAGCAGGCCGGGTATTTGTGATGCAGAAAGGACATTTTGGAAGCAGATGAAGGGGTTTGGGCAGTATTCTCTGGAAAACAAGTGACAGACCCAGCGACCCTTCACAATTTTACATGCCGGGAGCACATGGGAGGAAGGTGCTGGGGCACCCACCTTGCGCTGAAGGGTTGGCAGGTCACAGTGCTGCTCAGCTGAGGCTTCCTGCAGAGCTGCTGCACTGGGTGCAATGATTTAGTCATGAAGGGGGGAAGCACAGTCCAGCACAGCCCTGGCCTGTGTGGGCTTACACGTGTGCTACAGAAGCATGAAGGCAAACCCAGCATGCTTGACCAGGCTGTGCGGAGCAGGCCAGGCACACAGCTCTGGGTAGCGAGGGGGTGAGCATCTGGGACTGGCTGTGTTTTGGGGGTGGAGCAGTGGAGAAGAGCTATACGTGCCGTGCCACACTGCACCGTGCTGCACCGTGTCCCACTGTGCTGTACCGTCACACCGTGCTGTACCGTCACACCGTGCTGTACCACGTCACACCGTGCTGCACCATGCCATACTGCGCTGTGCTGCACCATGTCACACTGTGCTGTACCGTCACACCGTGCCGTACCACGTCACACCGTGCTGTACCGTGTCACACCATGCTGTGCAGTGCACCATGCCCAGGGAGGTGTGAGCACCCTGAGTTGCAGCTCAGCCCTTTGCTTAAGGAATTGTACTGGGATACTCCTGTAGCTCTGCCATCCCATCCTTGGCTCTCTTTCATGAAAACCTAATGCACGCGAGGCGATACAGCCAGCAGGCAGGACGGGAGCTTTTTTCTTGCTGGCCCTGCCCCTGCTGCCCTGTGGCTGCCCAGTCCCCAGGCTGTTCCCTGACAGCAGCTTTGCTGTCCCCAAACGGCTGCACTTGACAAGGTGCTGCCCCAAATATTCGCCTGGCTGCCAGCAGCCTGCGGACTGGCCGTGCTGCCGGGCCAGGCTGCGCCCCCGGGGCTGTGCCAGCCGGGCAGGGTCAGCTCCTGCTGCTTGTGATTCAGGTGTGATTCAGGCAGGAGATGCTTGCAGGGCTGGGTTTGGTATCATCTTGCGTTTAGCTTTTGTTCTCAGGCTGCATGATTCAGTGCTAGAGGAAGCAAGAGCAAAAAAAAAGAGCTATTTGAAGCTACCTACCAGGGCTGTGACAGAGATAATGAGGAACACCGGGTGTTGAAGCATGGCCTGATGTTCAAGGCGAAGAGAAGGAGAGCAAGCCTTTGGCTGATCCTCACTTTCTCTGCTTGCTCCTCTTCCCACGTGCTGGCCCTGCTGATCTGCAGAAATGCTGTCTAGCAGTTTTCCCACTTTAGTTTATCATTTTCACGGTGTTGCTGCAGTCTTGGGCCTCACCCTTGTGTTTGGGCCCCCAGTCCAGGCTGCTCCCAGCAGCTGTGGCTGCAGAAAGCTTTGGGGGGGACGAGGGACACCCATGCCTGTGCCAAAGGCCACCACAGCCCCGTCCTGCTGCTGCTGGGAATCAGAAGAGGACCTGGAAAAAGGCATTCCCTGTGTTCTCTGTCCCAGCAACTCAGGCACTGAAAGGTGCCTGATCTCTCCTGCCAGGTCTTCATGGCTCAGCCCCACCCCGGGGGGCTCGCAGGCACCCTACGATCTGCTGAGCTGCCAAGACTGGGGCGCTCAGCACCTCCCACAGCCAGGCCCCATGGCACTGTGGGGTCCCCTCGGCACCACGGGGCCATGGCCACACGAGTGCCATCGACACAGGCACGGGCGTTAAGGCAACACCAGCTCCTTTGCTGGGTGCGTGCAGGTGGGGCACCCTTGGGTGCCAGCTGGGGATGCCCTGGTCAGACTTCCCCATCCTCACTCCTGCTTGCAGGGGCTCCATGACCGAACATGGGGGTGCCAGAGGCTGCCCTGCCCCAGCCAGGCGCTGTCCTCTGACTGTGGGCCCAGTCCCCCAGCAGGATGGCAGCAGCTGAGGCCCAGCTGTGAGCCCCCAGATCCGCATGCAGATGGTGTGCCTGGCCCCGGGCTCCGTGCAGCGCTCACCCCCGAGGCTCTGCAACTCGCAGGGGTCTCCAGAGCATGGCAGTGGCGGCGGGACTGTGGGGAGCATCAGGGAACATTCACTGCACTGTGCTCAGCATATGCTCACCACCCGCCGCCACCAGCTGCTTTCATCCAGGACCCTCATTAAACTGATGCTGAGTTTCTCCTCTCGTGGGCAGCCTTGCAGAGGCTGGAAGATTTGAGCTGCTAATTTCTGCCTGCCTGTAATTAGCCAGTGCATATTGCAGCCGGGGAGGCCCTGGCCACCTTCCCCCACCAGCCAGCTGCAAAGGGTGGGAGTGGGAATTTCCAGCCCCTGGCTGCGTGGAGAGAGGCAGCCGGGGTCCCACAGCACCCCGGGTACAGACAGGCCGTGTGGTGCCCCCCAGCCCCCCCAGGCTCCCTGGCCCTACCAGGCAGAGGAGCTGGCAGAAGGAGCGGCAGTGTCCCTGGGACCCCAGCCCAGCCTCCCACCCGAGACGGGGCAGGGACAGGGTTCCTCTCTCTGGCCCCTGGGTGCAGGAGACCCCCGGTGTTTCTGACCTCGGGGGGGACTCTGTAGGGCCTCCTGCGGGGCCGTGGAGCTGCTGGCAGCCAGGACAGGCTTGGAGCAGCAGGGCCTATGGGGAGGAGATGGGGCTGGGGGGCTCCGCAGCCCTGTGTGGGGTGTGCCCGCTGCGCCGTCCTCGTCCAGAACAGAAATGCACAGCTGGGAGAGGATGTAACGAAAATAGCGTCTCCCTAGAATTTATTGGTTTCTCATTAAATACAGCAGCTGTTCCCCTCACCTCTTATTTACACAGGGGCTTCGTTACATTAAACTGAACAGTTAAAAATATAAAAGCTGGTGCTACCCAAACCCTAACGTCAGAGGGAGGGAGAGGAGGAAGGAGCCTGTGCGGTGTCAGAGCTGGGTTGGTCCTCGTGGGCGCGGGGCGCTCGTGCCCCTCGGCAGCCCCGGTTACAGGAACCAGAAGCATTTGCGCCTGGATTTCTTTGAGTCCAGCTTCGCAGGCAGCCTGCTCACCGGCGAGGGCTCCTGCCTGGCCGGCGGGACGGGCCCTGCCGCGGGGGAGCTCTGCGCCGCCTCGCCCTCGATGTGGCTCAGCACCCGCTGGAAGCGGCCCTCCTGCTGCCGAAAGTCGTGCTCCACGCTGCAGGGAGAAGGGGCCGCGTGAGAGGCATCGCTCGCCGCCGCCCTGCGCCCACAGGGCCGCCTGCACCCCAGTCCTCGTGCCCCCAGGTCCCAGCGCCCTGAGGCTCCCTCCCTGCGGCTCCCTGCCAGCCCCTCACTGCGGGCACAGCTCAGCGGTGACCCAAGAGGGTGCTGGCCCTGCCCTGGTCCTGCTGACAGGCCCTCCTGCAGCCAGCTGCTGCCCTCTGCCTGCATCCTGTGGGGCTGTGAGAAGAGGGGTGCACACAGGACCTGTCCCCATCCCAGACAGCCGTCCTGTCCTGCCTGTGGTCTGCAGCAGGGCATGTGGCACCCCACCGCAGCTCGCGGGGACCCCTCCAGCTGGAGGAGCAGCCGTGGCTCAGAGTAAGAAACGCTGAGACTTACTGCAGCAAACCCCCAGGGTACTGACCTGCCTGGGGTGGGAGCTGGCCACCAGCCCAGGCTGGAAACTGGTGCAGATACAGGGGGGGGTCCAGGGTCTGAGGGACCCTGGTTAGCACTGAGCACCCCGGAGAAGGGCTGTACCCAGCCCTGATGTTACAGACCCCCAGTGCCCTCCCCTGAGCCCAGTGCAGCCGCGGCACCAGGCATGCAAGGCCTTCACTGCTGGCTCCGGCACCGCTCATCACGCAAGGCACGTGGGTGCCATGGTTCCGGGTAGGGAAGGGGGGGCTGCATCACCCACCGCTGGCGCCAGGTCTCCTGCACGTCCCCTCCGCTGTCCCTGCAGCACCCACAGGCAAGCTGCCGGCAGCCACGTGCTGTAATGCTTCCTCACCCAGAGAGCGCTCCAACCTCCAGCCGGCTCCCCTCTGATCAGCAAGGTGCTGCTGCCTCTGCCGCCACCACGCACGTGGCCTGGCCACGCACACGGGGACCCCAGCAAGCTCCTGTGTGGTGTTCTGGCAGCTCGTGTCACTGCATGCCATCAGGACACCCGTTGTCCCCAGCTGCCTCTAACAGGGCTCCCGGGCTCCAAGGAAGGGTGCACGTGCTTGCTGCAGGGGTAATTCCCCACAGGTTCCATCACACCGCTGGGGAACTCTCCCAAAACCAGGTCCCCGTGGCAGCACCCTTTGAAACAGTGGATGCATACTGATGCTGATGTCCCTCGCATGCAGGGAAAGGTCGGGAGGTGCTCGCAGCACGGCCAGAACCCCTGCAGCCCCTCCCCTCCGTGCTCTCAGCCCACCCGTCCTCATCCTCACCACCCGCCACAGGGGATCCACCTTCTGTCCCCGCCTGCGTGCAGCCCCTGTGAGGTGCTCAGCCACAGCCCCGGGGCCAGAGAGGGTGCGCTGCTGCTGGCTGGGGTCTGCCCATGGTGGTGCCCCCCTGCCCCTGTCCCATCCCGCTCTGCCCCCACCCCATGTCCCACCGGAGCCTTTTCCCATCACGGAGGTGGCAGCTAAACCCAGCGGGAGCCCTCAGCGGGAGCCTGGCTGTTACATGAAGCCACCTCCCGCAGCAGTGACATCTCCCAGCCGCAGTGCCGCGTGGAGACAGGCTCGTCAGTCCCAATTAGCACTGAAGGCCCCCATGAGCTAAGGAGGGGGAGCTGGCTGTTGGCTCTGGCGTAAATAAGCCGGGAACAAGAGACACAGCCACAGCAGTGCCGCAGTGGTGTAAGGGTGCCAGGGCACAGGGGAACAGAGCTGGGGCACCCCTGGCCCTGAGGTGCCCATGGAGAGCGCACGCGTCCCAGGCACCCAACGCAGTGCAGCGGGGCAGTGGCTGCTCCTGTGCACACCCCGTGACCCTGGGGAAGCAGAGCCGAGGCACTGCAGTCCTGCACCTTGGTGAGGCCCTGGCATGGCAGGGATGTGGCAGCCCAGGGACACTGCTAGGGGCACTCGTCCCCCGGCAGCCCCAGGCACCGCCATGGGACAGGTGCCTTCCCCAGCACAACCAGCACCCAACAGCAGCACCTGCGTGAATTCACGCACGGATGACACAGCCCAGACTCAGAGCTAGCAAGCCCAGCGCTCCTGTAAGGAGGTTTTCCCCCAACACGTTGCTTTTAGAGAAGATAAATTCCCTGTCACCTCATCAGAGCAGATCTCCTTTCAGCTGCCAGCCAGCCCACCATCCCTTGTGAAACAAACAGCAGCCGTGAGGGGAAGCCAGAGCTGCCCCCACAGTGACAAAGGGCCCAGGTTCAGAGCCAAGGACACCAGGACGCAGCCCTGGCCTTCTGGCCGTGGTGAGCTGAGCCTGGCGTGGGGACAGGCACGCTGCCCTGGGCAGCAGCCACGGCACCGGCACCGAGCAGCTGTAGCTCTGCCCCTGAGCACCCCTCCTGTCCCTGGGGTGCCAGTTTGGAGGCAGGGAGGGAGGTGCTGCAGCGTGCACCCAGGTGTCTTATGGTGCCACAATCGTCCCTCAGGTCGTGCGAGCCTCCTCTGGCACACCAGCAATGCCCGAGGGGCGGGCAGCACGGTGGGGCTGGGGGGCCATGGAAAAGCTGCAACTGTCGTGCCATGTCCCCCCTGGGAGCTGGGACCTGCCCTGCTCTGCCTCGTAGCCACGCTAGGAGTGTGGTACCTGGAATGGGGACAGAGGAGAGCAGGAGCCCCACCGGGAACACCCCAGAGCTGCCTCGTACCTGTAGATGATGCAGGCGCAGTCCCGGCAGGTCCCGCAGTTGGCAATGTCCTGCCCTGTCCGGTACGAGTGTCGCCTGCAACAGAGCACAAGTGCTGTGAGCCTGGAGACTCCTGTGCCTCCCCCAGGCCCTCAGCTGCCCCACAGCACGTACACCGGCCGGCAGGGGCCCCTCTGCTCCCGGGATCCCCGCTCCTCTCCTACCCCGTGCGATGCTCTTTGATGCCAGGCCAAGCACGGTGCCTCTCAGCTCAGCAGATTTCTCAGTTGGTTGCAAACCAGGCAGGCATGGCAGAAGCCCTGAATCCTTTGCACGCTGTCAGCCTCATTTTATCACCACCCCAGAGCTGTACCTCGTGCCCAGGGACACCCCAGGACACTATGCATCTCCCCACGCACAGCACCTGCAGGGAGCGGGGCCATGGGCAGCGTGGGGACGGGGAGGAGCACTCACAGCACACAGCAGTGCCCTGACAGATGGGCAGAGGGAGATGTGCCAGCCTAATCGCCAGCCTACGCTGGACTTAGGATTTCTCTCTTTTTGAAGCTTTTGTATCAAAGAAGCAGCCTCCTCCAGGGAAGGTGCAAGGGACTTAAATAAAGCAGAGATGGCTGATGAGCCCCAAAGGTCAGCTCAGCCCCAAAGCCAGTCCTCCTCCCAGATCTCTGCAGAAAATGGTATTCTGCTGCTAGTGCTAAACACTTGCCCCGATGCATCCTCGCCCAGCTGCATCCTGCTGCCCTGCCGGAGCTCAGCAGCTCCCTGGGGCGTCTCCCTGTGCAGCACCGAGCCCCAGCCCCTGGCACCAGCTGCTCTGAGAGCTGTGGGGAAAGGGCCCCCCTAAAGGCTGTCGGTCACCCTAGCGGCTGCCTCCTCACCTCCTGTGCCCCTCAGGCAGTGCAGGCTGTGGCTTTTTGGGGGACAGCTGAGAAAACACCCCCCTGTCCCAAATACCAGTCACAGCTTCCTGCTTGAATCGTTCTCCTCTTACTCGACCTTGATCATGACTGTTCTCAGCCCTCGGAAACTAGGTCTTTTAATGCACCAAATTACATATTACAATTGGGATTATACTCTAGCACATAAATTAGATCATGATACCTTTTATATGCGTATATAGAAGGTGTGTGTACACGTGTACCTAATGTTGTATAAACTGCGCCTCTGTCAGGATGAGAGCTAACGTGGGGACAGACGTTTGGCTCGGGAAGTTGCTGCTGGGCGACACCCGGGCCCTGTGAGGCTGCACTATGGGGCGAGCAGTGCCGGGGCTGGTGGCAGCGCCGGGGTGCACGGTGCCTCGGGGCCACCCGCAGGTCTGCCGGGACGCTGACCCGTGGCAAATAAGGCCAGGCTGTTCCTCAGCAGAAGGACACTAGGAAAATCTTTTATGTGATTTCCTACCCCATTCCTTATGTCTCTGGGCAGCGTTTGCTCATTTGACTGCAACAGTATATGGAGCCGAGATCTTAATTAAGCTCCCCACGGTGAAGCTAAATCAGCTTCCTGAGCAGACAAACTCAATTCTGACCGTGGGAGCAGATCTGCCCTTTCGACGGGCTCTGCTCTGGACCTGCCCGCGCCGAGCCAGGCTGGGACACAGCCCTGATCAGCGGGGCCCCTCTGGGGGCACCCCACAGGCAGGGGCACCCCAGGGCCATGCCCTCTGCCCAGCACGGGCAGCAGCCCCCACACAGCCCCGAGGAGCGAGGCCAGGCGGGGTGCGGGTGGGTGGCTCAGCGGCAGTGGGATGCTGCGGGGGGGAGCTGGGCACCACAGCCCGCTCTGAGCTGCCCTGCCTGCCTTCGCACTCTCACTAGCGGTTCTGTGGGATCCTTACTGCTATTATTGGCCCTAAGTGGAAGGAATTATTTAGCAGCCACTTAATTTGGTTAAACAATTAAGCGCTTGTGCAGGCGGGAGGGACAGGACCCGCAGGAGGTGCCCTCTGGCAGGGCAGGACCTCACGCCGGGTGCCCCCTGCCTCCCTGAGCTCGCTGCCATGGCAAACACCCGGCTTGGTGCACGTGCCAGGCGCGGCCCCTTGCCAGCATGAGGCCAAACTAATGAGCTGCCAAACTAATGAGCTGTCCCGTCCCAGTGCCCTGGGCTGTCGCACGCTGCTGAAGCCCAGCAGAGCCCTACCGGCGATGCCACCTGCAGCTGGCGCAGGCGATGTCCCCATCAGCAGGCACCAGTCACCTGGGCCACCTCAGACACAGACGGTTCGTTAAGGTTCATTAACAGGCAGAGCGTGCCAAACCCTGCCAAGCCCCCCAGGCTGTGCCCCCTGGGCATGGCAGGCTCCCAGCACAGGACCCTCTGCCTTGCTGGCGGCCAACCCAGAGGAATCCTAGCAAGTTGTTAACGGGAATATCCCGAGCCACGGGCAGCGCTTGGTACCGCAAAACACAAACGAGGCCAAGAAAACTGCCCCGGGGCATGCCCTGCCCTTGACCTACAGAGCAGGGATGGGCAGGACAGACAGTGGGGGCCGTTCCTGTGGCACAGACCGGCAGCACCAGAG
Organism: Aythya marila; assembly: GCF_965140915.1. Classification (NCBI taxonomy): domain Eukaryota; kingdom Metazoa; phylum Chordata; class Aves; order Anseriformes; family Anatidae; genus Aythya; species Aythya marila. The sequence goes on from NC_139045.1 coordinate 76,800,328, forward strand.
ACCGAGCCCTTGACAAGGGCCCTGGCCACCCGTCTTTCATTCACAGCCCCCCGAAGGACATTTGCCCCCCGCCCCCCACCTGCGCTTGCTCACCCGTCCCGCTGGGCCTCCTTCTTCTCCAGGTCCTGGATGACGTCCAGCAGCACTCGGATGGTTTGTTGGCTGGTCTCCAGCACCCCTTCCAGTGACTGCAGCTGGGACTGCAGGTCCCCCTGCGCCCCCGCAGGGCCCTGTCCCTGAGATGTTCGGGCGCGCTCGTCCCCCACCGGTGCTGCCACTGGCCCCTTGGCTGCGACCACCAGTTGCAGAAGGTCCTGGACGTGGCGCAGCGTCTCCGACTGCTGGGCGGTGAGGCAGGGCTGCCCGTGCTGGGGGGCCTCTGGCGCCCGCCCGCCCAGCTGAGTCCCGGTGCCGGAGCCCTGCAGGGCCGGGGGCAGCAGCTCCCCGTGTCCCTCTGGTCCCGCCTGGCCGTGCCCGGGATCGGCGGCCCGCAGCCGACTGCTGATGCCGTCACGGGTGTCCAGACGGCCAAGCGCAGCTGGTGTCTTCTCCGGTGTGGCGGCTGAGCTGTGCCAGCCTGGCGCTGGTAGGATGGGGGCTGGCGGGGTGCAGCAGGGCCCCCCCCATGGCGAGCTGCAGAGCTGGTGCTGGGGTGGTGGGGGGTCCCGGGGGGGGGTGCCCTGAGCTGGCTGGCGGAGCCCCTGGATGTGCGCGGTGGGGAGGGTCTGCTGGCAATGCGGAGAGGGCTGGGGCAGCAGGCGCCCGCGGGGCAGGCTGTGCTCTGAGTCGCTCCGGCCGAGCCCCTGCACCTCAGCGGGCAGCGGGGGCTGACCGCAGGGCACAGAGGCCGGGCGCTGGGAGGGCCTCCGGCTGCCCCTGGGGTTCCCGCAGAGCCGGGCGCAGGGCTCAGGGGGGCAGCTCTTGGCTGGGGAGGTACAGCTGGCAGCAGGGCACCCGGTTGTGCCCGGATAAGGGGGACAGGGATCCCTGGGCGGTGGCGGTGACGCATGGCACGCCGCAGCACGCTGGGTGAGGGCGGCGGCACGCTCATGCGCGGGGAGGCTGCCGGGCACGTGTGGGGGCACAGCCCGGACGGAGGGGGTGGGCGAGGGGCCCCCCGGGCAGCGGGCGCTCCCCAGGGCGGTGGGCAGCCCCACTACCCCGGCCATGTCGCAGACACTCTTACTGCGGGGCTGGGAGGCTGGGAAGGGCTTCTGCAGGCTGGGGGAGGTCTGGATGGCAGCGCTCGCGCACGCCTTCCTGGGCATGGGCAGCGTCAGCGAGCATGGCTGGGCCTGGGGCCAGCTCCGCCGCGAGGCACAGAGAGCCGCCGGCTCAGGGGCGTCCCTGGGGGGCGGCGAGGCACGTGGGGTGTTGGGGCCAGGGGCGGCCGCGGGCCCTGGTGGGGGGCTGCCCGCCTGCTCCGCGCTGCCCTCCACCAGGTCCTTGAAGCGGACCTGCTGCGTGCGGTTGCGCCGGCGCTGGAGGCGGCTCTCGATGTCGGGCGAGTCGCGGTTGAGCAGCACCGAGCGCACCGTCATGGCTTTCTCCTGGCCGCCCTCGCTGGCGGGGGCCGGCCCAGGAAGGGGCTCCCTGCTGACCATGGCTCACGGCCCCGGGGCCGAGGCCCTGTGGCGGGGCGCTGCAGCGGGGCCGAGCTCTGGCGTTCGGAGCCCTGCGCTGCGCCCGTCCCCGGAGCTGGCCGGGGCACTGGGCGGCCTCATCCCGTGCTGCCGCGGAGAGGGGATGCCGTGTGGGAGGCGGGCGAGGGGCTGCTGGGCACGCCGCCCGCCGCACAGCCCCTACAGCCCGCGGCACGCTGACGCCCTGACGGCCCTGCCCGCCACCGCACCTCCCCGCTGGTGCCAGCAGCCCATGGTCCCGCTGCCTCCGCCCGGGCTCAGTGCCCCTCACGGTGGGCTCCCCAGGGCACCGGGTGCCAGCCGTCCCTGCGCATGGCTCCTGGCTCCCAGACCTGCGGGGACAGAGAAAGGCGGTGAGCCCCAGCCCTGCTGCCTGCTCTCTCCCGTGGATGGGGACGGGGACGTCTCTGGCTGCCCCGTGGAGCCACCGGCCCCTGCACACCCTCCCACCCAGCGCGGCCATCACAAAACGCGAAGAGACAAGCTTTGATCTCTGGCGCTGCCTCCTCAGCACAAAAGGAGAAGGGAAAAAAAGAAACCCCTTTAGCATAAACACGTTACAAGTTCACAGCTCAAATCAAGCAGAAGAAGCTGTTAAAAATAGCTCTGCCTTGCTGGGGCTTGGTACCTCGTGTTCAGAGGGCGCTGGGAGCAGGCAGCCCGTGCTGCAGGGGCACAGCGGGACGGGACAGGAACAGCGCAGAGGAGCAGGTCAGGCTGCGCTGGGCACAGGGGGCTCGTACGTGGGGATGGACAGGCAGGGGGCACCCGCCGTGCATGGGGCTGGACAAGGCGTGGGGTGCCCAACCTATGTGGGACCTGGCTGCAGAGGCACAGGACCCGTCGTGTATGGGGCACAGGGTCCCATCCTGCACGTGCCACCTGTTGGAGGTGGGGCAGGGCTGCGGGCGTGGGAGAGCAGCTCAGTGCACGGGACGAGGCTGTGACTTGGGGACATTTAGCCAATTTGGGCATGTGAGAACCAGCCTCGAGGAAGAAGAGGCATTGCATCTGGGATGGCAGCTTCCAGTGCTGGGCTCCTCTCTGAGACGGGCATCGCTGGGGCAGGCTGCCCTGGCTGCGAGCAGGGCTCCCACGCAGGGAGGACCCCCCAGCCCCGCTGTCGCTGGCACACAGCTGCACACAGCGCCTCCTCCCCATGCAGGGTTTTGCACAGCAAACCCCTTCCCCAGCCCTGACCCCAACCAACACCAGGCCCCCACGCACAGCCGGATCTCTTGCACCCACAGTGGTCACTGGGCACCCTTCCGGCCCTCGCACTGCTCAGGTACATGGCACATGCCTGTGAGCCCTGCTCAGGAGCCCCTGCTCCCCTGGGCACAGAGGATTTGTGGCTCGTTTTGGGAAGCAGCATTGTGAGAAGGAGGCACTGGGGGGCAGAGCGGGAGTCGCCAGCCCCGGCAGGGAGTGACACTGCTCAGACTCATGGCTTGCTGTCCTGCACTTGAGGTCTGCAGACACCCACAGGTGCCTGGGCACGGGCAAGGAGCACAGTGCTATGGGTGCCCCTGGCACCATGCCGTGCCCTGCATCCCGCAGCTGGCACTGGTGGTGCCAACCCCACCATGTAGCCCAGGGAACCCCCAGCCCCGTACTGCTGCAGCACACTGAGCTGGGAGCTCTGCTCCCCCCACAGCCCTCTCGCCCTCCCTGCAGCCAGGCCCCCCGGCCCCGCTCGCCGCCTTGCCTTGCTCTCACTGCACCAAAGCAGCTGACTCAGCACAGCAGCCTGGAGTCCCCATGCACTGGGAACGAGCAAACTTCCCAGCTGGGCTGGATTTCCTGCGCCTCCCCAGGACCACAGCGAGCCCAGCAGCAGCAGGCTCAGCCAGGGCCTGGCCCGGCCCTGCCAGTGCGGGGGACCCACGTCTCACGCCTCTGCACCCCTCGTCCAGCGCTAGTCGGGATGCTGCTCCACGCGCCAGCAGCCAGCCGCCCGGCGCTTCCCTTCCCCAGTCTTGGAGCTGTGCCCAGACACCGGGAGGTGTTTGTGAGGCAGGACGCGGCGAAGGCATGGCCGGCGGATGGGGCATCTCATTAGTATGGACAGCAACAGGCTGAGGAGGGGAGGGAGCTCACTGGAGAGCCGAGCTCTGTGCATGCCTGAGGCAGTGGCCGTGCTGGCACCGCATGGAACAGGGCAGAGCCTGCAGGACCACAGGACCCAGTCCAGCCCCGCAGCGTGGGACCAGCAACCCCAGCTACGGCTGTGCCAGTACGGGAAACACGCTCAGTGGCAGGGGATGGATGGGCTGGCACGTTTCTGTGCTGGATCGTGCCCCTGCATGGGGGTCAGCACCAGTGCAGCCTGGCTGAGCGCTCCCAGAGGACAGCTTGTGTGGCCACCCCGCTCCGGAGACTTTCTTAATGAGGATGCTAATGGGCATGGGGCAGGGGTGCCAGGAGCCACTCCAACAGCCAAGCACGGGGCAGGAGCACTCCCGGCACAGTCCAGGCAGTGGGGGCAGACACAGACCCTGCAAGCTCCCAGGGGGACCAGGCTGAGCCACGGCCAACGGCAGAGTGAGACCAGCACACCTCACTGCCTGCACAGCCAACACGACGCTGTCAGTCAGTGGGGCATCCGCTGAGGCACCCCCTGCCTCCCGAACCGCGCTCCGCTGGAGAGATCAGAGACATGCCACAAGGACAAAGAAAAAGTCTATAAATTATACATGCACTAACTGCATTTGGAGAACAGTTCTAAGGGAGTCAAACACCAAAAGCTAGGACCCTCCCACTCGTCCTTCTGCATATGCATCACAGCACGGTCAGATTTAGTGCTGTGCTCAGGCACTGTTTCCAGCATGCCTGCATCTTCTGGTGCTAATGAGTCCTGCTGTGGGACTGAATCAGGACCGTGGAACCGAGCGGCTGCTGTACCTCATGTACCCCCCCGTACCGGAGCCGAAGCTGAAGGAAACAGCTCTGCCAATAGATCCAGCTGGAAGTACGGCTCCAGGGACATTTTGAATGCACAGAAAGGGCCACAGGGAAGGGGCTGTGCAGGAAGCACAGGCACGCGGCACTCAGCCGCACCAGGGCTTTCCAGCTGCTATCTTCAAGCTTGTTTACTGGGAGATGGCACTCGGGACGGTGTATGCCAACGAGCCTGCATGCTCACCCAGGCGCCTGCACAAGCGCTGCTCTCCCAGCAGGGCACCACAGCCCACAAATCTTCCTGTGCCCACGGCTCCCTGCCCCTGGGCACCTTGTGCAGGACCCGAGCTGCCAGACGGAAGGCACAGGAGCAGAAGCGTTCCCTGATGGTGCCACCCTCCCCAAAACAAGGCACAGATTGCTTTGCTTGGTCTTGCCGTGCTGAGTAACGTGGTGCTACAAAGCTGGAGCCCTTCTGGGGTCCTGAAACTGAGTCAGCCCCTTTAGGGCCAAGCTGCTGTCAGCCCAGGACTGCAGCAGCTCCCCTCTGGAGGGGGATGACCAGGACTGGGGATACAGGCAGACAGGGGAGGGGACAGCTGAAGGATGAGAGCTGTCCTCGCTCCTGCGTGGTGGCTGAGGCTGTCCTCAGGTGCCCTGTGCCAGCAGCTCTCCAGCAGTCCCTGCTCAAGCGTGTGTAAGGGCTGCGCACGCCTGCACCCCAGCCTCACACCCAGCAAACACAAGCAGCTCTGTGCACCCCCAGCAGCTGATGCAGGGGCAGGAGGGCTCCCCATGCTTTGCTTTTGCCCATGTGCACAGGGCAGGGAGCAGGCAGGCACCAGGGATTCAGAGTGTTCCTCTCCCAGCTTTGCCAGCGGAGCTGCACTGAGGAGGGCAGGCTGGCTCTGCCCGTGCTGCTGCTGGCCCCGAGGAGACCTCCCCGTGCGCACCCGTGGAGGAGGCAGGGCAGGGCAGGGCAGGGCAGCCATGCTCCCGGAGGTGAGGAACCCACCAGAGCTGTGGGCACCCTGGCACGCAGCACTCCTGCAGGTGTGGAGGTGGGGACGCCACGGTGCTACAGGACCAAGGCCACAGGAGAGCCCGGCGCAGGCAGGAGGTCAGACCCGCAGAGCCCTGAGCGCAGAGGCACCGGGGGGGCTGGCACGGGGACCCACCAGCCTGGTGCCTCTGCGGGCAGCGGTGGGAACAGATGCAGAGCTTGATTAATGACAGATGAAGGATGGCAGCATGTACCAGTCGTGCCAGTCAGCACGGGGTTATAGGAAACATGGTTCATCAAACTAATTTTCTGTCTGTTTTGATGAGGTTCCCAGTTTGGTCGACGAAGGTAAAAGCCTCGATGGAACAGACTGAGATTTCTGTAAGGCATTTGACATTTTGACGAAGAAAGCAGAATGGTACGAAAGCAATGTGGCACACATTAAATGGATTAAAAACTGGCTAACCAGCATGTCTCAAGACATAATCATCCAGCGATCATCACCAATTAGCCGTGCTTCTGCTCAGGTCCTGTGGAGGGGCGGCCAGGGCCCCGCGCTAACACTGGCTATTAGTGACCTCAAAGAAGAAAAGTCAGCACCGATAAAATGTGCAGATGATACAAAGACTGAGAGAAGGATAAGGAATGAGAATGGCAAAAGTGCCATGCAAGAGGCAGGGAACAGGCACTGCAAAGAGGGGTCTGTGCTGTGGGGAATGGCACTCCCCTGCAGCCTTGCAGGTAAAGTGCAACAAAACAGTGCCTGGAAATTGGTGGTCAGCACGTTCAGATGGGGAATGACTTTCTTGAAAGGTGAGGTCATCCAGTGTGAGAGCAATTTGGAAAGAATTTAGATGGTGGTGGATCCTCCGTCTTGGCAATTGCTTGAGGTCTGAGTGTTTTTCTCCTCTTGTTCACATGGGAATTACAAGCAGCAAGTCATACGCGATGATTTATAGATAAAACCAGATGACGCCACTGTAATGCAATAGATGACATGAGGACTCCAGTGATGGGCTCGCCAGATATGCTGGATGCTCAGTGCAGCTGGGAGCAGATGTCCCATCAGCTGAACGAGACCCAGGAGCCGTGGAAGGGACACAGGCTGCTTCCCCACTGCCTGGCCACCGGCACCACCGAACTGCAATGCCGATGCTCCCGCGCTCAGGCTGCCCTTGCCCCCACACGCATCAAGTCTTTCTCCAAACGTCTGGGATTCACGGCCGGCACTGAGGCTCCGACTCACATCAGCCCGGCGTCCTTCAGGTCCACGAACCTGCTGCTGTGCTGCAGGTGCTGGTGTCCAGAGCCCGGTGGTGCATCACTGCCCTGCACCTTGCCAGCGCCGTCAGCTCCTGCCCGCAGCCCAGGCCCTGCACATCCCTCCTGGAGAGCGAGGGCCTGCGACAGTGGCACTGCTCCGGCCCGTCCTGATTAATGGGCTGGTAAATCTTGTAAGAGAGGCAGCAAATCTTTCCATGCTCTATCTTGATACGTGGGCTGCAGGGTTGGGCTCAGAGGAACAAAGCCCTGCTTCACACCTGCTCCTCCATCCACCGGAGATGCTGCAGAGCGGAGGCACAGCCTCCAGCTGCCTGCCTGCTCTCGTCTCCCCACACCAGGACGGCACAGCCCTGCCCAGCTCTTCCTTCCGACACCACGACGCCAGCAGAGACCAGCCCAGCACTGCTGGACAAACCCTGGGCACCGGACCCAGGGCTGCAGGCACCACCACGGGGTCCCAGCTGCCCCCGTGCCCGGCAGCGATCCTGCACGGCCCCAGCCCCTTCTCCACCCATCCTCCACCTCCTCCTCCTCCTGGCAACGTCTGTGGAAGAAGGAAAACCAGAGCAGACACATAAATCTTCTCCTCAAGACGCAGGAAGCTGGGAGATTAGATTTATGAGAGAGGAAGTCATATTCTTCTGGAGCTGCAGAAGAGAACAGCTAATTACCCAGCTCCACTACTGGGTACAACGGTTCCTCTTGGGACAAAACCTTTGCTGTCCCTGATCTCTGAAAGGGGATGAGGTGCTACGGCAAGCACAGGAGGAAACAGAGGATGAGGCATTTGCGCACAGCCGATGACCAGGCAGGAGCCAGGTTCTCAATACATCAGCCGGTAGCAGGACTTAATCCCATTTTGGCTCCAAGAGGACTCGGCACGTTTGTACTCGGCGTGGAGCATCCACGGGACGTGGGGGTGGAGGACGGAGAGCGTCTCCTCAGCAGCCAGCAACGCCAAACCCCAGCTCCTCGCAGGGGCAGCGCCAGCACGAAGCCAGCACGTGCCCTGCCCTCGCAGCTGCTCTTGGAGGCTCTTCCAGCACCCGGCTGTTTGGAGGCGTGCAGGCCTCCTAATTTCCTGCAGGCACTTAATCACGGCCAGTTTATATCCGTTTGTGCTTGTGCCAGTACCGTGCTTTGCTTGAACAGCTCTTCTCCCTCCTCAGCTCGGAGCCCGTGTGCTTTGCCACGAGGACGCAGGCCCCTTCCATGGCGCAGGCTGGTGGTGCTGAGCAGGGGCAGCCCTGCCCACACCCTCGAGGCCAGCTCCCTGCTCCTCCGTCACCCCCACAGCTTCGCCCATTCCCGTGGGGGCTGAACACCTCTCCACCACCAGCACCCAAGGCAAGGTCTCGCGCTCTGTTCCAGCACCCCCAGGGCTCTACTGGGAACACCCAAACAGCTCCATCTGAGGACAGCAAATTCCCTGAGCTGGGGCAGTGCCCTGAAGGACTCACACCACCACGCACGCTCACTGCAGATGCCACTTGGGTGCCCCAGAGGAGCATTGCTGGCACAAAGGTCCCTTTTCTGTGACAGCAGGTGCCTGGTGGAAGTGGCAGCTCGCACGAGCCAAGGGATCTGCACACATCTTTATTTAGGTCACTGGCTGAAGAGCTCTGCAGGAAAATGAGTCACTCTCCCAGTCCAGGGGCCCTGGAGATGGCAGGAGCCCCCAGCCCAGCCCGGGTGCTCCCTGAGGCCCCAGCACCTCTCCAGGGCTGCCTGAGGCTTCTGCAGCCCCTGCCTGGGTCCCACGGCCGGTGCCCAGCAAAAAGGACACCAAAACCCATGAAGAAGCAACAACGCCCTCCCGGCACCCAGAGGCCGTCATCTCACCGTCACATCGTGCTTCCCTCTTTCAACTGCAGATACACTGGTGCTGTCAGGTGGAGACTACATGGCCAGGAGATGCAGCAAGATGCAAAACCGTTGGAGAAAGCCTTTAGAAGCCTGTGGAAGCCAAATTATTCCTCTGTCTCCCACGGATGCTAATATGGCTGTGGTGGCAGTAGTGGCTGTGTTCTTGCTGTGACTTGCTTTCGTTCCCACCTCTTTGCAATGCAGAGGAGCACCACTGTCACCATTTCAAATGAGACATGAAGAGGCAGAGTGACCTGCCCAGGGGAACACAGGCAGACCAGGCAGTACAGAGCAGGAGGAGGTTAGGAGTTTGTTTTACATCCCGAGGCTTTCCTTAACCTCCTCAGTGGGAGGCATGAACACCTCCCGTGCAGCCTGCAGCTCCTGGGCTGCGCAGCACTACTTGGCTGCCTTTCCTAGAGGCTACAGAAGAGACCACCATGGGAAGAAGGCACCCCTTCGTCTGCTTCCTTCCCAGCAAATGTGGCGTGGGCACACTGCATTCTTCTGAGTCTCAGAGACAGCTCGTGCAGGTGCACGGACATGGGGAAAACACCTGACACAGACCTGGCCTCGAGAGCAGGCAGGCTCGGCCGGTGCTTCCTCCAGCAGAGGCTGTCCCCAGAGTGATTACAGGACAAACAAAATAGGACATGGCCTAAAGGCTCGTGGTCACAGGAGACACAGCTCGTCACAAGCCATCCCACAGCTCCGCACTTTCCCAGGGAGAAGCATGTCACCCCTCGCAGAACCGGGCTCCGCTCTCCATCTGGAGCCACGCCGCCAGCCAGCAGCCTGCGGGCTGGGGAGCCCCGGCAGACGGGGACTGGATGTGCTCCTTCACATGCCAGGAATTTTATTAGAAAGCCACAAGCTGTCCACAAAGCACATTTCTGGAAAAAGCTAGAAAGGTTTTGCCGCCCAGCAATTCACGGGCAGACGGCCACAATGCCCTGCCTCGCGTGCACCCGTCCCGGGGAGCCTGGCGCAGCCCCACGGGGGGCACGCAGCCCCGCTGCCCCTGCAGCTCCGAGCCCACGGCCCCACGGGGACCGGTGCCCCCGTCCCACCGCCGCACCGTCTGCAGGCTGCAGCCCTGGCAGCGGGAGCAGGAGGCCTCTGCGGCTGCAGCTTCCCAGCACCAGTGCGGAGAACGTCATCTCAGAATACAAATTCCTGCCTTTAAGTGGATTTCCAATGCCATCTAGCAGCCGGCCCCCCTTTATCTTTATGCGCCTTAGACAACACTCACTACCAGGGGAATTTAGGAATTAGCAAGTGTCTTTGCCGCGTGCCTCGGTTTCCCAACCCACAAAGCAGCCAGGGTGGTACGAGTACCACTGCAAGCACACGAGACAGACCCCGTCCAAAAGCACTGGTTACGACTGAAGTATTGTTACTACAGATGCAAATGAACCCACTAATTATTTGTGGCCTCTGAACACTACCATACTATTAAATAATTATAATAATTATGATCTGTAAAGAAGATAACCTCAGTCTAAAGGAGCTTCTGTGTTTAAATCCACTCTGCTTCTCCAAGCGCACGGGAAGGATTTTGAGCACTTCCCAGCAGATGTGGAACCTGCCAGGACAGGACCAGGGCCGCCAGCCTGTGCCAGCTCTTGCCTGGAGCTGCTTCCAAGCCCAGGAGGGACTTGGGCAGCTCCTGGTCCCCTTCTCAGGCAGGCCGCCAGCAAGGGGACACAGCCAGCGGACCCTGGCATCCCTGCCTGTCCCAAAGGGCTTGTTCCTGTGCCCTGGGAGGTGCTGGCAGCAGCAGGCTGGCAAGCAGTACCCTGCCCCGCCACGGGCACGCAGCTCTCACTGTCCCTCTCTGGGCACACAGCCACAAAGCCGGGTCCCAGCGATTACTCACACGTGTCCACCTCGTGCTCTGACCAGAAAAAACGGCTCCGTGGAGACCCCTTCTCCCAACACCCTGCGTGTCTCCGCGAGGAGCTGCAGCTCCGACTCAGTTCCACGCGCACTCCTGCGGGGAGGAGAGGGACTCGAGCAGTCCACAGGAGCCGTGCCTTTGTATTTCATGGGCAGCAGCTACGGCTGCCCCGGCCCCGCTCCCACCGCCCCAGCTGCTGAAGCCCCGCCGGCAGACACAAAGGCCTTGAGCACAGAACACGGCACTGGGAGCTGCTGGCAGCAACGTGGGCTGAATCCCTCCAGCGCCAGCAGCCGTACCCGCGGCCGGCATCAGCGCAGCGTGCAGTACCGAAAGTGACATCCCTGGGATCATGTGTGTGCGCGTGTCAAACACAAACACGGCTCTGGCTGATGGACGTGTCTCCAGCCGAGGGACAGCAGTGAGCCGGGCTGAGCCAGGCAGGCTGCTGCTGGAGCCCAGCTCCGTGCCCACATCTCCCGCAGGAGTCGATCTGCGAGCGGAGGTGCCACGGGCTGGGGGAGGCGGCAGGGCAGGAGGGCTGCGGTGCAGGGACCAGACCCCGGGGGTCTTCAACCCTTGTAACACAGCAGCGCCCAACACCAGATTTATCCCCTCGGCCACAGCCCCCAGCACGGCCACGTGCCCCCAGGGACCCCGGCACAGCCTCAGCAATGTGTTCGGTGCGGGTGCCACCGGCCACCTCTGCTCAGGGTGTGGGTGCCGCGGGCACCGTGCCCCCCGCCATTCCCCAGGCAGAGACGAGAGGAGCCCCGGGGCGCTGCGACCCCCGCAGCACGGGGAGCCGGGGCTGCCCGGGGCCGGGCTCCGAGCTCCGGCGGCGAGGAGGAACGGGCACGGCCGCCCGGGCACCGCGGCTCCCTGCCGGGCAAGCCGGCACCGCGCCCCCGGCCCCCCCCGGCCCCCGCGCATCCCGGGGGCTGCTGCGCCCGGCTCCCGGCCGCGGGTCCCCGCGCTGCCCCGGGGTCCCGGCGCCGGCCCCGGGCTGCCCGCACCGCTCCGGGCTCCCGGCCCCGGGGCTCCCCGTTCCGCCCCGGCTCCCGGCCCCGGCGCAGCGAGCGGGCTCCGCAGGGCCGATGCCCGCGGGGCTCAGCCCGGCCCGGCCCCGCCGCCCCCTCCCCGTGCGCCCCGCTCCCCGCCCGGTACCTGCTGCTCGGCGGCGGCGGCGGGCGCGGGGCGGCAGCGGCGCGGGGCGGCGTGCGCGGGGCACGGCCGGGGCGGAGCCGCGCGGGCTCGCCGGTACCGGGAGGCGGAGCCGGCGGGGAGGGGCGGGGCCGGGACAGCCCCGTGGCGGCGGGGCCGGGGCGGGGGGGAGCCGCGGGCGGTGCCCCCAAGCGGGGACGGGGCCCGCTGCGCCCCGCGCCGCTCCCCCGCGCGTCCCCGCGGCCGCCTCCAGTGCAGGGCAGGGGACGCGGCCCCGGTCCCGGCCCCGTGCAGCCCCCCCGGGCCGTTCCCCGCCGGCCGCCGGGCTTTGCTGCGTCGCGGGGCGCCCCGAAGCCGCTGCCCCCAGCCCGGCCGTGCCCCGGGCGCTGCCCCCGAGCCCGCAGCGCGGGGCCCCGGAGCGGCTGGAGCGGGGCCGGGAAGGGCCCTGCCCGCCGGGAGGGGACGCAGCGGGCGCAGGCTTGGGGGGAGCAGCGGGCGGGTACCGGTACCGGTACCGGGAGCTGCAGCGGCGGGCAGGGGCCGCGCCGGGCCCCAGGCGGTTGGTTCGGCATCCCCCGGGCACCAGGAACCGCTGCGCTGGCTCTGAGCCCGTCCCCGCGGCTCTCGTGTGTGCCCCGGTTCCCGTGGTGCTGGGGCAGCGCCGGCACCGTGCATGGGCTCCGGGTCTGCTGGCCCCGTGCTGGGGCGGTGGCCCCGCCGGGCGCTGTCAGCGAGCAGGGTCCCACCGGTGGGTTTGTGTGAGGGCTGTGCTGTTTGTGTGAGGGCTGTGTCGGTTCCACATGCACGTGCCATCCGCTGGACAAACTGCATCCATACGCAGAGCAGGGTCTGGCTGTACAGCTCCCCGGTAATGCAATCTAAATGTAAATACAGCTTCCCTTGAACGAAGTGTAGCAGCGGCGCAGGGAGTTCACCTGGATCTAATGCCGGCAGCCACCAGAAGAGCTGCTTTCAGGTGACTGAACTAATCTCATCAAATCCCTAGCATAGCCCGGCCCATACGAAAGTTTCCTCCCATCCTTCCTGCCTCGCACCACATTGCCCCTGGGGCACTGCTGGCCTTACCCCTGGGGCAATGAGGTGCGAGGCTCATGCAGCCCTGCAGCGATGGTGGGTGACATCCACTGCGGGTGGTGCGTGTGAAATGGCCCCCCAGGAAGGAACGAGCTGCTCCTGCCTGCTGTGAGCAGTGTGCCTGCCCAGACGGCTCTGTGGCACCACACACGGCCACACTGGGGGATGTGGGTGGGCTTGTGGTAGCCCTGGCTTTGGCAGCACTTGGTCTGGGAGTGGGCCTGGCTGGGGCTGGGGCAGCAGCCTTGCTCGGTGAGCAGAGGCTTGACCCCAGCTCTGCGGGCGAGCTGTGCCCGCTCAGCCACGCGGGCAGCTGGTGACCGGAGTGTCTCTGCAGCGCTGCTGCCACGTGCCTGCAAGGCTGCCCCATGTGCAGGTGCTGCTGACCCTGCTGTGTGCCGGCCTTCAGCAGGGACACTTCAGGTCTGTAGCTTCACTTTGATGCTAAAAAAGGATTGGGATTCATGGCATTGTCATTTGTTTGCTTCTCACAAGATAATTCCCTGTGCTGCTTCCTTTCCTCGGGGGCAGCACGGCAGCCCCAGAGGAAAAGTTATCCCTGAAACCACCCACGGGCCCTGCCAATGACACTAAGCCACCTTCATTCATTCTGAGCCTGCCAAATGATGCATCCTCCTCAGAAAGAGCTGCCTTTTCCCAGCTACCAGGGCAGGGAGAGCTTTCTGGCTGAACAGCCAAGCATGGGCCATGCTGGATGCTGCCGAAACCCAGGAGGTGTCGTGCAGCTGCGTGGCCAAGTGTTTGTCCTCGCTCAGCACCAGCCGTGCAGGGTTCTCCATTGCGCTGAAGTGACCTGAGTTGCCCTGGGCTGTGCATGGCCCCTGCTCACAATGGCACTTCCCAGGGCAGCCGGGCTGGTTTGTATTTTCCCCAGGAACACGTTTCTCTCTTTGTGGCACCCTTGTGGCTGCGGCTGGCGCTCAGAGCAGCCAGCTTTCCAGCACACCGGCTGTGTTGCTGCGTGTTGTGGGGCTGGGGCAGGGCTGGTGTGTCCCTGGTGCTGCTGTGCTCGGGGTGGCTCCAAGTCACAGCCTCCCCGAATGGCACGCGAGGGCTTCAAGCTGTTGGCATGCACCCAAGGTGTGGGCTCGGTGGCGTCCTCTTGCAGACCGCCCCAGCAGGGAGCAGTCCCTTTGTGCCTGGTGGCAGGCAGCCTTTGGGAAGAAATGCTTTGAAGTACCTCTCTGAGCCTGGTATTGCGTGCTGGCCAGCAGCTGAGTGACCAGAGCTCAAGATGATCCTGGAGATCGAGCAACACTTTCTCGTTCAGTGATCAGGAGCTCCAACCCCATCAGCTCTCGGGCTTTCAACACTGAGCATCCATCAGGGAGTTTCCACTAGCTTTGTCCCCAGACCAAAGCTCCTCTTAACAAGTCAGTATTCAAAGTGCTTTAAAGTCTACTGCAGACTCAGATTTTACGTTAGAAGCATCATCAAGAAAATGTTGCATTTATAATAGACTAAAGGGAAGATGAAAGGCTTTGGTGAGCAGCAGGTGGGGCATTGCTCTCTGCCACCTGCTCCTCTCTTGTTTCATGAACAATGCAACAGAGCACAAGTCCAAGATCAAGCACAACCTTTCTCACTGTGCAGAATGGGAATCCTGGTCAGCCTTTGCTACAGCTGCCCTGCTCATGTCATAACAAGGCTGTGAGCTCCCAGAGCGGGAGCACAGCTCACAGCTCAGTTTGGGACCCTTCACTAAAGGCACAGAAAGAAGCTGCTTGCCATTCTAAAAATGCACTTACATATTACCTTTAATTCACTTTAAACCCACAGATTTATGCTACCACAAATACATTATGGTTACGTCCACATTCTCTGCAGCACCATGGTAGTTGACAGGGCTGTCCCACCCTGGGAGCGGGGTGTGCAGAGAGCGGAGACAAAGGGACGAGGGAGCCAGGGCTGAGTGGGGCACAAGGAGAGGTCTGGAGAGGCAGGGAGTGGGGCCTCAGAGTGGGGATGGCTGGAGGAGCCTGAGTGGGCTCACGGGGCCCCCTCAACACTGGCCACGGCAGTGCTTGACCCAGCTGCTCCCTCCTCAGAGTCACTACGTGGCCTGCATGGCTGCCATCCTGAGCCAGATGGACAAGGACCACTACAGCTCCTACATCCAGGCGTTCCCCTCCCGGGCTGAGCTGATGGTGAGTGCTGCCCCATGCAGCGAGACCTGGGCCATGGCAGGGGGCACAGGGCATGGGCATCTCCACTCTGACCCTCAAGAGCGACATTCCGCTGGCCCCACCACCCTGCCCGCAGCCAGGCACCTGGCACTGCTGTCACTGCCCTGGCCACCGGCACCGCTTGCGTCCCCACTGCTGGGTGGCCGTTCACTCCTGGCCCTGGCGCTCAGCACAGCATCACGGCTGAGCCTCAGCCCCTGACATCTCCTCTCTTCGGCAGGACTTCCTCATGGAGACCTTCATCCTCTTCAAGGACCTGATCGGCAAGACGGTGTACCCCTCGGACTGGATGGTGATGAACATGGTGCAGAACCGGTGAGGACCCTGGGCTGGGAGGGACCCCGGTGCTGGGGCTGGGTGTGAGAGCTGGGACACCTTGCTGGGGCACGCAGACACTGCCTGAGGCTGCCCTGGCCCCCCACGTCTGTCTCGAGCAGCCCAGGAACAGGAGCCGCTCTCTCCATCCCCATGGGCATGCTGTGGGGTCCTGGGGGAGGGGGGAGCTGCTGCCAGACACCCCATCCCTCCTTCCCTGGGCATCTGCGCACAGCAGCTGTGCTGGGGTTGAAGTTGGGATGCCAGGGACATGTCTGTTCGTACCTCCAAGCGGGTGCACCCGTGCAGCCCCTGGCTGCAGCCCGGTGGGCAGAAGGGATGCGGTGCCATGGGGACGGGGGCAGGAGCACACTGAGAGGCCCAGCCCCTGGGGGAAGCTGGTGGTGCCCCAGGCTGCCCCCACCTGCCCCTGTTTCTTGCCTCCCGTGGTCGGGGGCCGCCAGCCCTGCTCCCCCCTGCTGCTGGTGGGCAGGGGGTCCGGCAGCACGGCCATCCCCAGCTCAGCGCCCATGCTGCGGGTGCTCCTGCAGGGAGTTCCTGCGCGCCATCAACCAGTTTGCCACGACGTTGACGGAGATGTTCCTGAGCAGCAGCAGCTTCGAGCTGCAGGTAAGGGGGCACCACCCCCACCCCCGACGGGGGCTGCAGGGAACATGCCCAGCCTGCGGGGCTGCTGCATCCAGCCCCAGCTCCCCCTGTGCCACCCCACCTGGCACTTGTCCCCGTTTTCACTGCAGCTTTGGAACAACTATTTCCACCTGGCCGTGGCTTTCCTCACCCAGGACTCCCTGCAGCTGGAGAACTTCTCCCAGGCCAAGCGCACCAGCATCCTGGCCAAGTGAGTCACTCCTGCCCCTGCCTGCCCAAGCTCTGCTGCTCGGGTCGAGGCTCCAGCCCCAGCCTGCAGCTGTGCTGTGCAGGCAGGGATTTGGGGATGAGCCGCTCAGGCTGTGCATGGCCTCCTGGCCTGGAAGCTGACATGCCATGGACCATGCCCAGCTGCAGAGTGATGCTAACCACCCCCCATCCTGGCAGGTACGGGGACATGAGAGCCAAGATTGGAGCTGCCATTCGGGACATGTGGTACAACCTAGGTGAGCCGTGGTGTTGCCAGCAATGAGGAGGCTTGGAGAGTCTCTGCAGGCTGGCGTTGATCACCTCTGTCCCCAGAACGGGTGCTGGGGAGTGGAATAGTCCAAGTGTGGGGCATGGGAGGCTGCAGTCGTGTGCCCCATGGGATGCTGTGGGACGTGCCAGCCCGTGGTCCTGAGGCCCCTCTCCCAGCCAGCAGTGTCCCCACGCCGGGGCTGGCGTCTGCCCGTGGCTCTGTGCCGGGGGGCACAGGGCAGCCCCAGCGCAGCGTCGGGCATGGCCTGGGGAAGGGGCTGTGCTGGGACGATGTCTCCTCCTGAGTGTGGAATCACAGAGCAGTGCCTGGTGCCCTCAGGCTCCCGTGCGGGTTGTTTGCCTGTGCAGTGCCTCTGGGTCACCAGCACAGCCCCGGCTGATGGCCCCATAGCTGAGTGTTGGTCGTGCTGTCCTGGGCACACAGCGCGACCTCCCTGCCGCCAGCACGGGGTGCACAGACCTCTCCTACCGCCGCTCCCCGGCCTCTTCCACACACCGCTGCCTGTTCCTGGGCACAGGCTGCGAGTGCCTAGGCAGACCAGCCTTCCGTGCCCTCCCCAGGCCATCGCAAGATCGAGTTCATCCCGGGCATGGTCGGCCCCATCCTGGAGATGACGCTTGTGCCGGAGCCGGAGCTGCGCAAGTCCACCATCCCCATCTTCTTCGACATGATGCTCTGCGAGTACCAGCTGACCGCGAGCTTCAGCCGGGTGAGTGCCCAGGGCCAGGTGGGGCTGGGGAGGCCAACATGGCTGGATCCTGCCTCTCGCCCGGGCTCACCATCCCTGTGGCATGGGTGGGGGCTCCTGGGACGTGGGGCTGCAGCAGAGAGGGGCTGGGGACAGGGCCTCCCACCTCAGGGTGGTGCCGAGCATTGCTCAGTGAGCAGCAGGTTCAGGCCAGGTTGTTTGCACTCAGTGGGCCCCAGCACTGGCTGGAAACAAGAGCACGGCAGGAGGGGAGAGGTCGGTATAAACCTCCCGTATTGGCACACTCTTCCTGAGCTGCTGTGAGTTTTCTCTGTGCAAAAGGTTTTTCCGATTTGTGATTGGGTCTTTTCTGAGCTGGAAGCCTATCTCCCTGTGGGACGTCCTGTGGAAGAAGGGCTGGGACGCCCAGAGCCATGCTCTCTCATGTCCCGTGCTGTGAATGTACAAGCTTCAGAGTCCACTGGGAGCAGCTGCAGCACAAACCCCAAGGCTAAGCTTCAGCTGGTGGGTGGGGGACCCCGGCAGGCACAGCCCTGACCCCCAGCAGGGCAGGCAGTGGCTTTAGGGGGCACGGGGAAGAGCCCAGAGATCCCTGGGACACCATCCTCTCCACAGGACTGGGATGCTCCAGGCTGCAGCAGCGGCCCAGGCTGCTGGGAGGTGGCAATGAGGAAGGAGCAGGACCTGGGGAGCAACTGGGACCCCGTGGGGGACTGAGCTGGGCAGGGGGACTGAGCTGGGCAGCCCTGGGAGAGCCGCCCGCAGCAGCTGAGCCCAGGGCTGCCTGTGTGGCCCAAGCTGGCTCCAGCCCCGCAGCCACCCTCTCCCGGTGCCGCTGCCTTGTGCCCCGCAGAGCTGCGGCCGTGGCAGCCTGGGGCTGAGCTCAGCACATCCTCGGTTCCTGGGACGCGCTCACCTCTGTATCATTGCAGTTCGAGGATGAGATCCTGCGCAAGCTGGACAGCGAGGTGGAGGGTGGCCGGGGAGATGAGCAGTACAAGCAGCTTTTTGAGAGCATGTGAGTGTGCAGCACCTCCACCATGCCCTTCCCTCTGTGAACGACCCTTTGCTATGCTCTGTGCCCCTGCACCAGCTGCATCTTGTCCACCCCGCTCCTCTGTGCTGTGCTCTGACCCAGGGCGCACCTCCTGGGGCGCTGGATCTGAGGTAAGAGGCTGTGCCCGGGGAGCAACGTGTGCCCTCGTGCACCACAGCAGCTCCAGCCAGCCCCCCCCGGTCCCTGCCCTGCCCTGGCTTTGCTCCTGCCCCACGGTGCCCATCTCAGCCGGGTGTGCGGGCAGTTGGGGCATTTGGGTCTCTCCCCCATCCCTGCTGTGCCTGCTGGGGGCAGCACGGCTGCTGGCTGGCCGCTGACCCGGCGGTGCTGTTTTGTCCCCTGTGGGGGGGCCTGGCACCCGCCCCTCGGGTGCAGCTAAGCTGGGGCATTGCGGAGCTGAGCACGCAGCCAGACCCATCGCCTCCTCTGCTCCCCAGCCTGCTCAGCTGCTGCCGGGGTCACCCTGAGCTGGCCAAGCCTGGGGAGAGCTTTGTGGCGCTGGTAACGGGGCTCCTGGAGCGGCTCCTCGACTACCGGGCGGTTATGAACGACGAGAACAAAACCTACAGCATGAGCTGCACTGTCAACCTCCTGGTGGGTGCCCACCCCGTGTCCCCAGCTCCCGGGGCCGGCTGTGCTCAGCCCCACATCCCCCTGAATACCTGTGGGGTCTGCAGCAGCCCCAGCACAGCAGAGCTGGGGTACACAGGGTGCCAGGCTGGTGCCCCCAGCTGGGCAGCACCACGCAGCCCTGCACTGCCAAGGGCAGCCCGGTGCCTGCTGGGCTGGGACCTGCTGGCAGCGTGACCCGGAGCTGGGGAGCACGGGGGCTGCGCTGGGAGCCCCCTGGGGCCGCTCTAATGCCTGCTCTTCCCCAGAACTTCTACAAGGAGATCGACCGCCAGGCCATGTACATCAGGTGAGCGCTGCCCCAGGGAGACCCCCGGCATCGGCCGGTGCTCCGATGGAGCTGGCAAGCACAGGAAGGCGCCCAGCATCAGCCAGGGGGTCCCCATCCTTGAGCTGCCCCCACCCCGCCTGCCCCAGCCCCTGCATGGGGGGAGGAAGGTGGAGTGGCCGGAGGGCAGGGTGCTGGGGCTGTTCCTCCCCGGCATCATGCCCGGCACGTGGCGCCCTGCTCCCAGGTACCTGTACAAGCTGAAGGACCTGCACATCAGCTACGAGAACTACACGGAGGGAGCCTACACGCTGCTGCTGCACGCGAGGCTCCTCAAGGTGCGGCACAGTGGGCAGGGGCCGGGGGCTGCCACGTGCCTCGGGGTCCCCAGGGCTCTGTGTGACACGCTGCTGCTGCCCCGCACAGTGGTCGGATGAGGCGAACACGGCGCCCATGCAGGGCTTGCACAGCCCCAGCCTGCACACCCAGCGGCAACTGAAGGAGGCTCTCTACAACCAGATCATCAACTACTTCGACCAGGGCAAGGTGAGCACAGCGCGGGGCAGCTGCAGCCCCCCAGCCATCCCAGCTCCCCCCATCACCGCCCTGCTCCGATCCCCTCGTGGTCAGGGTGTCCCTGCCCTATTGCCGGGGTGGGGCTGGAGCTGCCCTGCGCCAGGCAGGAGGCAGTGAGCTGGGGCTGGACGGCTCATCCCTGCAGCCCCCCAGCTCTCGATTCCCCCATCCTGTACGAGCCTCAGCCCTGGCCCTGGGGAAATGTGGGGAGTTCTGGCACCCCACGGGGTTTGGCCTGGCAGGGGACACCGTGGCTGACGATGGCAGGAGGTGAGCCCTGCTGCAATACACTGGGGACCCATCCTGCTCCTCGTGCAGGAGCAGAGCTGCCGTTACCCTGCAGAAGAGGCTGTGTGCCCTGGAAGCACCCAGTCCCCTTCCCACCCCAGCTTACCCCACACCTTGGCCCCTCTGTTGCAGATGTGGGAGGAGGCCATCCACATCTGCAAGGAGCTGGCAGAGCAGTACGAGAGCGAAATCTTTGACTACGAGATGCTGAGTGAGATCCTGGTGAGTGCCCGGCTGGGCTGGGCTGGGCGATGGAGCGGAGCGGGGTCTGGGCTGGGGGCACTGTGCCACTGGGCCGTGAGCCGTGGGGCAGGGCAGGGGGGGCTGTGGGGCTCCTGCACCCCTCCAGCACCATCTCCCCTTGCAGCAGCGGGAAGCCAAGTTCTACGAGAAGATCCTGAAGGTGCTGCGGCCCAGCCCAGACTACTTTGCTGTGGGCTACTATGGGCAAGGCTTCCCCACCTTCCTCCGGGTAAGTCTCCTGGCTGCTGCGCTCAGCTTGGGCTTCTCCGCAGTGATGTGCTGTGCCCTGCCCACGGCCAGCTCTGTCCAGCAGCTGTGGCCATTTCAGGGCATTGTCCCTGTGAGTGAAGCCCCAGAGCTGTCCCTGCTCCTCACCAGGATGGCAGCAACAAGATGGTCCTTGTGGCCTGGAGAGATCAGGCTGCCCAGGGAGGTTGTGGGGTCTCCTTCTCTGGAGATATCCAAGGCCCGTCTGGACACCTACCTGGGCAGCCTGCTCTAGGGAACTGCTTTGGCAGGGGGCTTGGACCCGATGATCTCTTGAGGTCCCTTCCAACCCCTACAATTCTGTGATTCTGTGATCTAGTGGAGGTCTGGCAGCACATGGGGATGGGGATGGAGACATGGTCCTGAGAGATGAGGTGAGCGGGAGCTCCTTGGAGCTCACCCCAGCTTGCTTTGGGGGTGCAGCACTTACGAAAGAAACACATGGCATGAAAAGCTGCAGTTCTCAATAGCACATGACAGAGAAGGCCCTGGGCAGTGCCCTTGGCACACAGGGATGTACCTCTGCTGGCCCATCTCTGCCCAGAGCGCTGGTCCTGGTGCTCCACCTGTAGCAGCTTTACCTGCGCTACCTCGTGGCTGCAGCACGCAGGGAAGTTGTGTCTGCACCACACTGCCTGGGCGCAGAGGCAGATTTGTGCTGTATCCTGTCTGGGGTGCAGAGATGTCTGTGCTACCTGTGAACGCATCCAGGTACCTCCCGGAGCATCCCCACTGCCCCTCCACGTCCCTGCCAGCAGCACAGGTTTAGGGAGAATGGGAGGCCTTCGGGCAGCAGTTTGCTCAGCACCCTTCCATTTCCCTGCGCTGGCAAACAGGCATCCAGCATCCCCCAGCGAGAGCAAGGCAGTGTTTCAGCCCCATTCACTCCTTTTACTTTTCTTACATTTTTTAGTCTGCTTGGGCACCAGTTTGCATGCTTGGTGTGCTTCTTCCAGCTGAAGTGTTGGTGCTTATTTTGCTACTCTGCTGTTCCAGCCACAGCAAGAGCTGCATCATTTTTCACAAGGTCAACCCCATTTCCAAGGTCTCCTTGCTGCCTCCTGGGTGGGTTTCTGTATCCACTGGCTGCAGACCTGGTCACTGTGCACCTGAGCAAAGAGCTTCTCTCCAGAGCCCCAGCTGCCACAGCCAGCTACCCTTTAATTCCATTTTTCTCCAGCTGTTGGGTTAGGGGATTTTTTTTCCAAGAAGGGGTTTCCCCCTTGGTTGGAGGCTCAGCCTTCCTGGTACTTGCACCCGCCCGTGCACATTGGTGCTCACTGCACCCGAGCACAGGGGGCCCCCTGGCCCCACTCACAGCGTGCTGGGACCGACTGCCCTTCCTCCCACAGAACAAGGTCTTCATTTACCGGGGCAAGGAGTACGAGCGCCGGGAGGACTTTGAGATGCGGCTGCTGAGCCCCTTCCCCAACGCCGAGAAGCTGAAGACCACATCTCCGCCCGGCCCCGACATCACTGGCTCCCCGGGGCAGTGTATCCTGGCAGCGTGGGCACGGGCAGGGCGGGCGGCTCCCTGGGCCCTCATCCCCACGCGGGTCCCGCAGCACCTCCCGCGCACCCCCCATCCCCTCTCCCCTGCAGCCCCAGCCCCTCAGCCCCACGGTGCTTGCCTGAGGCTCCTTCACTCCCGCAGACATCCAGTGCTTCACCGTGCAGCCGGTGGAGGAAGCCAAGGTCCGGTTCAAGGACCGGAGCATCCCGGAGCAGATCACCAAGTGAGTCCCCCGGCAGGGACGGGTGCACCGCCTGGTGTGGGACACCACGGGGACGTCTTCCCCTGCACACGTCTCTGTGCCCTGTCCCTTCCCTCCTCTGCAGCTTCTACAAGGCCAACCACGTCCAGAAGTTCAGCTACTCGCGGCCCTTCAAGAAAGGCCCAAAGGATCCAGACAACGAATTTGCAGTGAGTGCTTCCAGGGGCTGCCGGGACCCCAGGACGGGGGGAAAGACAGAGCTGCAGGGGCCCTGAGAGGAGCCAGGTCTCAAGGGGATGCAGAGGGACAGGGGGCTCTGGTCCTGGGATGGGGAAGGCAGCAGCCCCGTGTGGGAGCCCCCCACCCTGTGGGGTGGCCGGGGGCACCCTGGGGTGACGGGGAGCGGGGCGGTGCAGTGACTGCTGCCCTGCCCGCAGACCATGTGGATTGAGCGGACGACCTTCGTGACAGCCTACCCCCTGCCTGGCATCCTGCGCTGGTTCGCGGTGACCACCACTACCACGGTGAGGAGGGGGCTGTGAGGGGAGTGGGGCCATCCCCAGGCACCCCTTTCCCGGGCTGCCCCCTGCCCAGCCAGCAGCTCCGCTCGTGGCTTTTACCCCTCGGTCAGAGTGGGGGGGAGCCCAAAGCCCAGGGGGGCCGGGTGCTGCGGCAGTGAAGGCAGGCAGCACGCAATCTGGGCTGTGGCACCGCTCTGCTGCAGAGCCCCTCTACAGCAGCACAAGTGCTGTCACACGGCGTCCCCGGGGTGCTCACTGCTGTTGCACAGCGGCCCCCACAGTGCCAATGACGTTTCCGTAAGCTCCCCACTGAGCTGCCCCTGCCACGCTGTCACCTGGGCTGCAGCCTCTCGCCTGCGGTGAGAACCCTGCAGGCAGCCCGGAGCCAGGGACCCACACAGCGCGTCCCCGCAGGCCACCAGCTCAGTGCCAGAGGCTTGAGGGGCTTCTTGGGGCCCCTGGGGCGAGATGTGCAGCCCCGGGGCTGGGGAGGGCAAGGCTGCAGGCCAGGCAGCTGCTGACCCCCCCTCCCTGGGCACAGAACATCATCTCTCCGCTGGAGAATGCCATCGAGACCATGATGAAAACAAATGAGAAGATTCTGAGCGAGATCAACCGGCACCAGAACGACCCCAGCCTGCCTGTCAACCCCCTTTCCATGCTGCTCAACGGTATCGTGGACCCCGCCGTCATGGGCGGCTTCGCCAAGTATGAGACGGTGAGGACCGAGGACGTGCAGGTGCTGCCCCGGGACGGTGCTCTTGGTGTGGGGACAGAGCACAGGGCACCAGCACCACCCTGTGCCCGTGCCAACCACCAGCGGGACTGAGCGGGGCTCGCTGCAGGCCTTCTTCCAGGAGTCATACCTGAAGGAGCACCCCGAGGACCAGGGGAACATCGACAAGCTGAAGGACCTGATCGCCTGGCAGGTACCGCCTGTGGCACCCCGCCAGCAGCCCTGGCCCGGGGAGCCCCACGATTCCAGCCAGACCCGCACCCTCTTCTCCTGCAGACCCCGCTGTTGGCAGAGGGGATCCGGATCCACAAGCGGAAGGTGACGGAGGACTTGCGGCCCTTCCACGAGCGCATGGAGCAGTGCTTTGTGCAGCTGCGGGCCAAGGTGGAGAGCCAGTACGGCGTGCGGGAGATGGTGAGTGCCAGGGCAGCGTGTGGCACCCGCAAGGGCTTGCTGCACGAGGTGCCCCACATCTTGGGGCAGCGGGTTGGGCCCCATAGGGCAACAGCTGCAGCAGCAGCAGGGCTGGGGGCAGCGTGCGTGCAGGAGCACAGGGTCTCTGCCTGCCCTGGGAGCAGGGATGACTGCCACTGGGTAGCACTGCAACCAGGAGGGGTGAGAAGGGCGGGAGGCTCCGTGCCTCACCCCTCCTGGTTCTTGGTCCCCCGGCGCTCTCAGATCTCCTTCGAGGACCGGCGAAGTGGGCGACCCCGGTCTGCAGCCTGGGGACCAGACTGGGACCGGCAGAGCCACGTTGGAGACAGGCGAGTGCGGTGTTGGGGAGGAACGCTGGTGGCCCTGCCTTACCCCCTGCCACCCCCACAGCCCTGAGCCATTCCCACTCCCCGGGGCACCACACGCTTCCCTCCCTCCTGCCCCAGCGCAGTGCCCACCCAGCTTCCCTCCCTGGTGCTTTATGCCGAGCCACATCTTAGGGGCCCATCCCACCACGCCACCCCCATCCCATCGGGAGGACACAGAGCAGACACACCACGTGCAGCCCTCCCAGCTCACCCAGACACCGCTGTCCCTGAGCCATCCGTGCCTCTCCCTCTTGGTCCCACCTCAAGCACCCGCTGCTGAGCTCTGCCAGGGTTGGTGCTGGTGCCTGGCTCAGGGTGGCCGTGCCTGGTTGTGGCCCGGCTGGTGAGCAGCACGGCCCCGCTCCCACTCCCCTGCACTGGCCGCTCACCAGCCCCAGTCTCTCTGCAGCACGGAGGCACCCCCGACCCCAAAGCCTGCCCCACGCACTGCCGAGGGCGAGGACCGCAGGAGCGAGCGCAAGGAGAACCGCTCCAGCACCTTCTTTGGGTACTGGCGGCAGGAGACGCGCCTGTCTGTCCCGGAGCTGCCAGAGCCCAAGGTGATGGTGCCCAGCACAGCCCTGCAGCCTCCCTGCTCGCTCTGGGCTGACGGAGGGGAGCAGGGGCAGAGCTGGAGGCGTGCGGGGCTCAGAGCCCTGCAGACAGGGTGCTGGGGAGCATCGTGCCCTGCCAGAGGCTCCTGCGCTCCCGGGCCGTGGTCCTGCCCCCCGGGCACTGAGCCCCCTCTCCGTGCCCCAGGATGACAAGCGGAGACTGTCCCGCAACATGAGCGAGAGCAGCCTGGGCAGCTGCGATGGGAAACAGCCGCCACCGAGCCGCGAGCCCAGCACCGCAGGTACCCCCAGCCCCACAGGTACCCCCAGCCCCGCAGCCTTCCCACTCCCTGCAGCCGGGGGGCACCTCCCCAGCCCCACAGCCCGGCTGGCATCCAACCCCTGAGAGCAGGGCTGCAGCCCCAGCCCCTCAGCACTGGGCCCTCGCTCCTGGGGATGGCCACGGGCAGCCCAGGGCCCCTGGAGCAGGCCCGGGCCCCCCGGTGCTGTGCCGGCCGCGCTGCCCAGCCCGCCTTCCTCCACAGCGCTGTCCCCGTCCCCCACGGGCTTCGGCGGCCGCGTGAAGAGCGCGAGCAAGGCCCCGCCGCTGCCCCGCAGGATCAGCCCCACGGTGTACGAGGCCTTCCTGGAGCAGAGCGATGCTGCCAGCGGGGGGAAGGTACCGCACGGCCCTGCCCCGGCCCGGCCCGGCCCCTGCCCCCCGTAACCACCCCCTCTGCTCGCAGGCGCTGCCGTCACCGACAGCGGATGGAAGCAGGGCGCTGAAGTCACCCCCACCGCCACCACCGAAGTCCAAGCGGCTGTCACAGCTCTGAGCCGTCCCTGCCCTGCCCATGGGGGCTGGAGCACGGGGCCCTGTCCCGGCTGCCCCCCTGCCTCTCCCACAGCGCTCGCACCAGAAGCACCCGCGTGGCTCCAGGACACCCCGTGCACCCTGAGATGCTGCTGCCCTCAGCCTGGGACCCCAGCTGGGACCCCCCGACCACTGCTCTGCTTCAGACCTGGCCCGGCCCTGCTGCCTCCCCCACGCTGTCCCCCAGTGCCCTGCCTGCAGGCTGCCAAGAGGACTGCCATCCCACCACCGCCACCACCCCGGCACAGAGCGAGCCGGAAAACTCCCTGCCAGCTCCCTGAACCCTCTCATACCCTTCCTCTGCTGCCCCCCCCATCCCACAGCACTGGGACGCTTCTGGCCCTGGCTATGATCGCACAGGAGCCAGCCAGGTCGGTGAGCACAGCCTGGGCAGCGCCGTACCCTGTGCAGTGCCATCTCCCCTGCTGGTATCCAGCCTCACAACCCCACCTGTGCTGAGCTAGTACCGCTGCAGCCAGCGGCACGGCCCCTGCCTCCCTGCTGCAGGCAGGCTGCAGCCACGAGCCGACTAATAAAGGACCCACTTGTCAGCCAGGTGCCCTGCAGTGTTCATCAAAACCCAGCGCACGCTGCAGCACTCGTCCCTGCCCCACAGGGCCCCAGCATCACACCGTGCTCCAGAGCCGGGCCTCGTGGCGAGGAGAGCCCAAAGCAGCCCCACGTGCTGGGGCTCCCGTTCTCAGCAGCGGGGCTGTGCCAGGTCTCGCACAGGGACAACCAGCTCGCCACTCTGCCTGCGGAGCTGCACCAGGCTTTTTATTTCCCCCTGGCGTTGCAGGCTCAGGAGCCACGTTTACAGTCTTCTGTACTAAACAGCAGGAACCCAGACCCACACCGAGGGGACGGGGAGGGACGGGGCTGCCTGCAGCAGGAAGCTGCCATCAGCGGGTTCCTGGCTACGAAGGAGGGCACGGACTGGCTCCCCAGGCCGGGGTAAAGAAGGGGCACAGAGAGACGACGCCTCGTGCCACCAACACGACGTCTGTGAGCAGCGGGGCTGCACCGGGGCTCCCTCCGTGCTGAGCAGAGCGACAGAGCCGCCTGTCCCTCGCCGAGCCCGGCTCCTCACAGCGGGTTTGCTGAGGAGGCTGCCAGCCGCTTCCCAATGTAGATCCTGATGGGAGACAGAGACTGTGAGGAACCTGCCTGGGGAGAGCCCGGCTGCGAGGCGTGAAGGCAGCAGCCACAAAGATGACTGCAGCTGCTGGGAAAAGCGGTGGGAGAGCTCCCAAGGAGGAGCAGGAGAGTTCCTCCCCTCCCAGGGCGACAGCCTCCTGCCAGGGCAGCCAGAGGCCCCCAACGGCAGAGCACGGCTGCGCCCCACCAGCACCCGGGGGTCGGTTCTGGCCCTGGCAGACTCACCCCAGTCCCAGCGTCAGCACGTGGCTGAGCAGCAGCGAGGGGATGAAGAGCAGCAGCAGCTCTGAACTGAAAAGCCTCTTCTTCCTGCCCACCGCCCCTCCCGGCAGGCTCCACAGCACCGGCTGCGGGGAGCACACGAAGGCAAAGTCCCTGGGAAGAGCGAGCCTTAGGGGCTGCACAGGACGGGCAGGCACGGCGGGAGGGCGCGGGGCACGGCCGGGCCTTACCTCGCGGGCAGCTGCTCGGGGCAGCGGGCGCAGCCCCGGCCGAGGGCTGCGGGCAGGCGTCTCCCCGTCCGCTCGGCGTCCTCCGGTGCGTCCCGCTGGGCGCGGGCGGCCGGCTCCGTCCCCGGCGGGGGCTGCGGGCGGCCCGGGGGGGCCCTGCCGCGGGGAGGGGGCCGCTCGGCCGCCCGCCCCGCTCCTTCCTCGCCTCGGGCCGGGGGGCCGGGCGCCGGCGGGGCTCTGCGGACACAGCCCGCCGGTCACCGGGCGCCCCTCGGCCCCGGCCCCGGCCCCGCCGCCCGCCCGGCACTCACCCGTCGCTGCCGTCGGGCTCCAGCTGCGCCTCCAGCAGCAGCCGCTCCACGTCGGCGTGGCACGAGGAGGGCGCGGGGTCGGCGCCCCCCGGGGCGCTCCGCAGCTGCACCCAGGAGCCTGCGGGCAGCCGTCAGCGCCGCGCCCGGACCCCAGACCCCGGACCCCCGCCCGGCACCCCCGGGCCGCCGCCCCCCGCCCCGACCCGCGCCCCCCCAGCACCTGCCCCGCGCCCCCCTCCCGCCCGCCCGCGCCCCCCGCGCTGGGCTCGGGGTCACCCCGCCGGCTCGGGACCCCCCCCGCCCCCCGGGCCGCGCCCCCCGCCCGCCGCCCCCCGCGCACCGCCGTCCGCCATGGCCCCGCGGGTCGCCGCCGCGCTCAGCCCCCGCCGCCACCGGCCCCGCGGCTCCGCCGGTCACGTGACGCCCTCAGCCCGCCCCCCCCTCATGTAAATAGAACCACCGGCACCGGGAGCCCGCGCGTTAAAAGGGCGCCGGCTCCGCCCGCCGGGTCCGCGCTGCAGGCGGCCGCGCGCTCCGCATCGCCCCTTTAAGCGGCGCCTACGTGCGGCGGGCGACGGCCGCGGCGCGTGCAGAGCTGCACGGAGCCCCGGGCCCCGCCCCCGGCCCCGCCCCTCCCGCCCCGCCCCTCCCCGCACGCGGCCGTTTGCTTCCTCCGCCGTTTTATTGCTGCCGCCGCCGCGCCGGGCTCGGCCCCTCCCGGGCCGGGCCGCGCCCCCCAGCCCCGCGCCGCCGCCGCCGGTGCCGGTCCCGGTCCGGTCCCGTCCGCTCCGCTCAGGGGCTGCCGCCGGCCCGCGCCGCGCCGTGCTTCTCGGCGAACCTCCTGCGGGGAAAGCGCGGTCAGGGACCCCCGAGACCGGCCCCGGCCCGCAGCCGGGAGGCTCCGCGCAGCAACCGGCGTGGGGCCGGGGGCAGCCCCGGGGCTGGGCAGGGCGGGTCGCGCCGCGGGACCCCCGCACAACGCCGGGCAGCGCCCCCCGCCCGCCCCAGCAGCAGCCCGGGCAGGCCCTCGCCGGGCAGGGGAACCATCGGGGATCGGCAGGGCCCCAGCCGCGCGTCCTCCCCCCCCTCTGCCCGGCTCCCGCTGTGCCCCCCCCGTGCCCCCCCTTCATGGACATGGTCCTGGGCAGGGCTCCAGGTGAGGCGGCCTGAGCAGGCACTGGGAACAGGAGACCTCCGGAGGCCCCTGCCCCAACCCCAACCCCAACCCTTCTGTAACTCCCTGACTCCGAAGGCAGAGCGTAACCTTCTGAGCAGCCCCGTTCTGGTAGAGCAGCCACAGGGCTACTGTAAGAGCCCTAAATTAAAGGGATCTTTCAGAAGAACAGACCTCTTTGAATTCCTGCTGACAATGAGCTACCCGCGGTTATGTAGGACCAGCCCTTTAAATATGGGCACTTGGAGTTTGCCCAGCTTCAACATCCAGCCATAGGAATTTCCTAAACTAGCCCTAGTAGGGAGAAACTGACAATGTCATAAAGCCATAGGATCTCCACGGTTAAACTGATCCCCGAATCTTCAGAATCTGCTTACGAGCACTCTGGAGCAAAGCTCAGTGCTACACCTGAGCTCGGCACCAGACAGAATCTCCCCTTTACTGCAAGACCCTACTGATCAGGAACCTCCCCTGGTAGCAGTTGGCCTTTTATCACTCTGGCCTGAACCAAAGGCTGTTACCTCTACCATCTTCTAAGGAGTCAGCCAGGCTCACCTGGAGACACCAAGAAACCATTGGTTCTGCTGGAAGCTTATTCCACCGATTACAGATTTCCTTCTCAGAAATAAGCCTACAACTTCTAAGCATTAGGTACTATTCTGCTTTTCTCTGCCAGATTAAAGAGCCTGATTCCTTCACCCAGTAAGATAATTACATACAGTGAGCCATCTCATTTACAGTAAATGTAACACACTTCGCTTCCCCTCGTATTATTTTGTGGCTCCTCTCCAAACTTATCCTGAATTTTCAGTATCTTTTCTAAAAAAAGTACCACACGCCAGAATTGGACACTCATCCCAGTAGTTGCCTCATCCAGACCACGCACAGAGGTCAGACTCCCTCCCTGTTCTCTGTTAGTATTCTCCAGCTATGCTGAGGAAGATTAATTACACTACCCCTGTTGCCAAACAGCAAGCTTCTTTTCTAAAACGAGCATTCCACAGCATCAATACTATTTTCAATGAAATCTATACTATCCCACCCAGTCCCCACAAGCAGAAGCCCGGTGACAGTGCAGGAGACCCGGTGTTTCCCAGGAACAACAATGGGCTACGCGCTTGGAAGAGGTGAAGCAGGCAAACACCGGCCTCCTCTGTCCTTCAGCATGGTTCACTGCCCCAGCCCCACCCCACCTCGATCCAAAGAACAGGTCCCTTGGCGCAGCAAAGGCCGAGCCTTGCTTGGGGCATACCCTCCTGGGGACAGGTGGGGCAGGGGGGCGATGCTCACCTCCTGGCATAGTCGTACAGCGCTCGCTTCCGCTCCTGCAAGGACAGGTGCCGCTCCACCGGGGACTTTGCGAATTGCTTTGTAGCTGGCTGGAACAGAAAACACAAGAGTCATCAGGAGACGGTCAAAGCCAGGAAATCTCCTTATTGGCCCTGTAAGCATCCAGCATGCCAATCTGGTCTCCAATTTAAAGTGCTCGGTTCCCCTGACATCACGGCTAGTTCCAAACAGGCCATTGTGCTCTGGCTGCGAGCCATCAGAGCGGGGGAAACATCACAACTGCCAAAAGTACCTTGGAAGTAGGCACAGCTACGGAGCCCTGGATGCCAGAAGCAGCTGCAGCCTGGGAGGTAGACGGAGCAGGCAGGTCAGCACCAGCCTCACTTTCAGGGAAGAAGGGCACTCTCCCCTCCAGCAAGTTGGCAATGGTGGTATCCACACAGTTCGTTTGGGCTGTAGGAACACAGAGGATGTGTCAGGAAGCCGAGTTTCTGGACTGTAGCATGCTCTTGCTGCCATCATGCTCCACAGTGCAGCAGGGACAAGGGTTTCTGCTCTCAGGTATGATGGAGACGTGGCATGGAAGGTGATCTGTTCCTGCTAATACCCTAGGCCTGTGCTTACCCAGGTCTGTCCTGATGACCTCCAGAGGCACATGAGGCAGCACCTCCTTGACCCGCTGAGCCATTGCTGTGATCCGCACATCCTCAGGAGCAAAGGACCCAACTCCAGGCAGGCTGGAAGGCATCCTGGGCCTGGCTGCCAGAGGCTGGCTCGAGGCTGCAAGAGAAAGAAGAGTGGGCACAAGAAGGCAGCCTACAGGTACACGGCCTTCACGTTGCACCAGCTCCACTGCCCCTATGAATGGGGGTGGTAAGCAAGCAGGACCTCCTGCACAGCACCACCACATCTGTGCTGAGGAGCAGTGATCCTCTCCTTACAGCTAGCAACACCCACAGCCCAGAGCACGCAGCTACCCCCGTCCCCTGGAGGATGTCACACCTCTCCTCTTCTCCCACCACGCGTCCGTAACCGAGAGCAGTCTGAGGCTTCCCCAAAGGCAGAGCCTAAGCGGCCATTCCACAGCATGGACACCCACCTGGGGCAAAGCGGAGAAGCGACGTGTGTCTCAGCCTCTTCATGTGTT
The DNA here is from genome assembly GCF_965140915.1 of Aythya marila. Lineage (NCBI taxonomy): Eukaryota > Metazoa > Chordata > Aves > Anseriformes > Anatidae > Aythya > Aythya marila. The sequence goes on from NC_139045.1 coordinate 76,831,626, forward strand.
CAGCTTTATCTGCTGCAGTGAGCCGTGTGGATACCACACCCAGCTCCATGGCCAAGAGCTGCAGAAATGTAGAGAAGAGTCACATGTACACGGCACACAACATGCACCACCCAGGCACTCTCATCCTGCAGGGAGTGTCAGATGGACAGGCCTGCTTAGAGCCACACTGAGGGGGGAGAGGACAGGGAATTGATTTCTCCAGGTCCTCAGTGATGCATTTCAGTGTTGCATGGAGCACATGAAGGACCAGGAGTATGCAATATCATCCTGCCAAAACAGGCTGACATGGAGATTCGAGACCTTTGGTACAGGAGCTATGATGCACCCAGCACTAAAGGGAAAGGTGGAGAAACAACCACTGTTTATTTGATTTGTGATATTATGAAAGGGGAGTTCTTAGCATGAGAGGTTTGAGCTACATAGGGAGACCCTTGATAACTGGCAGAAAGGATAAACGGGGGATGGCAAGTAGGCCATGGAAACTGAATAATTATTAAGGGGTGATAAATACAGGCCAGAGTCCCCATCACAAATAACACCCATCCAGAAATACCCTTTGCAACTCTCCTTACACCCCACTCTCCTCTGCGACCATCCCAAATCGCAGTAGCCCTACACATCCCTCTCCCACGTCATCCTCCTACCTCCTGAACTCGGAGCGCAAAATCCTCACTCAGTTCTTCAGCTCGTCTGGGGACAGACGGCATCCACCTGAATGGGGACAACAGCACTGGGCTGACTGCCTCACGGGTTGCTGGGGGAGCCAGCCCCATCCGGGACCAACGGTGCGATCCCCACCTCAGCTCTCCCTGCTCACCCCACCTCTCCTCCCACGAGACGAGTGTCAAGCTTTACCACTAGCATCAGGGGCAAGGCATGGCCCAGAGGACAAAACCAGCTCATCTGATCTTAACGCTCAAGCAGAACATGCAAGTTATGTCCTAATAAAGTTCCCGGAAAGGCCCCAAACGAGGAGATGCTGCCATTTACATGGGAGTAGAAAGCACATCAGCAAGACACGAGCCCGATGCAGCTGGCTTTTCTTTACTGAAGAAACGTTAAAGACTGCTCTTTACCGCAATACCCCAACCCCTAAGTGCACACCGGAAAGAATTCAACTCCAAGCCCCTTCAGCTGCCTCCAGACCCTTATTACACCACAGCTAATCAGACCTGTCTGGGGCCCAGGTGAGCCTGGACTGTGTCTGAACAACCTCTGCAATTCACAAGGTATTGCAGGGAAGAGACAGATGCTAGAGGACAGAGCTGCCTGCAGGGCGTCACCCATGGGACACCCTGAGCAGCCCGGGGGTGAATTACAGCAGAGGATCTAACTTAAAAATATACCCAGCAAACTTGAAATAAAAGCCCCGTGAGGCTCGTCTCCTTCACCAGCTGAGAGCAGGAATTGAGAGCCCTCTGCACTTCAGAAACTGGCTGGAAGGACCTGGCACAGAACAATAATGCCAGACAAAGCCATGCTGTGATACCACGAGGGTGCACGTTAGTGCATGCCAGAAGACCTCTTACTACAGTTGCAAAAAGTCAGGCTCTCTGCCCACCCTAAACCCTGCCCCAAATGCAAGACAGAGAGAGAGATAGTACCTTACTTGATAAACTGTGAAGGGAACAAAGAAGGTCCAGAGCAGCTCTGTGATCCAGGAGGAGTCAGCCACACTCTGGGGAAAAGAGCACAATGAGGTTATGGCCCACAAAACATGAGCTACTCAGGTCTCCCTCGGGGAAGCAGGCGGGCAGAGCAGAGCTAAGGCCTGGCAGTGGGGGACGGATACGTGGGCAGAGATGCAGATGAGTGGGCAAGAGAGAAGGACAAACCCAGAGCACAGTGAGCAAGCCCCAGGGCAGATTCACCTTCATTAGTCCTTGCCAGGCAGAGCAAGAGAGTCAGTTTTCACTGCTCCAAGTCATCTTTTCCTCCCACTAGGACAGCAAGATTTTCCCTCAATATCCCCACATTCTCTACAGGACCGTGCCCTTAGAAAGGACTGACAATGCTTTAAGACCTGTTAACGCTCCCTTAGAATCACGACGGGAATCACACGCTGATGGGAACAGCCCGCGTAATGCCTCAGCTCCCAGAAGCTCTCTCTCCATTTGCAATTTGCATTGTGGAGCTTTAAGAACGACTCTTCTCTTTGAAGATAAATCATTAAAGGCAAGCTGTAATTCATTACTGTCTTCCTATTTCTGAAAAGTAGTAAATAACCTTTTTCCTAAGAAGGACTGCGATGCCTGCCAGAAGAGAGTGGCTGAGCAGTGTCACAGGTGCACGGTAGCAGAGGGCTCTCTGCCCCTCCCAGCCTGCTCAGACTCAGAAGCTGGTCTGACTGTGAGCACACAGCCAAACTGAAGAGCTCCAGAGAATCCTTCCAACCTAAACTTTTCAATGATTCTAACGAATTTGCTACCAAATGGACACTGTTTCTAGGATTTCGGTAGTTGGTTACTTTTATCCTGCAGGTGACCAAACTTTCCACAAGCTGGTGGAAACACCTCAAAATCTACAGCCCATAACGTAGCTCCCTTGGCTTCTTCTGCCTGTGACCTCATCCTGGACCAAAGCATCATAGCTCCAAGACAGGCCTTGCACCTGGTTTATTCAACAGCCTGGAAAAGGTGCTATAAATGAGAGAAGCTCAGAAACCACAGCCACCAAGGGGAAAATAAAGAATTAATCTCCTGAGTAAACAGATCTGAGATTTAAGAAGCCTGAAATCAGAAGCCTTATAATGATCCCAAGAGCCAGTCTTCAGAGTAACACTGCTGTGTGCCACAGAGCGACACCTCCCTTCAAGGTTCCAGCCAACTGCAGCTAGAGAAAATTCTTTCTTAAACCCTGCCTTGGGCGTTTGCTCAGACTGGCGTCCATGTGCCTATATATTTATGTATCAGATAAGCAAGCTAGCTTTCTGTAAAGCACTGATCGAACCATCCAAAGCATCCCATCTCCAGTCCTGAGAAATTACTGATGATTTAAAACGACATAAGAAATCCACTGGGATTTACTTCGCCAGTTTGTATGAAGGACAAAAAATACTACATCGCTTCTGAAGGTAAAAGTCTGAGCCAAGAAATTGTTATAACCAGCACCTTCAACCAAATAAGCAGTTGTGTGTGTGTTGTTCTCCCTAACATTCATGAAGGAAGAAGACAGACAGACAAATTTAAAGATTTCCCTACAACTTGTCACATTTCACAGAACTTCTTAGAGGGATCAAAACCATAACAAGACAACATATTCATCACAAACAACCCAGGACAGGGCATCTGTCCCACCTCACTGAAGTAGTCATTCAAAAATTTAAAGTATCATCACTGTTAGAAAACCACATCTTAATCCCAAATTGAACTTGTGTATTAACAGTACCTACTTTCAGCAGCTGCAAAGATTGCTGCTGTGTTTTGACAAAAAAAAAAATAAATCTCACTCTTAAGCAACTTCTCCACTGTGCAAGCAGCTATCCTCAATCTCTCTGCCTTATCTCTGATAAGCTGATTAAGCTGGATGCCTTCAAATCCTGGTCTGTGGATTGTGCACCATGCTTACAGCCTTCCTGAGCTCCCTCTAGTCCCACTTTCTTGGCAGCAGGGTTACCAGAGCTTTGCAGCCTACTGTAGCAGCAGTTGTCACCATTGCACGTGTGCAGCTAACACCCTTTTCCTTACTATACCAGCTGCTCCTCTTGTGCATCCACCGGCTGTGTTAGACTTGTAATATTGGGATTGCCTCAGTAACCCAGCTTGTTCGTTATTCACTAAGGAAATTGTGCCAGCAAGAATCTCAATACCGTGCTCCTGTGGACAGGAGCACTAAATAGCATGTGACAAAGAACTAACAGCTAACAGAATCTCACTTGAAAAATACCTGCCTGCTGAGGTTTTGCTACAGGCAGTGACGTTTTGTGACCTGCTGGCAAGTGGCTTTAAACCTATTTAGTGTGTCCAGCCACCTTAAAAAGATGAAAATGGAAAACCCAGTAAAGCATCTAACCAACATAAAACGGGTGTTTCAATCAAGTAAGCCCATAAGCCACATCAAGAAGTAAGAAAATCAACAAAATCTCACTGTAAATAAGATGAGAGCAGTTTTACTGCTGTCAGTTTAGCAGCACTAGTACTCTTGTTGTGAACTTTGCCACTTTTCTGAAGCTAACATTGCATCATATTACATATCTGCACTTAGGAAACATGAATTCAAGAACCTGATTTGGAGAGCCTTGCAAAACTTTCAGTACGTCACTCAGTCTCTAGGGGGGCTGCAGTTCTTTCAAAACATTTTAAAAGAAGGGAACTAACCAAAAGGGTGTAAGACACCGATGGTCATGGAAGCCAGACAGCATATTGTTAGACAGCCAAGCCACTAAGAATGTCTACCAAAACTGAGCATAACTAGAAGAACGTTGATTTAGTTAGCTCAAGTTCTCCAGAAAAGGCAGCTGAAAAGCAAACTGCAAACATGAGAAGCTCATCCCAGGATGACAGGGAACCAGGCCAGGCTGCGCTACCCACAGCCTTCAAAGCAGAAGCAAAGTTAGCGACACCACGGACACCCTGACACAGCTTCCAGAACTCCTCCTTGCCCAGCACCACCAGACTCACCACGGTGATCAAAGGCCTCTGAACCTGTAGGGCAACTGGCTGCACCACGTCCAAGATTGAGAACGGCCAAGAGCTGAAAAGGAAGAGGACAGCTGCCAGTGAACCCCGAAGCTGAAAGAACCCCGAAGACAGGTGCTGCAGGAGCACTCGTTCCTAGCACCTGAAGCGGAGCAAGCCGGCCCGGCCGTTGGTGGCAGCCTCCTCGGGGAAGAGCAGCAGCGGCGGGTTCTCTCTGTGCGACGAATACGCCTTCAGGGAATCCACCAGCTCTGCCCGGCTGCCTGTCACTCCCAACTCCATGAACCCCCGGGACCAGCAGATGAAGCCAGGAGCACCATTCAACGCAGGCTGTGGGAAAAGATAAGAACAGGGAAGAAATGACACCCTGTCCGCCCTTCAAGGCCTACTTTCTCAGGTGATAATGGGAGACGAAGCTTCTGCTTATTAGCAAAAATGCCTCTGGGGGCTGAGGGAGCAACCTATATGCTAAAAATGCTAGCAGCAGAGAACGTGCTACCGCCAGGTTTCAGTGGCAGCTCTGGCCCATTTCCTGGGAATTTTAATTCCCGATCCTCAGTTCAGATCATATCCCATCCATCTGAGAAACAAACTGCTCCCCGCCCTGGGTGACGGCCACGTTCTCCACGTTTTCTCTAGGAGCTCCCAATATGCTTGGCGAAGGATACACTGCTTCCAAGAGTTACTTTTCTCCAGGTAAGGACCCAATCTACTGCCATTCAGGACATAATACCAGTTAACTCCCAGACACATTTGAGGCCTACGGATTCAGGGACCCCATACACAGGAAACTTTGTAAGAACGCAGGGAAAGTTACACAGCTGCCAGCCCAGCACAACCCAAGCACACTGCTTGGGCGCAGCTCCTCTCGGTGTTGCCTGTGCAGGGCAGGCGGCACCCAGACACGGCACCCAGCGCTGTGAGAAAAGCCCACAGCCAGCCCTGCTTTGGACATCACCTACCCCAAGGGCCACGAAAAGATATAGATGCTAGAAAATGCCCACTCTCAACAAAATCCCTCCCCACTGTAACCCTCACCAACTCCTGTTACCCTCACCTTGTTTCAGTTTGTCACGCAAGCATGAAACCAAGCCTCAGGAAATAAAAGAGTCATGACTCAAACAATCCTAAGTTAACCCACAAGAACTGAAAAAGCTCAGGGCAATACCTGAATTCTGAAACAGTTCTCTGCGCACTTCTCATGCAGAGAGATGTTTCCAGACCCACCGTGCCCTGGCTCTGCGTTGCTCACCGTGTTACATGAGGTCAGGAGGTTGATGACGTTGTGATCGAATTGTGTCACGTGGTTGGCAATGTACACCTGCACGTTGACATCCCGAAGCCGGGGATCGCTTTGCTGCACAAACAATCCCAGCACTGAGCACATCACACGTACAATAAACCTACAGCGGAGAAAAAGGGTTTCCTCAAGTCCCACAGTCTGAGCAATACCTGTCTCAGAACATCCTACAAGCAAAAACCTAGGAACTTATGTGATTTGGAAGAAGTATACTGGTACAAACTGGTGATGGTGTGGCAGGTGTATGGGCCAGGACTTGTTAGGGGGCTGCAGCTGGAGCCAGAAGCTGCCAGCACACACCACAGGGCAGTAAACCATGCAGCCTCCAGGCAGGACATGCAGCGATCCACGTGCTCCAGATCGAACCTTGAGCACACAAGAGCGATTGCCAGCTTTGATCTTGGCAGGAAGGCGCCTTTATAGGTCCCTGGGACAAAATGTTCTTGAAGCACAGCTCCCTGGAAACCTCTGCCCGAGCCCAGCCTCCATGGCACAGGCCCCAGGCTTGGGCGCCCCCCCCAGCCCCGCCGGGTGCCCGCACGCTGCCCCCCTTCCCCCCAGGCTCACGCACCGCCGCACGACGCTGTCGGGCAGGATGCAGCTGACCAGGAAGACGTGCACGCCGATGAAGAGGCGGAGGACGAGCAGGCAGAGCCCCACGGGCGCGTAGAGCAGCAGCGCCAGGAGCAGGAACCCGTCGGTCGGCAACCTGCGGGGCACAGCGCAGCGCCCGTAGACGGAGGGCGCCGGGACGGCCCGCGGATGGGCCGGGTCACGGAGAGGCACCCCCAGCCTCGCCCCCGGCCTCGCCCCCGGGGCGCACCGTACGGGGCCCAGCGAGACCCCCGGCCCGGCCCCCGCCCCCCCGGGCCGCCCCTTCCCACCGGGCTGCCCAGGGGCGCCCCACGGCCCCCGCAGCGGAGCCCCAGCGGCACGCGGCTGCCCCCGGCGCTCACCGGTGCGAGTCGAAGAGCCGCTCGGGGCCCGGCGCCGCGCCCGGCTCCATCCCCACGCGCTCGGGGCCTCAGCGCCGCCCGCCGCCCGCCGCCATCTTCCGCCGCCACCCGCCCGGCCCGCGCGGGGCAGCCTGGGAGGGGCGGCGCTGTCCCGGCGTGCACCGCGCCGCGGCTCTTCCCCCCCGCCCCCCCCTCACTTTGCCGGGGCCCCGGCGCTCGGGGCCGCGGGGAGGAGGCTGCGCGTCGTGCAGGCCCGGAGAGCTGCTGCGCCGCACGGCCCGGCCCGACCCGCGCTGCCGCTACCGGAGCGCCCCGCGCAGGGACTACCTCTGCCGGCAGGCCCGCCGGGCTGAGAACTACAATTCCCAGCGTGCCCCGCGGTGGAACGGTGCCTGCCGGCAGGCGTACCGGACTGAGAACTACAACTCCCAGCGTGCCTCGCGGTGCGAGGCGCCTCCCAGCAGGCTTGCCGAGCTCAGAACTACATCTCCCGGCGCGCCCCGCGGCTGGCAGCATGGCGGCGCTGGCGCGGTGGGCGCGGGCCGGGCCGTGGGCGGGCGCGGCGCGCTGGGGCCGGGCGCTGCGCGGGGCCGCCGGGACCCCCCCCCCGCCGCCCCCTCCCCCGCCGCCGCCGCCGCCCCCTCCCCCCGTGGGGCGCCAGGCGCTGGCGGCGGCGCTGGGCGCGGGGGCGGCGGCTCTGGCGGTGCTGTGGGCCCGGCAGGCCGAGGGCCGCCCCCCCGCGCTGCGCGCCGCCGTGCCCGCCCCGCCCGCCTCGCCCCGCGCCGCCTTCAACTTCATCGCCGATGTGGTGGAGAAAACGGCGCCGGCCCTGGTCTACGTGGAGATCGTGGGCAGGTCCGGGACGGGGGCGGGGGTCTGAGGGGCGCGGAGCTGGGGCCGTGCTCGGGGCAGGGCCGGGGGCCGGGCCGGGGGCTTGGGGGGCTTCGTCACCCGCCTTACCCAGCCGGCAGCGCACAGCCCCCTGCGGGCGCCTTGCCGCTGGTCGGAGGAGCCGGCCAGGTGAAGCCAAGGACAGGTGAAGTTGGCTGGCCTGCGTTTTGGTCGTGGTGTTCTTGAAGGCTGCTGTGATGTTTCCCTCTTCCCAGCCCTCAGGAGCCTTCCTTAGACACTGGGACTGTTTGAAGAGCGCCAATAGCAGACTCAAAGGGACACCAAGCTGGGGGATGTGTCGATCTGCCGGAGGGTAGCGAGGCCCTGCAGGGGGACCTGGGCAGGACGGGTCGATGGGCAGAGGCCAAGGGATGAGATTCAGCAAGGCCAAGTGCCGGGTCCTGTGCTTGGGGCACAACATCCCCATGCAGCGCTTGGGGCAGAGAGGCTGGAAAACTGTGCAGAGGGAAAGGATCTGGGGGTGCTGGTCAATGCTTGGCTGACCGTGAGCCAGCAGTGTGCCCAGGTGATCGAGAAGGCCAGTGGCATCCTGGCCTGTATTAGAAATAGAGTAGCCAGCAGGAGCAGGGAGGTGATCATCCCCCTGTACTCAGCTGTGGTGAGGCCACACCTCGAGTACTGTGTTCAGTTCCGGGCCTCCCACTACAAGAAAGACATCAAGGCCAAGTAATTTGTCCGGTGAAGGGCCTGGAATACAAGCCCTATGAGGAGCGGCTGAGGGAACTGGGGTTGTTTAGTCTGGAGGAGGTTCAGGGGAGACCTCACTGCACTCTACAATTACAGTTGTGGGGAGCTGGGGGTCGGCCTCTTCTTGCAGATCAACAGGGACAGAACGGGAGGGAATGGCCTCAAGTTGTGCCAGGGGAGCTTCAGGTTGGCAATGAGGAGAGGTTTCTTCTCAGAAGGAGCAGTCAGGCGTTGGAACGGGTTGCCCAGGGACATGGCAGCATCACTGTCCCTGGGGTGTTTAAGGGAGGGTTGGACGTGGTGCTGAGGGACACCGAGGGGTCATTTCTACTGCCAAAACACAGCTTTGTTTCTCACAATTTAGTGGGTGATGGTGGTAGGGGGTGATCTTGGAGGTCTTTTTCAACCTCAGTGACTCTGTGGTCAGCCTGCTGCCCCCTGTCTGGTCCCACGGGCTTGTGCGTGTCTGGTTGGCCTCAGTGGTCCCCACCTGAGCTTCTGTGTCACGCTGCCTTCCCACAGATACCGCCTCCTGGCACAGGAATTCGGGATTCCTGAGAAACAAAGGGTACAGACGTACCCTTCCCCTCCTAGGTGGTTCTTACCTGCTCCAAGGCAAAGCTCTGTGTTCAGGTTTCTTCTTTCCCTAAGTCCCTGCCTGTTTTTCCTACAGAACCTGCACTGTCCCGTGCAGCTCTCCAGCCAGGTGTGCTTCCCACCACGTCCCTGTGGTCCTCACGGGGTTACACCTTTGCTATTGCGTGTGGCTTTGTGGCTCCTCCTGCTTGTTCCCCCACTGTGTGCACATCTGTGCAGACCCCTGGGATGGGTGCCTGCCGGGGGGAGGTGAAGGAACCCCTCGCATTGTGCTGCCCCCCAGGCACCTCCTCGCTGTTCCCTGCTGCTCTCCAGGCCTACCAGCCCGGGCACCCGGCCTGCCTGGGCTCCAGCTGCTGCCCCAGGCCCCCATCGGTCCCCTCCGGGTCCCTGCCACCCCCGTGACCTCCGCCCACCTTGCAGGCACCCGTTTTCGGGCCGTGACGTGCCCATCTCCAATGGCTCGGGTTTCCTGGTGTCTCCGGATGGGCTCATTGTGACCAACGCACACGTGGTGGCAAACCGGCGGCGCGTGCGGGTGAAGCTGGCCAGCGGGGAGCAGTATGACGCGGTGGTGCAGGACGTGGACCAGGTCGCAGACATCGCTACCATCAAGATCAAGCCCAAGGTGCGTGTTACTGCTGCAGAGGGGCTCCCTGGGCAGCTCTCCGCTCACCCTCTCCCTCTCTTCCAGCGCCCGCTGCCCACCCTGCCCCTCGGCCGCTCCTCCGAGGTGCGCCAGGGAGAGTTCGTGGTGGCCATGGGCAGCCCCTTCGCCCTGCAGAACACCATCACCTCCGGCATCGTCAGCTCCGCGCAGCGCGGCAGCCAGGAGCTGGGCCTGGCCGCCTCTGACATGGAGTACATCCAGACCGACGCTGCTATCGACGTAAGGGAGCCGGGGGGACGCGGCGGCTGGCACCCCTTCCCACGGCCCTCCCTGGGAAGGGGGAGCTAGGGAAGGGCCCTGGGTGCCGTGAGGTCCGAGGAAGCTGGGCGTGGAGGGCTGGGAGAAGGGGGTTTCTGGCTGGTGACCTGGCTGTTTCGTGGCCCGACCCCTGTTCCCTGGGCTCTGCCTCCTTGCTGAGGGTTGGGCTGTTTGAGGGTGTCTCTTTCACGGCCTATTCACTGCTCTCTCTCCTGCTGCAGTTTGGGAACTCCGGGGGTCCCCTCGTCAACTTGGTAAGTTCTCCCACGGGTACGCTGGTGGGCTCTGCCTCCTGGGGCTGGGTGCTCTCGGTGGCAGCGCTGTGCGGGCGCTCGCAGCTGTCGGGAAGGAGGGGACTGTGCATGCTGCAGGCTCCCTGAGGAGGGAGCAGGGAATGGCCTAGGGTGGGAGCCCTGCTTGGTCCTGTTCAGCAGCTGCTCTGGGGAGCCCACACCGATGGAACTTGCACGGCAGAGCCAAACCTCGCCGTGGTGAGGCCGGCATGGCTGATGTTCTCAGGGCACGGGGAGGGTTGCGTGGCTGCAGCCTCTGGGGCCCGTCCCTGCCCAGCCTCAGGCAGGCTGGGGAGGGATGGGGGCACAGGCAGGGCTCTGGGTTTGCGTTCTGCTTCCCCTCCTCTCCATAAAGGTGAGGGCTGGAGAACATTGTGCCCTTTTCCCTGCAGGATGGAGAAGTGATTGGAGTGAACACCATGAAGGTGACGTCAGGCATCTCCTTTGCCATCCCCTCAGACCGGCTGCGGAAGTTCCTGCAGAAGGAGGAACAGCGCAAAAGTGAGTGGGGTGCCTCCCCGTTCAGGTGCTGCAGGAAGGAGGGCAGGAGGAGGAGGGTGGAAGCAGGAAGCACTGGCCTAGCTGGACTCTCAGCGCTTCCTCAGAGAGAAGGGCACACGTAGCAGGAGGAGCGTTGTGTGGGGGCAAGATTATTCCGTCTGGCACGAAGCAGTGAGTGCTTTTCCCAGGGGAAAGCTGTGTGCTGCTTCTGTGGCCACAGAGCATGAAATAACTGGCCCCAAGGAGGATGCTGGCCTGCTGCTGCTGCAGATAACGACTTTCAGAGCGTCCCAAGTAGCTTGCAGCTAAGTCCCCAGAGAGTAGGTGAGCGCACTGTTTCTTGAGATTCAAGAAGGGGAAGGATGAGCTGGACCCTGGAGGCTACTTAGCCCTGTGGGTACTGCCAAGGTAAAGAACAGAAACATAAGAACAGAAGTCAACTGTATCATAAATGACAAGTGGTTAATTTAGTCCTGTAGAACAGTGCCTTTTTTTTTTTTTCTTAGGGTTTTTGATAATTTGTTTAATGCAGATTCTTGTTATCTGATTCTGTGTTAATGTTATGGAGGGATGCTCTCAGGCCAAACAACCACAACTCAAACCAAGAGAACAAAGTTTGCAGTGCCTGTAGAGCTGCTAAAGGAACTGCCGTTTTGTGTTGGGAGGGGATCAGAACCGCTGTGCAATGTCTGCTGGGGGGTGTGTGTGCTTTCTGATCTGCCTGGCTCAGCCCGGTGCTGTTTTGAGCGTGTCTGTTTGCAGCCCTGCCATTTGATGTCCCTTCCATCGGCAGGCTCTTGGTTCGGTAACGCCGAGACAAAGCGCCGTTACATCGGGGTGATGATGCTGACTCTTACGCCCAGGTATGTGCGCTGAGATCAGGGGCCAGCAGGCCAGCCTTGTGGGGGTATGGTGACTGCGAGGGGCTCTTCCAAACCAACTGGCAGTGCCAGGTTTGGGGAGAATTGTCTTCACAGCTCAAGCATTTAAATTCCAAAATCTCTTTGCTGGTGTTGTGGTTAGACTCTAAGTTGTGTGTCAGGGGTAAATTAGAAACCTGCAAATTTCTATGCTTGTGGCACAACATGCAAGCAGATAAAAAGTCCCTAAGTCTACCACATCGGTGTCTTAATCCTCATTAAGAGGTGTTCTGCAAAGAGCCTTTGCGACGCCCTTGCCTGAATGAGCAGCCACCAGAAATGTGTAATTAGTAGACGTTCATTGCGCCAACTGAAAGTTGTGATGAAAACGTTGGGCAGGTTGTGCTCTATGCAAGGAGGGCTCTGGCAGGCGGATTGCAGTGGTGCAAAGCAGTTCTGGGATCTGGGACGTCCAGAACAAGGAGTGGCAGGGGTGCCTGCGGTGGAGTTCAGTGCCTGGGGCAGGAGGGGAGGGGTGGGAGAGCAGGCCCCGTGCTGGCACACACAGCGTGGCTGTCTCCCGGAGGGCCGTGTGAGGGTGTTGCGTGTCAGGATGGAGCTGGGTGCTGCCTCTGGACAGAAATCATGGTCCTAACCAGCATGGCACCGGCAAGGACCCACGACATACGAGCCAAACCAAGCACCCTGGGGCAGAGCACTGGGCGGCCCTGCACAGAGCATTGCCTGGTGCTGCAGGCCCTGGGAGGGAACTGCTGCAGCTCTGTGTGATCTCCTGCCTGTGGCCTCCTAGATGCAGCTGTCAGGAGAGCGCTGGATCTTCACTCTCATCTCTGAGCAATTTCCTTTTCAAAGGCAGAGTACCTGCTTTGCTTTCTTGGCTGTTGGAGCTACCTCTCAAGAGATTCTTGGGGCTCAACATGTTAGCGGGGTTGATGCTTGCCACGTGCTTGCCAGAAACGCATTTGAGGGCTGTGCTTCTGCCCTTGCTACAGCTCTGGTGGCTCCTGTGTGGTTGGCTGGGATTGTGCACTGCACACCACCAGCGGTCTTGGTTCCTTGGGTGGGCACACAAACAGAGGAGGAGATGCGCGGCACCTCTTGAATTTTGGGGCAGCAGGGTGGGCAGGGAACATTGTCAGCACCGGTGGCATGCCCAGCAGGTGGTGCTGGTGCTCAGCACGAGAGCTGCAGCTGGTGCGTGAGGAGCTGGTGGGGCAGCGTGCTGCGGAACAGGACACCATGGGGAACAGGCTGTGGTGAGGGCTCATGCTGCCAGCCAAAGGTGGGGCTCTGATCAGAGAGCAGAGCCCATATGGGCACCCTGTTTTCTCCCATGAAAAGTCCTTGCTGAGATTCGCATGGCTCTCTAGAGAGGAGAGAAAAATACAGCTAGGGAACTGCCTTCTCAAATAATATTTAGTGTAGAGCTGGTGGGGGCCTGAGCTCCTGCTGTTGTGCCTTATAGCATGGAGTAAGCGAGGGCTGAGCAAGGGACTTGGGGAACAGAAAAGGAAATAGGTGCTGACTGTTGGGAACAGGTCCTATGTGAAACAGGAGCTGGTGGGGGACGTTACTAGAGAGATGTTAAAACATGGGTTGGTTTTTCATGCTGCGTGCAGTAGAACTTGCTGATGTTGTAGGATTTAAAAGAGCAACCCTTACAGAAGCAAAATCTTACTGGCTGTTAAAAGCTCAGATGCAGCATTTCAGCTCAGGAGCTTCCAGAGCAGGCAGCTGGGGAGGGAGCTATCTCATCCGCAGCAGGCGGTGTAGGAGATGGGTGGTGGTGCAGGCAGGCCCTTGATCTGACCGTGTGTACTGGGGCTGGCTGGGGAGGAGGTGATTTTCTGCATAGAATCTCATAGGAGGCTGTGTCCTGGATTTGTGACCAAAGCAGTGTTGGTAACACCAGTGCTTTAGCTATGAGCACTGCATGCACAGTACCAAGGCCTTCTGCGTTCCTCGCGCTTCTTCCCACTGGGAGGGGACACCGACGGGACGTGCAGGCCACACGGCGCTGTGCCCAGCAGTAAAACTGGGGGAGCTGCTCAGGGGCTGGCTGGTGCCAGTCTGCAATGGGAGGCGCCGATACCTCTGCATCCCTTGTGGTTTTGTTTGCTTCCTCCTTTCTTCGCTTGCTGACTTGTCTTTATCTCAGCTCACAAGTTTTCTTGCTTCTGCCCTTCTGATTCCATCCCCCATCCCGCTGGGGGGAGTGACTGAGCGCCCGGGTGGGGGCTTACCTGCTGGCTGGGGCTGACACCCCACCGCAGCCTGGTCCGGCCGCTCGTGGCATGAATGCACAAAACCGTGGGTTTGTTATGTTTGTGGAGACACCTGCTGAAGGGCACGCCTGGTTCTGTGTTAGTGACGGAGGCGAAGCAGGCTGGTCATGGTAAGTACGCAGCTCACATCACATCGGTCGTCCTGCTGACAGGACAGGGGGCAATGGGCACAAACTGAAACACGTCAGATTCCAGCTGAATGCAATAAATCACTTTTTTTTTTTTTCCAATTGTGACGGTGTTCAAACCCTGGTGCAGGCTGACTAGGGGTGTGTGGAGTTTCCCTTCTGGGAGGCATCCAACACCGGACTGGACGCAGCCCTGAGCAGCCCATTCTGGCTGCCCCTGCTTGAGCAGGGTGTTGGACGAGGTGGCCTCCGGAGCACCCTTCTAAGCTCATCGGTGCTGTGATACTGCGGAATGAAGAAGGGACAGCAACTCACAAAGATCTGGGCAAAAGTACTGTGCAACGGGGGTTCAGCATGAACCTGCGTAAAGCGGGGAGTCAGCTGATGAAATGGGTACCTGGTGGGGAGCAAGGAGCTGGGTGCAGGATTTTCTGGGCTTACAGTGGATCAGAGCTGGTACAGTATTTGAGAGAAGAGGGCAGTTCACATGGTGCACAGCTGTGAGGTCCAGCTGGAGCGCCGTGTCCACTGCTTTCAGGGGCAGGTAGCATCCGGATAGGAGCAGAGAGATGCAGAATTCAGAACTGGGGTTAGAAAACCTGATCTGGAGGAACTGGTATTGTTCAGTCTAGACTCCAGGGGAGAGATGTAGGCGTACCTCTGCTTGACACATCTGGCAAAAGGAGGGGGCATAGCTTTTCTCCTGTGACCTATCTGCAGGAGAGAGAAGTGAAACCACGGTAGGGGAGGTGCAGATCTGATACCAGGAAAAGCTGTCTGACGTGGGGCTACTCAGACATGAGGAGTGCATCACCAGAAGCTGGGAGCCAGCTGGCCGCAGCTCTGGTAGTTTCCAGCTCTCCCTGGCATGCCCAGGACTTGCATCCTCTCTAGTTGTTGGCAGAAATATGGTGGTGTTTGGGTGTCCCCAGGGTCTGCAGCTGGTCAGTTCTGCAGCAGCACAGAAGGAGAGGTTCTGCACCACATTCCTCAAGCCTGTGCAGTCATAGCCAGGCAGGAATCCTGCTCTGCTCCCCAGCTCCTTACGATGCTGATTTTCGCTTTGCAGCATCCTAGCTGAGCTGAAGCTACGTGACCCCAGCTTTCCCGATGTTTCCTACGGAGTGCTGATCCACAAGGTGATCATCGGCTCCCCAGCCCATCAGTAAGTGCCGAGCTGTGCCTCGGGGGTTGGCATAGGAACAAGTACACAGGGTGGGATGTATTTAGCTCCGAGTGGTTTGCCCCAGAGCAGCAGGGGTTGGGCCCTGCAGACCACTCAGTCTACAGCAGAAGCTGACTGGTGGCTCTTGCCTGGGCTTAACATTTGGCCAAGCTACCTGCGGAGCTGGAGGAATGCCTGGCACAACAGCCCCAGCTTCCTGTAGTGCCTGGCTCTCCTTCCTGCCCGGAGGATGAAGCCGCAGACAAGCGTCTGCTTCGCCTGCTGTGCACTCCTGACTTCCTTCTCCCTCCAGGGCAGGGATGAAGGCAGGCGATGTAGTGCTGGAGATCAACGGGCAGGCAACGCGCCGCGCAGAGGATGTCTACGAGGCAGTGCGGACACAGCAGAGCCTGGCCTTGCTGGTGCGCCGTGGTTACGACACTTTGCTGGTGAGCGTCATCCCCGAGGTCACGGAGTAGCCGTGCTGCAGCGCAAACCGCCGTGAGCGCTGGCTGGCGGTGCTGGCCGAGAGCCGAGGACACAGGACTGAGACACATCTGTGTGCCCGCTGGGGAGAGACTGAGAGCTTGCGACGGACTGAGGGGCCAGGCGGGGGGCACGGCAGTGGGATGGACTCAGTGTGCAACCACTCCCCTCCCT
This sequence comes from Aythya marila, assembly GCF_965140915.1. Lineage (NCBI taxonomy): Eukaryota > Metazoa > Chordata > Aves > Anseriformes > Anatidae > Aythya > Aythya marila. The sequence continues at coordinate 76,847,556 of NC_139045.1, forward strand.
GCTCAAATAAAGCACTTTTCTAGGGAGCCCCTCGGTGCTGCTTGGCCTCCTTCCTGTGGCGCAGGGTGTCCTGCACGCAGCCTGGGAGTGGTGGGCTGTGTGGGACCCTGTCCCTCCTGTCAGCCTGCAGCAGTGGGAGGACCAGCAGCCTCCCCTGTGCTGGGGGAGAAGTGTCCTAACACCCCCTCAGCACCTGCATGGGCTGTGGTTGGACTCCATAACGCACGGGCTCGCATCAGGCCGTGGCTCCTGAGGCCTCCTTCTCCGCTAGCGAGGGGCCCTGGGGTTGTTGTGGGGCCGGGCTTTGCAGTGGAGGGCTGTCACCACCTCCCTCACATGCAGGCTGAGATGGGCCTGGGCAGAGCTCGCTGATGGGGCTGTTCCCACAAGGCCTCGGGGAGGGGGCTGATGTTTTCCAGGTCAAATCACTCCCATGTGGAGCATTGCAAAATGCTCCAGTGTCAGTGTCCACATCTACTCCTTGGACACGGCTCTCTGGGTCACAGTGAAGGGGTCTTCAATGTCACGGCCAAGCCAGCTTACGATCTGGCAGGAGTAGCACAGCGCCAGCCCCGATCTGGGAGAGCCTGTGAGAGGGCTGCGTGTGCCTTCTGGGCCCCCTCCCTCCTTCCCTCCCCTGGCCGGCATCTCTGCGCCAGAGCGCTGCGCTCCCACGCACGCAGCGGCCCCTGGGGACCTGACGGGCCCTCTGTTGCCTGGCCACGCTCCCTCCCTCCCTGTCCTCTGCAGCTGGCGGCCAAGAGCCTGTCTGCACTGGGAAGGAGCAGCCCAGGCTGTGCTCGCCTTCCTGGAAGAGCCCTGCTCCGCTCCAGCCCCAGCGCCCCTGCCAGCAGCTGTGGGAGGCAGGGAGCTGCTGGGGCTGGGGGGCCGGAGGGGCTGCATCAGGGCCCCGCTCCAGCATCAGGAGTGCAAGCATCCAGCCAGGCCGTGCCTGTGGAGGGGCTCCTGAGCCCTCGTGCACCCGTCATTTTTAGGTGATGAAGGAAGCACAGTTCCTTGGGGGTGCTGCGGCAGAAGGCGGCTCAAAGCACTGCTCCCTGCGTGCCCGTGCCTCCCACGCGGAGAACAGGCCTCCTTTCAGGCTGGCCCTGGCCTCACCAGTGGAATTTGTTCCCCGGCAAGCCCCAGCCGTGGGGAGGGGCAGCCACTCGCAGGGGAAATAGCACAGACGTTTCTTGCATAGCTGTTCCGGCAGCGCTGACCGCAGCGCTTTCCAGTGCTGGAGCCAGGGCCTGCCCGGTGCCAGCTGCCCCTCTCCTCCCCTGGTCTGCCCCCAGCAGAGCCTGGAGCTGCTCCTCTGCACTGCTCAGACACAGGGCCAGAGCCTCTGGCTGAAGGACAAGAGCTGCAGCAACTGAGCTGTCTTTCTCCCTTTCACGTGTCTGGTGTCCCGATGTGTGCGCAGTCTCCCTGACTCCGTGGGGCTCTGCTCCATCCATGTCAATCCCTGTGGGGCTGCTCCCTATCGAGGCAGCCCAGCTCTGCTGTGAGCTTGCACTCCCTGCGGTTCACAGCCCTGCGGGGCTGGTGGAAGGTCATGCTGCTTGGGATTCCTGCTACATGACATCTGCGTTGCATCTGGCACAGGGGAAACAGCGCTTCACCACATCCATGCTGCGCCAGGGTGGCCCCATGTGCTCCTGCTGCTGTGGGCCTCCAGCAGCTCCGTGGGGCTGCGTGGGGCCAGTGCCGCTGCTGCAGCCTCCGGCAGCCCCTTCCTCCCCCCTGTGCGGGGGCAGCTCCCACACACCGTGCCGGACAGCCTGGCCGTGCTTTACCCCCGAGTTACCAGGCTCTTCTTTCCACCCCAGAGAGGACCCAGCACCCCTTGAGGAAATAGAACAGACAACTTTATCAAGAAAATAAAATTACAACTAAGGAATGAGAGTGGGAGCTGCTGCTGGGCAGCCAGAGGCAGCACTGCCGGTGCAGGGCGGCCACAGCGTCCTGGGGAACAAGGGGCTCCTGGGGCATGACAGAGGCTGGCCCTGAGCGGGGCGGTCCCCAGGTGGGCAGAGGGTCCTGGTGCCAGCAGAGGGCAGAGCCCAAGAGAAGGCAGCTCAGGGCGACAGGAACTGGGCTGGGGGAGCAGGAGGGGGTGCAGTGGGGTGGTGGGGACGGGGAGCGGGGGGAGCACGGTGCAGCAGGAGGAGGCGTGGGGCCTCCCTGGACCGTGCCCTGGTGCCGCAGCCCAGGAAGGGGGCGCAGCGTCCGGCCAGTGTTTGGGGCAGTGCCCCGGGCCGCCGGTGCCTCCAGCCCTGGCTCCCCGGTGGTGAGTCCTGGGCAGCCCCCAGAGCAGTGCAGGGCTCGGAGGTGTTGGGGGTGAGCCCCCCACCAGCTTCCTCCTGCACGTGTGGGGCGGAGGAGGGAGATGCCCATCTCCCCGGGGCTCCTGTGTCTGGGCCCTACGAGATCTGGTTGTTCAGCTGGCCCGGGTACTGCTCAAACCGCTTGCTGGCCTCCTCGCTGAGCGCGTCGCCTGGGCGGCAGAGGACAAGAGCTGTCAGCTCCAGTGCTGTCCCGCCAGCGCCTCCGCCCTTCCCCAGCCACCCCCGGCACCCCAGCCCCTGTCCCCGATGCCTGCCCGTGCCCCCAGCCTGCCCCCAGCCTCTGCTGCCTCTGTCTCGGTCCCCCCCAGGACACCCCCAGCCCCACCGTGCCCTCGCCTCAGCCCGTGCCGTGTCCCTGGGCCGTTACCGATGTGGCAGCTGTGCACCCAGATACGGTGCCCGTCGTACTTGCAGTTGCACTTCATGGCGTTGTTGGTGAAGTCGCTCTCTGCCACCTCGAAGTTGGGGTTAATGACGACCTGTGGGGCGCTGACAGTGAGGCGCTGTGGGCCCCTGCCCCAGGCCCTGCAGCCCCTCACCATGTCAGCTTGGCCCTCCCAGCCCAGCATAGCAGCTGCCCGGGGTACGGCCCCAGCACGGCCCTGTCTCCCTGGCCGCAGTGGGATGTGCTGGAGGGCTCTGAGGAGCTGGTGGCCCTGTCACTGTGCCCCATGTGCCCAAGAGCAATATTTCTTGGGGCAGGAAATGGCTTTCAGGCCGCAGCAAGCCTGAGCGGGTTCCACGCGAGCCCTGCACAACTCCAGGCCCTGGGATAGGCACAGTCCCTCTGTGCCGTGGCTCCTGGGGCCAGGCACCCTGTCCGCAGAAGGGCCAGCAGCATGCTGAGGACCATGGAGCAGAGGCAAGCTCCAGAGCCCTCCTAGCCCCACGGCACAGCCCGCGCTGGGTGGGCTCTCCAGCATGTCCCAGGCAGTACTGCTCAGGGGGTGTGAGAGGGGCAGGGGGCACAGCTGCAGCACCTGCAGGATGTAGTTGCCGGGCTTGACGTCAGTGATGTCGATCCACTGGCAGTCGATGTCGTGCCGGTACAGGTCCCAGCAGCCCACCGTGATGCCCTGCTCCCCGAAGTTGGCACACTCGTACCGCTTGGCCACATCTGCAGGCAAGAAGAGAGCACGGCTCATCCCTGCTGCAGCCCCCTGCACAGGGGGGACACGGCAGGGACAGTGCCCCACAGCCTTGCGGTTCCCACCTTCTTCACATTCTGTGTCCTCAAGGCAGAAGCTGGCCTTGTGGCCCTCTGCCACCTTGGTGCCATTGGGAGTCAGGATGTCGTAGTGGGTGAAAATGTCCATGCTGTGGTAGTGCCTGTGAGAGAGCCCGCAACGCCCTTCTGCACCACTGCAACCCTCAGGGAGGGCCAGAGGTGGAAGCAGCAGCCGAGGAAACCCACAGAGCAAGCAGGAGACAGGTCCCACACCTGCCCGTCCCCTCAGTGCTTGGGAAGGTCCCCACAGCCCCTGCTCTGAGGCCACAGCACTGTGGGGCTAGGGCAGAGCTCAGCCTTGCCCTGGGATGGGACACGGCTGGCCCCAGCCAGGTGGCCTCGGCAAGGGGAGGCTCAGCCCCTGCACAGCCTGCAGCCCCGTCCTTGCTCCCAATACCCTCAGCCCCAACACCGCTGAGCCAAAACTGGGGAAAATGACACGGGTCCCGGCACCACCCTCCCCCTGCCCACCAGCAGCACCACCGCCCTCCTGCTGCCCGCAGCCCCAGCCCCAGCCGTTCCCTGCACGCACCGGTGGCACTCGTGCCAGACCCAGGAGTGGCGGCCAGCCTTGGGGCGGAAATCGGCCCGGCCGTTGTTGTGGATCTGGGAGGAGAAGCGGAGCAGGCGGCGGTGCCCGTAGGGCCAGTTGGCCAGGCGGGCTGAGCTGGAGAGGCAGTTCTCCTCGGCGGCACAGTACAGCATGTGCAGCGGCCGGTCCTCGATGTACGCCGTCTCCTGCACCAGCGGCGCATGCAGCAGCAGATCGGAGGCGGCTGGGGAGCAGGCAGTGGCTCAGGGACGGCTGGACACACTGCTGCGCAGTGCAAGCAGGGCTGAGCCAGCCAGGTGAACATATAGCCCCCCCCCCCCCATCAGCTGGCACAGGCCGACCCCACAGCACCCACCACCTGTGGAGCCCCTTGCCCACAGCTTCTGCCTCTGCAGCCCCTGACCCCACGGCCCCGTGCCCGCAGTCCCCATCAGCGCTCACTCTCAGAGCAGATGACGCCTGCGGCGAAGCGCGTGCCCGTGTTCCTGCAGCTCAGGCTGCTGCCGTGGTGCTGGCAGTGGCTCAGGGACATCTCGTGGCCAGCGCACTTCACACCGCTCAGCACCATCTCCGTCACGTTGCTGGCATCCCAGTACCACGTCTCCTGGGGTGGGTGAGACAGGCTGGGCCAAATGCTGTGGGTGACCCGGCTCAGACGCACTCTGCCTCGGTGTTCCCTGCCCACCCACTCAAGCTGCCCCCACAGGTCCTATGGCACAGAGGGGCCACGTCCCATCACCCCTCTCAGCCCCGGGGCCATCAGGGAAGCGCCGGTGTCTGTGCTTGCCAGGGCATCACCAGGCGCCTCCCCGCCGGCACCTACCGTCACCGCGTGCAGGGAGTAGCCCAGGCCAAGCTGGCGGCAGGCCACCATGGCCTCTTTGGTGGTCCAGCCATCGCTGCACACCGTGCCCCACTTACTGCCGCGCTTCACCTCCACGCGGCCCTCGAACGCCGTCCTCCCGCCGGCTAGGCGGATCTGTGGGGAAGTCCTGGGGCCGTGAGCGTGCACCCCGCACTGCACTGCCCCCCGCCACGTCCCCGTCCCCGTGTCCCCATCCCCGTCCCCGCGGAGCAGTGGTGGTGGCGGCTCGCTGCCCTGGCCAAGCTGGCGCTAGCACCTACTTGTAAGCCGTGGTTAGCGAATCCCAGACCCAGCTGGCGACAGACCACCATCGCCTCCAGCGTACCCCAGCCTTCGCCGCAGACCAGACCCCAGCGGAGCTCGTCCCCGTCGCCAGCCCCCACCGCCACCTCGACCCGCCCCTCGAAGCGGCTCCGACCCCCGCTCAGCCGAATCTGCAGAGAAAGGCAGTGGCAGCGTCATCGGCATCATGAGCGATGCTCCTGCTGCTGGGGCCGTGTCCCACACTGCATCCTGCCCAGGCAGCCGGGGCCACGCGGCAGCACCTGGACGGACCCCGGGGCCAGGGCGGCACGGCATGAAGGAGGAAGCAGACAGGAGCTGAGCAGAGCCAGGCACAAGTTTTGGTGAGCTGGGAGCTCACCAAAAATGGCACTTTTGGGGCCAAAACTTTGTGGGTTTAGGAAGTGTGTACCAAAGCAGGGAAAACAATTCATTTCAAAATGTGTTCTCATTTCAGAAATGACAAGCGTGAGAGTGTTAAAAAGGTTAAAAAGCCCAAAGTGGATGAAATGAGACGCTAGGTCAAAGGAAGGTGCTGCTCCATTTGCTCATTTCATCATCAGTTTAAAAAAAAATCTCTCTTGCTTGGCCCACAGCGATTTTTTTTCAGGTGCTTCACCAGGGAGCAGCTGGCCACACCACTGAGCAGGGGGCACCACAGAGCTCTCAGAGCCCCCAGGGCCTCCCTTCCACCACCCTACCCACAGGGGCAGTTTGGGACTCCAGTCCCCAGAAATCCCCAACCCCTCCTGGGCAGCCCTTTCCCCAGATCGGGAGGAAACAACAATGGGTGCAGTACAGGACAGACAAGGGGACATCCCATGTCAGGTCCCATGGGCTCCCCGGGCTCAGCAGGTGACACAGGCACCGCCGTGGTCCCTCAGCCCCCCACTCCGTGGCCCCAATGCCAGGAACCCCACGGATGTGCAGCCTCCACCACAACACGCACCAAGTTCTCGTAGCCCATGTAGGGGATGTTGCAGCGGACGGCTGCATCCTCTGTGTGCTTGCAGTCCTCCTGCGTGATGTTCTTGAAGGGGCAGCTCCAGAGGGACTTCTCGGTGCCCAGGCACTGCACCTCGTTCAGGTGGATAGGCCCTGTCCCTGCAGAGAAGCTGTGGGGCTCAGCGCCCAGCCGCACCATCCCTCACCGCAGCTGCCCTTGCTCCCCTTCCGGCACAGCCCTGCCCTCCCCAAAGGACCGAGCGGCTGCAGTCCCCCGGGATGCTCCGGACAAGCCCTGCACCACGTGCTGCCCGCAGCTGCAGCGACAGGCCTGGCTGTGGCTCGCCCAGCGTGGCCATCTGAAAGCGATGCCTGGCCCAGAACCCTCACCTTGGCCCATGCGTGCCCCAGTGAGGGCTTCCTTGGCGCTGCCGAAACCCAGCTCACGGCACACCACACTGGCTGACAGCAGGTTCCAGCGGTCATCGCAGACTGTGCCCCACTCGTTGCTCTTGAGCACCTCGACGCGACCCTCCCCGGCCTTCGCACCTCCCTTCAGCCGGATCCGCAGCTGCGGGGCAATGGGGTCAGGGCATGGCAGGGGACAGCGTGGGGCAGCACAGTGTGGCACAGCATGGCAGACACAGTGCAGCACAACGTGGCACAGCACAGTGTGGCATGGCACAGCGGTGTGCCACGGCACAGCACAGTGCAGCACAGAGGTGGCTGTGACGTGCAGGGACAGAACGCTGTCCCCACCTCCTGCCCCAGGGACACCGCATGCCTGCTCTTGGCCCAGCCTTGGGCTCAGAGCCCTGCAACAGGGCAGTGGCCATTGTGGGCCACCACAGCACCGCACAGCCACCCTGCAGGGCTCACCTGGCCCTGCTGCTGCTGGCGCTGCTTCTTCTTGTGGGTGCTGCCAGAGGTGAAGAGGGGCCCAGGCAGGCAGCTGACAACAGCGGGCATGCCGGCCCCGCAGGCTGTGGAGGTGTTGCCCTGGTAGAACTGGAAGGTGCACATGGAGAGGTGCACCTCCGTCCCCGTGCAGGACACGGAGTGCAGGCGGTAGTTGAGCTGCTGCCGCTCCGCGAACAGCCTGCAAGGAGAGAGCACAGCCTGCAGCACAGCCACCGGGAGCAGAGGTGTCAGTGGTTGCCCCCCCTGCGGCTGCACCGTCCCTGCCCCTCACTCCATCCCCTGGCTCCGTCCCCGGCGGGATGCGCTGTGCCCCGGGGGTGCCCACCAGTTGCCAGCCCTGCCCCTGTCCCAGCAGCACAGGGACACGCGTGGCTCCAGCAGCGCTGAGCAGGGCTCCAGGCACTCGGGCTGCCCACTGGAGCCATTTACCTCTTCCTGGACCCTACGTCCTCCCTGCGCTTTTGTTTAGGCTGAGATTTGGAGGCCAGCCTGGAAAACAGAAAACAACCATCAAGGAGCCCGGGCCCCCAGGCTGTCACCTCTCCCTGGAGACTGAGCTTGGCATACGTGCCCCTGGCGATCCTCATGCACATCCACTTCGTGTCATGCGTGGGTGCAATGGCATCATCTGCTGCCAGCAATATGACACAACTGCCCTCCACAGCAATGATGCAGTTTCCTGCCCACATCCCGCCAGGAAACTGTGACAGATGCAGCAACATCCCGTGCTGCTTTGACACACAGCAGAAGATCAAACACCAGTGGCAATGATTTGATCTGTCAGGTGCAAGTGAGGTATGCCCCTGTCCTCATCCAGACACCAGACAACGTCACTGTGCTTTGCTCCAAGGGGAGCAGGACACCTAGCAAGCACGGCGCCAAGCTAGCGGTGCATGTGGACAGTGCTCTCCCCGAAGCCATGGGGATGGTGAGACACTCTGCGAGCTCACCGCACCCAACTTCAGCGCGGGGAGTACCCTGGGTTCACACTGAGCAGCACAGAGAAAACCGTAGAATGCTGGTGTGTTGTGTGTCCCCACACACACACCAAAAATGGTTTGTTTTGCTTGGTGGGGAGGAAGACGCTGAGCACAGCCAAATCCCCAGGGACCAGGAGAAAAGAGTGACAAAACAGGGCAGGGGACTGCAAGCTCCCCAGAAACTAGGGATAAGGCAAAACCAAGCCTGGCAGCTGTCCTGCCAGCCTACAGCACATCAGTGTCAGCCCACGCAGCCCGGTGAGCCCCGTGACACAGTGCACGACAGTCAGGACAAGGGTTCACACAAATGTTCAGAGGACATCAGCACCCATCAGCACTCCTGAGACCACAGGTAGATCCTGTGCCCAATGCTGGGTCTCCTGATACAAGAAAGATATCAGCAAAGTGGAGCGAGCCCTGCAGACAGCACCGGGACAGCCAGGGACTGGCAGAGAAATGGGAAGCTGGGCTGCTGCAGCCTGGTGATGATTTGGCTCCTGGGGCTCAGGCAGCCCCCGACCTGCACCCACAAAGGGCTGTCAGGAAGCCGGAGCCAGGCTCTTCACGGCTGCTAATGACAGGTGCACAAGTGAAAGCAGGCAAAATTTGCAAGAAGAGGGTCACACTAGATGTAAGGAAAACTTTCCCCATGAGAGTCACTCAGCATCAGAGCAGAGTCTACAAGGCTGTGGGATCTCTGTCCTTGTCTTTCAAAAGCCAGCTGGATGAAGCCCTGAGCCAGCCCACAGCGCTGCAGGAGATGTTGGACCAGAACCCCGAGGTCTCTTCCAGCCGGGATTACCCATTACCATCACCCCATGCGGGCTGCAGACGTGCAGCCTGAACAGCTCAGCCCAGGCAAACCAGAGCTTGGCTCCTGTGGCAGGCAGAGGAAAGGGAGCGGATCGCTGCTTACAGACGTGGCGCAGCATTTTGCCCAGTGCCACGTGGATAATGCCTGCTCAGTGGGAAAGAGGTAGAGGGCACCAACCAGACAAAGCAGCAGCAGCAAGTTGCAGCAAGAGGGATGTGTGAGTGGGGCTTTGAGGAGACCCCCACAGGCTGACCCCATCTGGATTCCCACCACCAGCACAGGCAGAGCTACAGGAGCTGGGGACGGTGTCCATCGATGACACAGTGCTAGGAGGTCACAGTGAAGGACTTGGGATGGGCCAAGAGCACATGGGGCACCTTCAGCACCACGGGGATGGTGGGACCGAGCTGAAGCAGGGCAGGGGCAGAGCAGCTTCTCCACATGATGGGCTCAAGCGAGAGGTACCATGCAACAGCCCAAGGAGGATGGACTTTGGATGGCTTTGGAAGTAGCCTGGGTCTCTGCACCCACTGCCAAATCCGTCAGCAGCAGTGCAGGGCCAGAGGGAAAGGGCAGCCAGACTGTCCCCGGGGTCAGGCAGAATGGCAGCAAGAGCGAGTGGGCAGACGGTGCAAGAGATCCCGGGCAGGTGCAGCACCTGGGACAAGACCTACCAAACCACGACCATCAGCCCAGTGCACAGCACCACCAGCACCACCATGCCCACTGCCCTGGTGCCCAGCACCACCAGCACTGCTGAGCAAGCACTTTAATGCCCGCGCCATCCCACCCCACGGGGAATAGGGAAGTGCGCAGCCTTTCCAGCTTCCCCACTGCCACTTTCTGCAGAAAGCAGCCCATTCCTGCAGTCCACTCTCCCTATCCACCAGGAGAGAGAGCTCCTTTCCGAGGCTTCCCTGTCCCCGCAGGGCTGCAGCACAGGGCACCGCAGCCCTCCCCATGACTTCCACCAGGACCCTGCCCACAGTGGGTCTGCTCTGCAGACACAGACCCTGCCCATTGTGCGGGACAAGGCTGCTTGGCCTGGGGCACCAGCAGCCTAGGAGAAAGAGCATCTCTCATGGGGGACAGGGGACCCCAGTGCACCCAGAAAGGTCCCACTGGAGTGGGCTCTTCCTGCCCAGCACACCACAGGCTGCTCTGTCCAGATCCGCTCATGCCAGGATCCGCTCGGACTGCAGAGACTGGCGGGACAGGACAGCCCGGCGCTGCCCAGGGCTCAGCAGACGGGGCGCCCCAGCCCCTTACCTGCTGCCCAGCCTTGGGCTCCGTCCCTTTGTCCTGGCTGCGCGCTTCAACCGCCTGCAGGAGCAACACCCTGGCTGTGTGGTGAGGGGTGCGCACAGTGCTGGGAACCGCACCGCGGGCAACGCACCCACACCCGGACCCCTCCCTTGAGTCACAGTGCTGTGGCAGCATCCCTGCCTGGCTCACGACAAACCACCCTGGGCACAGGGACCCCCTCACTCCCTATGAGAGGGAAATGTGGAGGTGCACCACTGCCAGGGAGCAAAACTTGCCCTCTTGGTCAGGCTCTGCAGTGGTGCATGGGGAGAATGGTGGCCCCAAGCCGTGCCACGGACCCCCAGCTTGGTTAGCTAGTGCCCAAACGGCCCATGGAGCTAGGGCTGGGTGAACTGCAGGGACGGGAGGGATGCTGGGGAGCCTCAATGCCCAACAGCAAGCTCCCAACTGTCCCCCCAGCACTGCCCCTGGCATTCCCCAGTGCTGCTCCAACACCCCAGCCACACGGGACTCCTTGCCAGCCCCACTCACTTGTAGAAGTTCCTGTTCACCTTCTTCTCTGCAGGGAAGCCCATCATGCCACAGATGACACGGCTGTTCTTGGTGTCCCAGCCCTCGTCGCAGATCTGTGCCCAGCCATCCTTGTAGCGCACCTCCACGACACCCTCTGTCACTGGCAGCCGCCGCCGGGCCCCTGACACCACCGGCCGCAGGCGAACCTCCTCCACGTGGCTCTGCTCTGTCTGCAGGGCAGGGGTCACCCCAGGCTTGCTTGGCACCCCGCTCCCTGCCAGCCCAAGGATGCCCTGCAGGAGGGGGGGGGTCCCCAGACCCATGCAGGGAACAGGGACAGGACGGTCCCATCTCCAATGGCCCAGGGTAGCCAAGTACCTATCCCTGTCCCTGGTCCCTCAGGTCTATTTCCAGGACTGCAGCCAGGAGAGCCAGTGCTGCCATCCCTTCACCTCAGAACCTTGTATCCAGACCCCAGCCCAGGCACCCTCCCAGGGCAGGACGGCAGCAAAGGGTACTGGATGCTGGACACAGCCTGCAGGACATGGCTCCAGCACCCCTCTCTTGGTGGGACCCCAGCTAGTGCATGCCCAGAGCTGCGCCATGTCCCCACACCCCAGGTGTGGTCTGAGAAACAGCCTGGAAAAGAGATAGAGGGGAGCGGCCACACATGCCAGCTGAGTGCAGCGTGCAGCAGCAGGTCTGGGACCAGGGCCCCTGGCAGACAGGAGACAGGGGAATACAGTCTGCAGGGGCACAGGACAGCCACAAGGGAAGGAGCAGCTCAGGATGCCCAGGGGATGCCCAGGGGATGCCGTGGCAGTACTGCACTCCACGTGGGGCAGGATTTGCCTGCTGCAGGGCTGCACATCGCAGCCCCTCTTCCCCACTGGCAGGCACAGACGGAGGGCACCGCGGGTCCTGCACGCAGGTGCCTGCCGGGCTGCAGTGAGAAAGCTGCCCCCAGCCAGGCAGGGAGGTCAAAAGCCAGGCAGGGCCGCCCCAGACACAGCACCCTCACCTCAATGACATTGGAGTCCTTGAAGCCTGGGATGCGCTCGTCCTTGCAGATGACTCCTGCATCTTCCTCGTGGCTGCAGTCACTGTTCCCCCAGCCACGGTGTTTGCAGTCCCCAATGCTCTTCTCACCTCCCGCACAATTCACGTTATCCAGCCAGATCCGCCCTGCCACATGCCAGGGCCAGAGGTGAGAGGGAACCAAGCCCACGCAGCAGCCCCCAGGAGCAGGGAAGGTGCCAAGGCCACACAGACATGTAGCAGGCACATGGAGATGAGGCTGGGGCAGCCCTCCCTTGGCACAAAGCTGGGGCCAGACATGCAACGAGGGAAAGCCTGAGTGTGGGAGCAGCTGGTAGGGAGTCTCTACAGCACCTGGGGCCTGTATGGCATCTCGCCTGCACGCAGCCTGCTGCCCCTCTGCACATGTCCTAAGCAGCACAGCGCTGCAGCCACCTGCACCACCCAGGGCATGCACAGCCCACTGTCATAGTGCGTGCATCCTCCCTAAGTGCTGGGGACACACATGCACACACACGCACACACACACACGTGGAGTTTCCAAGTCTGCTTTGCACATGCACGCACACGCAGGCACACACACACACGCACATCCACGCTGCCAGGCACTCTGCAGACATGGGGTCCTGCTGGCCCCCACACCAGCCTCGTGCAGCACACGGCTGCGCCTCTTACCAACGCCTTTGCCGTACTTGGCGCTGTGGGCCCAGCCGGTGGCAGCCACGAAGCCGAGGTGCCGGCACAGCACGTGAGCGTTGGCCAGCGTGAAGTCGTCATCGCAGATGGTGCCCCATTCATCGTTGTAGAAGACCTCGATGCGGCCCTCGTTGTGCTTGCGTGGGTAGCCAGCCAGCCGAAACTTCAGCTGGGGCGTGGGGCTGCGCGTGGGGCCCGGAGGGGTGGGCTGGGCGCTGGCCCCCCACAGCCACAGCCCCCCCAGCAGCACCAGCAGCTCCTGCCACGTCCACGTGCTGTGGTGTCCCATGGCGGCGTGGCCCTGTGTGGGGAGACAGCGTCAGGGCAAGCAGGAGAACCGCATCGTGCCGCAATGCCAGCTCGGCCCGGTGCTGTGAGGTGAAGCCCCCCACTCCTGCACAGCTCTGCCGGGTGCCAGCACGCCCGTGTGTCCCGTCCCCAGCCGGGGACAGCCCCTGGCCACCGCCTGCCTGCCCCCCCAGCCCCGCTGCCCCCCAGCCCCGCTGCCCGCCATCCCCGGCCCCTCGCCCCGCTGTGCTGCTGGCTCACATTTCCCGCGCTGAGAACGACAGCAGATGTGCCAAGCAGATGTGCATCACCTCCAGAAAGGAGGGGCACCGGCTGCTGGAGCAGAGGTGCTGGGACAGGGCCAGGGAATGGGGGGGAGCCTGGCTGGGCTGGCAGTGGACCTCGGTGCGCCACCGGCTGAACAGCAGCCGGGGCCAGAGCTGCTGACCAAGGGGCTGCCAAGCCACGCTCCTGCCCACTGTCAGGAGCGACGCAACCAGAGCCGTTTACATCTCTCCCTGTGAGGCATTTTCTCCAGCCCTTCAGTAACATTTGTGGTTCCCTGAGAATACCTGTGGGAGATGCGGTATTCCTGCACCAGCCTCGTTGACAAACAATGGTGAAAACGTTTCTCTGTAAACCTCCTTCACCCTATTCCCAAGTCTGCCGCCAGGGACCACCTTAACCCTCTCAGCGCCGCGCAGCCTGGGACCAGCATACCTGTGCAGGCAGCACCAGCACTGCTCCAGGCTGGGCTGGCGGCGTGTTTGGCGGCACAGCACCAAGGCACAGCGAGCCTCCTGCCACAGGGCTGCAGCCCCACACCTTGCCCCCAGCCGGCCCGTTGCACAGTGCCCCCTCCACCTGGGAGCCCCTCCTGGGACAGGCCCAGCACCCAAACCCACCAGGAGCACATCCCACATGCCTCACTCACACAGGTTGTCATTAGATAACTAAAAAAATAAGGTCCAGCACAGTCACCTAAAGGCTGGGGTGATTTCAGGCTGATGTCGAGCTACAGGGCTATGCAGAAGGGAAAGCAAATGCAAGCCCTGCGCATGCTCCTGCTCGGGCCTGTGCCTCTCGCAGACAAGCCCCATGGTGCCGGCACACTTCCTCTGCCAGCCCCCGCCCCGTGCGCCCCATCCCCTGCTCCCTCGCAGCTCCAGCGTGCTGGTTTGATGGGGCCACAGAGCTGTCAGAGCCCCTTTCTTGGGGCGAGATACATCCCTGTGCTGCACTGGGACAATCGCCCTGTGCCTTGCCACCAGCACAGAGCCTAGGCTCAGGGACGGACCCACAGCCCCGTGTCCACCCATGGGATAGGTTTTCTATGGGAATCGGCCCTGCTCCTGCTCTGTCATGCCTCTCTTTTCCAGGTCACCACTCCAGCCTCCAGTGACTCCTGAACATGAAGCAGGGACAGGCAGACAAACCCTTCCCTGTGCCCATTGCCCCGGACACCTGCTGCCTCCTGCCCCTTCGGGCTGGGACACCAGCACGGTGCCAGCGAGTCCCAGTGCCTGCAGGGACATGCGAGGAGGGAGGGCGATGGCAAGGGGACCAACAGCACTGCTCCACGGCCAGCGCAGACGTTGCAGCAGGAAGACGCCGACCCCTGTGGGGCAATCGCATCAACTCTGGCCCTGCTCTTTCCTCTGTCACATCTTGGGACGTGGGGGACACAGCAGCACTGATGGGGACAGCACCAGGCACTGGGGGTCAGGAATGCGCCCCATGAGCCCTTGGGTTTGCAGTGGCTGGCTCTGGGCTACCCGTGCCTCAGCTGCCTGCTTTGGCATTGCAAGAACAAAGTGAAGCCCAGCAGGAAGCATATTTGTGGGCAGGCAGCAGGAAAATGCTTTGCTGAACCTTTTAATCAGCCTGTTAGGCAGGAGAAAGGGGAGGGCAGGCACAAAGGGCCATCCCAGCTCTGCCAGCGGGGGCAGGCAGGGCAGGAGTGCTCCAGTCGTGTTTCTGCTCTGTCTAGAAAGCAGTGAGGGGATCAGTTTAACATCTCACAGCAGTAATAAAACGCTTCTTATTCTGTGCATCAGTCAGAGGGGACGTCCTGTCCTTCCCAACTGAAGCAATGTAAATCTGCAGGGCTACGCTGCGCCACACGTCACACACAAGTGCTTGCCAGCAAGTCTGGGCCCTCTCAGTGCTAATTTTAACTTACCTGGGGAGACTGTGGAATCTGCAAGCACATGTGGAGCTAAAGCTTCCCCCGCACTTGCACTGAACGAGGCAGGCAATCTTTGCTGGTGCTGACTGCAGGCAAGCTCCAGGCTGCTTTGCGACGGGGCCGATACAACACTAAAGGGCAGCAGCACAATTAATGCCAGTCTCCACAGTTCTGCAGAAATAGTCCATGTCACAAAGCTGGTGTGACCTTTTATGAGATCACAAGTTTGGTTAATTGAAGTAACTGTGTTGATACAACAGGCTGAGACTGGAAGGCATTCGATTCATCTTGCATGACCTTTTAATGAATGATTAGCACTCAACAAAATCAGTGCACCTTCTGCTAAGTGGATTAAAACTGGACACCTGCTGTAACTAAAATGTGGTTACAACTGGAAAGTCACCATTCAGTGGGCTCTCTGGTGAAGATCACATGCTTCTCAAAAGCAAAACCATGTCTGAAGGAGAAAAAAAGTCCTCTCCTGGTACAGTCTGCAAAGACTGAAATGGGCAGAGTGTGTAGATGGGGACAGACCTGGGTGGCCTGGCAAAACGGCATCACATAGACCATACCCTTGTCTAGAAGGAAATGTAAGGGCAAGAACAGAGCATGCAGGATCAGAGACCAGAACACAGCACCCAGGAAAGTGCTCGGTCTGTCTGTAGCCATAGAAGGCCAGTAGCAGGAGTGCCTTGGGACAGGGCGGGGATGCTCTGCTGCTTCCCTGTTGTGGTGCCCACAGCTCAGCCACCCCTGTCTTTGCATTCAAAAGCTCTCTGTGGATTTGTCTTCCTCACAGTCCTTCAGTTGCTTCTGAACCTGCTTAAATCCTACCACCCCTTTCTGTATTAACTACAGCTCACTGAAGGGGTCCTGCTGTCACCGCCTGCACTGCTCCTGGGTCACCGCTGTCCTCTGTAGAGGCTCCAGCGTCCCCTTCCCTACTTGCTCCCGCTGCCTCAGCTCAGCCTGTCCTCAGCCCCTGCCTTCTGCCCCCTGCCCTTGGTGAGGTCGGCACAAGCCTGCAGCACTTCCCACGTGCATCCAGGAGCACGGTTAGGTTGGCAGCATGGACTCCCTGCGGGAAAAACGAGCCATTTTCCCATTCCTGTAACATCTCCCTCTCGCAATGCACTCTGAGGATTGGTGTCACAGACCTTGGGCTAACAGGGCTGGCGTTGTCCAGATCATTTTTTCCACTTTCTTAAATGCCAGCAGTGCATTTGCTCCTCCAGCATGGTGACACTGCCCCATTTCCTTGCTCACTGGAAGCTTTGCTCCCGGACCCAAGTGCTGCTGTGGAAACAGGGAGCCCCCTGCCCGCCCTGCCCCAGGCAGCTGCGGCACAGTCCCACAGGCTTCCAACGGGGCAGATCTGCACTCAGCATCTCTTGATTTCAAGCCTGGGCCCTTCCCTGCAGCTCCTGTCTCTGGATCACTGCAACCAGAGGGCCAGCCGCTGACTCAGTCCAACGGGACCACAGTCCTGCCGGCTGGATCTGCTGCAGGCATGAGGTCTGTGCCAGGGCTAGGGGCTCTTTGGCAGGCACAGACAAGCTGGGGGTTGCCTGCACCCTGGAAGGGCTGATCTACCTGAGCGAGAGTCCTGAGGGGGCATCGCCCTCACTTCTCCCTCTGGCCAGAGGCAGGGGCACCCCTTTGTCCAGCCTCCTTGCGGCTGCTGGAGGCCGTGAGGGGACAGGCTGTTTGGTCCTGCTGGGAGCAAGGGGGCTGCCACCCCTCCAGCACAGGGGATGCTTGATGCGAGCAGCAGTACAAGGGGTGTCAGGGAGGACGCTAGCTCTGCTCCTAAGGACCAGAGATCAGCATGAACCTCACACATCCACTGGAGAACAGATGTGCAGGCAGCTGGGGGCATGGACAGGCAACACCTGTGGAGAGGGTCGGGGGCCAAGAATTGCCTGGGACAGGGATGGGTGCCCTGGCTGCCACTGTTACCCAGAAGCTGGGCACAATCCTGCCCAGACTTGCCTGCCCCAGGGCCCCAGGCACCCCACTGCTGGCTTCTGTCTGCAGCCACAAAGTCCCCTCTCTGACAGGGGTTTTGTGCAAGGCGCTCCTGCATTCCCCTGGCAGGTGAATGGGGCTCGGACACACACCCAGCTGGGGGGATGGGCTGGCCCCCAGCAAGCACCAGCCATAGATGCTGGAGAGCAGCCCCGGTCCTTGTGACTGCCCAGGAAACCTCAGGAAACGCAGAATAACAGAATGGGTGAGGTTGGAAGGGACCTCTGGAGATCACCTAGTCCAACCCCCCGGCCAAGCAGGATCACTCAGAGCACGTTGCGCAGCATCACATCCAGGTGGGTTTTGAATGTCTCCAGAGAAGGAGACTCCACAGCCTCTCTGGGCAACCTGTGCCAGTGCTCTTTCACCCTCCCAATAAAGAAATGTTTTTTCATATTAAGCTGGAACTTCCCATGTTTCAGTTTGTGCCGTTGCCTCTTGACTGGCCCTGTCCTCCCAAAAGATATTTATACACATGGATAAGATCTTCTCTTGGTCTCCTCTTCCCCAAGCTAAACAGGCCCAGCTCTCTCAACCACTTTTCATATGAGAGATGCTCCAGTCCCCTCATCACCTTTGTAGCCCTCCACTGGACTCGCTCCAGTAGCTCCATCTCCCTCTTGTACTGGGGAGCCCAGAACTGGACACTATCCTCCAGGTGTGGCCTCACCAGGGCTGAGTAGAGGGGCAGGATCTCCTCCCTTGACCTGCTGGCAACACTCGCTGTAGTGCACCCCAGGATAACATCGGCCTTCTTGGTCACAAGGGTGCATTGCTGTCTCATGGAATGTCCCAGCCAGGCATGTGCGAGGCCCCAGCCCCTTCCTGGCAAACAGTAGGGATGGAGATGGTTGTGGGTACCTGAGTGCACGACAGAGCCGAGACCACAGGATCCACACCCCCAGCCCGGCTGCAGGGTCCCCTCTGTGCTGAGGGCAGCTCCATGTGGCAGCAGGAACTGTGGCACTGCTTGACCTGCTTCCAAACCAGCCCCACCACTCTGCCCCTCCCAGCAAACAAGGGCTCCAGTGCCCCACAGGAGCTGCACTCCCTAGCCCCAGTGCCCTCAGCATGGCTCTGCTCCCCCAGCATGGGGGCTGAGCCCTCCAGGGGCTCAGCTGTACCAGCAGAAGCGAGCAGTGGCAGCGGGGGAACCCCAAGTATGGGGATGTTGGCTCCGAGGCTGTGCTATTCAGAACCCACCAGGCACTGGGACAGGCCTTGGTCTGCCCCAGAAAAACCTCAGTGAATAGTAAACAGGCTTGGGAAGGAGCAGATGAAGCAGATACAGAGCAGGTCGGTGTGTTGGGTCCTCATGCATGCCAACAGCCAAGCACAGGTCACCTCCATGGCATGGGGACAAGGTCCCAGGCAGCAGCAGCAGGGAAGGGCCAGGCTGGGGTGGCACCACAGGAGTGGTATCTCTCAGCAGTGCTGCACAGGAGGCCTAAGGCATGCACAGGGAGGTGCAGCAAAGCAGGCACTGACAGACTGGAAGGACTCGGAGAAGAGAGAGCAAATGACCGATGACCTGGGAAGCCTGCCAGCAGAAGGAGGAAGCAGCTCCCTCTGTTTATCCATCACTGGGAAGGTCAAGAGGTGATGGGATCACACTCTGACAAGGCCCATGCCGGGACATCCCTGAGAGCAAAGGGTCATGTCCCCAGCACAGGGGCAGGAGAAGGTCTGTTAGGTCCCATGGTTTCAGGCACTGGGCTCTGTTCCTTCCCCATCTCCCTGGGGCCCCAGCACACACAGGCCAGAGCCTGGCTTCCCGCACCGGCCCTTTCGCAATCCTGGCTGCCTGGACTGGCCTCCTTCGTCCTCCTGCTTCCCAGCAGCCCAGGGGTGCTGGAGCCGAGGGTTGTGACAGCCCCGCCTCACTGGGGCAGGACCAGCTGGACCTGCCAGCAGGGACCCCGCAGGATAGGAGGCACAGGAGAAGCACAGCGAAGTCCAGGGGCTGCAGGGCTCCCAGCTGAACTGCTCCCAGTGGCACCGAGGAACACCCCAGGGTCACCCCGGCAGCCCCACCACACTGGCAGGCTCAGTGACACCTCCCCACACCACCACCTCCTGGTGGGGCTGGCTGGGGGCTCGCTGTCACTGGCTGACCAGAAAGAAGGCTGCGTGCCTGTCCCCGCCGTCCCACTGCGTGTCCCTGTCCCAGGCGGTGATGGGGACACTGCTGTAGACGCCCCGGCACTGGGGCTGTCCTGAGTGCCAGCTGGGGACAGAGCACCTGAGTGCACTTACCAGGTCCAGCCCACTGGTTCAAGCAGTCCTGAGCCCTTTGGACTGTCTGATGTCCCCTGTTCTGCTGTCAGCCTTTAAGCCAGGGCAGCACACAGTGCAGCTCTTTGCAGTTCCTAACATCACTGGGTTTCCCCGAGACACAGCAGGGAGGTGGTTGCCAACTCTGCTCTCGGCTCCTCTGGGCTCTGGAGGGGCAGGCAGGAGGGGAAGACCCCAAAGGAATGTGCAGATGCTGTAGCCGTTGGCCACAGTCTCAACAGCCCAGCCAGGCTAGGATGCAAACCACGGGTCCAGGGGGGGGGGCAGGCACCGCAGGGCAGGGAACCAGCCATCTCAGAGCTACTGAGAGCAAGGAGACCTGCCCCGCTGCCTGCCAACTCCTCTGGAGAGCAGCTGGGAGGATGCAGGACGTGCCCAGGCCCTCCAGCCTTCACGCCTTGCGTCCCTTCATCCTTCCTCTCTTCCAGCGAAGAAGCAAATTCCATCTTCATGGAAATCCTGAGTCTCCACCGCCCTTTGTAAACCACAGCTCAGCAAACGAGCCTCCTGAAGGCAGGCGCTGCTCAGCACGTTCAGGGCTACGCGTGGCTGCGCAGCCCCGAGGCAGCACCCCGCTAACCTGCCGGGGCTGACGGGCACCCCTTCGCCTTCCCCTTCCCCTTCCCCTTCCCAGCAAGCGCGTGGGGAACGCACGCCGCAGCCGGACACAAACCTTTGCACCCCGCCAAACGCCGCCGCGCGGCACGGCGAACATGGCACAGCTCCCCCAGCCACGGCGCCGCCGGCACCGCGCACAAAGCAGGCTTTCTGTACCGGGCGCGGGGCACCCCCCGTGCGGCCGCCGGCTGGGGCAGCCCGTCCCGCCGGCACCGCGCAGCCGCGCCGGGGAACCGGGGGTCGGGGACGGAGCTGGAGCGTCCCGCGCAGTCACGCAGCCCTCGCGCGGGACGGCCCCACGCAGCCCCCATTCATCCCCCGCGCCGGCAGCCGCCCGGCCGCCCCCCGCCCGGCTCTGCAGCGCGCCTCGCGACCCCGGCCCGGCGCCCGCACCGCGCCGGGAGCCCCGCGCGAGCCGCGAAGCCTCCCACGCGCGGCCCCTCGCCGCGAGCCCCGGGGCCACGCGGGGCGCCCCAGGCACCCGCGCCCAGCGCCGCGCCCGCCGCCCCCCGCGCCCCCGGCGCGCCCAGCCCCGCCGCTCCGGGCCGGTCCCGAGCCGCGCTGCCCGCCCCGGGCCCCGGGCCGTACCTCTCGTCCCCACGGGCTGCGCGGCTGCGGCGGCGCCGGGCGAGAGCGTCCAGCCGAGTGCCGGCGGGGCCGTGCCGAGCAGAGCCGAGCCGAGCCGCCCCTCTCCGCCCCGGCCCGCCCCGCGCAGCGCCCCAGTGTCCGGGGCCGGCCCCGCCGCCCCGGCCCGCGCGGAGCGGCCCCGGCCCGGCGCCCCGCACGGATCCGGCCGCGGCGGGGCCCCGCTGCCCCGGGGGGCTCCGCTCCGGGGCCGGCACCGGACCCCGGCACGGGGCCTCCAGCTCGGCCTTCTCCCTGCGGGGTCCCCGGCATTGCGCCCCCGCCCCGCGAGCACCGCGCTCCCGGCACAGCCCCCGGCGGACCCGGGAACGGGGACCGGGCTGCAGACCCCCGCAGAGCAGCTCCCGGGCGTGGAGCAGCGCATCCCGGTGAGGCACGGGGAAGGACAGGGGCTGCCCGAACCCCCCGGGTCCCTCTGCCACCCAGCCTCCTCCTCGCCCCATGACCAAGGGGCAGTCAGCTTTGGCGAGCACAGAGGAAAAGTACTCAGTGACCCGTTTGCTCCCTTCATGCCTCCCTCCCAGCTCCTTCCAGGCAAGCCAGCCAGCCAGGCGTCCCCCTTTGGCACTCCTGCGTGTCCTGGCAGGGACCCCCAGGCACGCCAAGGAGCCATTGCCACAGGGGAGCCCTGGAGCTGCGGGAAGCCTGGCTGAGCTCATTCCCGTAGTGTGGTGTGAGGGAGGCCAAGGGTTGGTGAGCAGTTGGAGAGGCAGCCACGAAGTCACTGCTTTGCCTGGGTTCTACTGCACTGTCTGTAAGCAGAGTCTGTGCAAGGCGGACACAGGGGTGTTGGAGGGAAATGCCGGTATCCCAATAATATCCCCAGGAGACAAACCATGGTGAGAGACCAGCAAATGCTTTATTACTGAGGACAGCACTTCCCTCAGCCCCTGGGCAGCAGAGATTAGGGCTGTCTCACTGTGCCCCATGCCAGCTCCATCCATACAACAAGCAGCTCCTGGGTGCCAAGAGCCAGCCCTGGCACCAGCTGTCCAAACTGCGGCCACAATGGGGATGGAGAGAGCTGGGCAGCTCCATCGGGACGGGGACACTGTCCCAGTGCCAACACGCCATGCCCCAAGACCACTACCCCAAATACTGCCCTTGCACGACCTGCCAGGCCGGGTGCTTTGATTCCCTGGCACAGGTGGAGGGTGCTCAGCAAGCAGGAGTGAAGGGCCTGGATGGCCAAATCTCCTGAAGCAGCAGAAATGCCTCTCTCTTGCCAAGTACTCCCACAGCCTGGTGCCCTGTGCACATCCCAGTGGCACCCTGCTTACCCCTAGGCCACATCCCCCATGTACTTGCCCTGCCAAAGGTGCCCCTCTGCTTCTGATCCCTTGAGACACGCTGCCAATTCCCGTCCTGTGGTGCTGTCTCCCTGTGCCCATGCCCAATGCTCACTCAGAGGAGGCGTCCCAGGAGCCGAGCACCAGGGGAGCTGGGCCAGGGCACAGGCAGGGCGACGAAACCCAGCTTGCTGTAGAAGCTCAGCTGCTGCTGGTCAGCGGCACTGACCTGGCAAAACACTCCCCGTGAGCCTGTGAGGGAGAGAAGAGCTCAGGCCCCCAGCTCTGGGAGCCTCATCCCAGGGCTAAGGGCAGCAGCTGAGCCCCCTCCAGTGCTGCCCGTGGCAGCGGGTGACCATGCAAGGCCCTGTGACACATGTCCACATGTCCCTGGTGCAAAGGGAGGTCATGGTGCCAGGGAGCTGGGGTCAGACTGCAGAAACGGGAGCCCCAGAGATGGCTGCCCCCAGCTCCGGGGTGGGCAGGGGTTCGTGATGGGGTTGCACTGATGGAGTAGTCCCAGACCCGCCAACATGGAGCTCACCATTGGCTCTGAGCGCACTCAGCAGGCAGACAGCCAGGCTGCGGCTGGCCCCCACGTCCAGCACCCGAGGGGCCGTGCCCAGCTGCACCAGGGAGGGGAAGCGCCGCAGCACGGGCAGGGGCACGGCCGGTGGCTCTGCGTGGAAGAAGAGCAGTGCTTCCTCCAGGGCATCCTGCAGGTGACAAGCACAGGTGAAGGAGCCCTCCCTCCTCCCTCCCCACTTCCCACCACTGCGGACGCTCCCCTCACCTGTCCCAGGGCTGGGCCGCCCACACCCAGCTCCCGGGGGTACTTGTGCCGCGTGGCCGGCAGCCAGCTGCTGGCTCGCTCTCGCAGGAAACCTTCAGCACAGAGCGCTCCGGCTGCGTAGCCACACGGGCCGCCCTCGTCCTCCAGCACGAACGTGTACTCAGGGCTCAGGTGCAGGAAGCTGCCCAGCAGCCTGCCAGCCAGAGGCACTGATGAGCCGAGGCCGAGCCCAGCTCAACGAAAGCTTGGAGCAGCCGTCCACCCTCTGCCCCTGCAGCACCCAGCGCCCCCGCCCTGTGCTGTTGAGACCCCCACAGATGACTTCAGCTGAGGGAGCCACTGCAGCCCTCTTAGGGACCAGCTGGGCAACAGGTCTGTCCCCACGGCAGCTTCCATGACCCAGCTGGAAGTGCCCTCCCTTGCCCCATCCCATACTGCGAGGCCACCACAGCCACAGTGCGGAGCTGCTCCCTGCAAGGGTGGGAGGAGAGGGCCCTGGCTGGCCAAGGCCACATCGCCCAGGCTTGGCACGCATGCAGAGGGAGCCCCAGAGGGACCAGGTCTCACCTGTCACCCAGAAGGTCTGGGTGGGCCATGAGGACCTCTGCAACGCTGGGGTCACAGTCCAGACCCTCCCGGCACATTCGGTAAAGCTCTCCCTGGAAGAGCCCAAACCACCTCAGCCTTGGCCCTGCCCCACTGCTGCCCCTCGGCTCCTGCCACTCCACCAGAGCATGATGCACCAACAGGTGCCCACGTTATCCCCAGAGAAGGACCGCAACCAGAGCCATAGCCTCCAGTGCTGCTGGCCAGGGGAAGGCGGGTACTGCAGCCTGCCCAGGGTGCTAGTGCAGAGCAATGTGCACAGCCGTTGTGTACCATGTCCTGCTAGCCCCTGAGGCTTGCTGCCACAGCACAGCACGCTTTAAAATGAGCCATTGGCATTCCAGTCAGGCACCCCAGAGCAGCAGCTGCTGAGAAAATGCTGATCAGCCCCAGTTCAGAGCATGCTCAAAGCAGCCAGAACAGTAGCAAAATTAATACCGAAATTCAAGTCTCTATCGAGCACGTGCAAAGTGGGACCTCTCAAAAAAATCCTGTCTTGGTCAAATTTGAGCTATCTGCTGTTCACAGGATCAGCAAAAAGAACATCCTGGTAAAAATACTGCTTCTCAAAGGGAAGGCTGCCTGATCACTGAACAAGATCAAAGCAAGTCAGTTCTGAGCTGCCTTCCCAGAACTGGCTTAAGTGCTCAGAAGAGTTTTTCTCACAGTTTCACTGGAAACAGACGTTCAAATGTAATCTGACAACAGGCAACTGAAAACAAACTCTTGCAATGGGAATCACTGGTGGCCATAGTCTGGTATTATAATCTGCTCTCACATTCTTGCAACTCCACCTCTGTTAGCCATGCAGGTGTGCATTGCAGGGTACTGTGTTTAGCAGGGATGCACGAGTCCATGGTGGTTGATCTGCAGCGCCAGCATTTCCTTTAGCTGGGAGGGGCAGCAGAGCAGACAGAGCAGGGTGATTGCTGCAGGCTGTGTGGCATTTGATGAAGGGGGCTCCACCATGGGGACTGCCACCACTGCTAGACACAGCATGGAGCGACCTGCCCCAGGCTTGCCTGACCCTTGGGGTCCCTTCCCACTGCCATCATCCTGTGCTGTAAGCTCAGCCCTGGGGGCAGCAGCCAACGTGCATGTTTCTTGTCAGCACTTTTTTGGCAAAGGCCATGCAGGGTGAGCTACAGGGTGAGCAGCACAGGTGGTGTGTTCAGGCCATGAGTCTCACCTTGTCCTGAGGCAGCAGTGGGCGCAGGAGATACAGCTGGCGAGATGGAAAGAGTGGAGGTGGGTGATAAAAGAGGTCACAGCTGTTCCCCACGGGAAGCAGGGCCTGGAGGAGGTACAGTCCATCATGGAGCAGCTTGTCCTGGCTCCAAACCTGCCTTGGGGTGGCAGGACAAGGGTTCTTCTGTGACCCCCCAAGCCTAGGAGCAGCAGCCACGGTGCAGAGGCCTGAGCAGCATCATTTCCCTGAGCCTGCAGCCACCCGACAGCATGGCAGGAGCAGCAGTTGGAATCCTGGCTTCCCAAGGGTTCCTCCAGTCCCCAGCAGCCAGGGGTGCGATCTCACCTGCAGCTCTCCAAAGAGGCCCCCGCGGCGTGCCCAGGGCTCAGCATCTTCCCTGGGGAAGAGTGGGGCAGTGATGCTCTGGCACCCTGAAGGCAACAGGAGACAGACACACATGAGGTGAAAAATAACCAGCTGGGACCAGCCTCCCCTGCACAGCAGCATCATGATCCGTGCTTGTCACAGCTCAGGATCTGCCCCACATGCATGCAGCCCAGGTATTGGAGCTCTCCCTGGACTTGTGCAGCCCAACACTGGTGGCAGCAAGCCCCCTGCAACACGGCTTGAAGTGGGGGAATGGGAAGATGACTGATCTGGCCTCCGTGAAAGGTGTAAGGAAAAACCACAGCTCCTGGCATGACCGAGAAGCTGCAGCCTGGAACAGAGCCCAGTGTGCTGCTTTGCTGCTCAGCCAGCAGTGCCAGCGGGAGCTTGCAGGGCAGCTGGGCACAGGCACCCTTGCACCATGTGCAGCTGCTTCTCCACAGAAGTGGCTCAAGGTACATGACCACATTCCACACCAAACTTGGAGCCCCTTTCAGGCTGTCATCTGGTAACAGCTCCTGGTTTATAAAAACTCACAAGGTCATGGAAATCTAAACCAGAGGAATCGGGCTCGCAAAGTGGTGCACAGGCATTCAAAATCCAGCCTCACTTCTGTCACCCAGGACACTACTGCTCCCAGTAGCCCAGAGAATCATAGACTGAATCACAGAATTGTTTGGGTTGGAAGGGATTTAGAGATCATTTAGTTCTGATCCCCCTGCCATGGGCAGGGACACCTCCCACCAGAACAGGTTGCTCAAAGTCCCATCCAGCCTGGCCTTGAACACTTGCAGGGATGGGGCATCCACAGTTTCTCTGGGCAATCTGCTCCACTGCCTCACCACACTCATAGTAAAGAATTTCTTCCATGTACCCCTTTTACCAGAAAGGTCCTGGGATTAAAAATGCCAAGAAGCCATGCCCCAGAAACAGGCATTCCCTTTAAACCACAAGACAGTGAAGTGCTGCTCTGATGAGTGCCACCTCCCTGACGTGTGACACTGCCCCCCTTCCAGGCTGCTTCACTTCAGTTCCCCCTCCGCTATCCAGCCCCCTGGCCCCTCCCGGCCAGGTTAGGAGTCATTTGCAGGGAGGATGCTCCTGAGGTGACAGCTCCTTGCAGAACACTAAGCTAGGTGTCTTGCTGCGACACACTTCTCAGGAGCACGGGAACTTGGATGAGCTCCGTGAGCCCAGTGATCCATGCTCACTAGCGTGGGTGTTCCCAACGTGGCCAGAGAGCCAGAGCTCAGCCACCTGTGCAGGTGGGGCAGCTGTGCAGCTCTGGGACACTGCTGGGTGCCTGGGGGCAGAGCTGGAGGGCCTGGATGTTGTGGGGCAATGCCCTCACTGCCTTGCAGAGGTTCTTTCAGTCCCTGCTTGGGTCCTAGAGCAGAGCATTTGCCCCCAGCTAGCTGGAGGAGCAGAGCCCAGCAAGACCGCACACAACTGGAACCCTCAGCCCTGCTGTCCTTTCCCAGCAGCCGTCCCCATCCTGCCTTGGCATGCCAGGGTGTGCAGGGGTGCAGCCTTCCTGCAGCCATGCCAGCTCCACTGGTAGGAGAAGGACAGCCCCATGGCAAGTGCTAGCTGTGGGGCCTGAGGTTACAGAGGGCATCAGCCTTCGTGGGTGGGCGAGAGCAGTGCCATACTTACAGCCGAAGCAGCTTCTCCAGGTGCCCTTGGGGTCAGGGTCACAGAGGAGGTGGCCGTCTGCAAAGGAGATGTGGTGGTGAGTGCAGGCAAAGGCAGTGCACGGGGATGGCATCAAGGGGAGATGCGTTCCCAGCAGAGATTCTGGCAGCCTGGCCAGACTCCAGGACCCCAGCCTGCTGGGAGTGTTCCCAGACACCTCCACTTCTTTAGGGGAAAGGACAGAGGAAGTTTCAGGTGCCATGGTGCCCAGGGACCCTGTGCTCCATTGTCCCTTAGGAAGCAGGGCTGGATTTGGCCAGGATGTGGATACACGACTACAGTGGTAGAGCCTGGCTCTCAGGGTGGCCTCATCCACATACCCAACCAGAGGATGAAGGCACTGGCAGCCAGCAGCATGTTGCGGATGTCCCAGAGGTAGGGGTGAAGGTCATAGAGCAGCGCCTGCCCTGCGCTGCAGACGAAGCGGCTGTGCAGGCGGCACGTCTGGGCGCAGAGCAGCTGGAAGGACTGTGCTCGGCCACGCCACTGGGTGCCCTGCAGACAGACCGGGTGTCAGAACAGCCACAGTGGGCACCCTCCTGCAGCAGTGCCCAGGCTAGCCTTACCTCACAAGAATTGGGTGCTGTGGCCGGGACCCCCACGCTGGGACTGTTGGCCCGGAGCCACTGAAGGTGCTCCAGGAGTTGCTGTGCCTGTGGCCCATGATGGTAGGGCAAGTAGAAGAGCTCCACCAGCATTCGCACCTCTTCCATGGTCAGTGGGTCATTTGAGTTGGACCTAGCCTCCTCTAGAAACCTGGGTGTCATGCAGCCAGACCTGACCTCCTCTGGGGCCAGCAGTGCCACGTGGATGGACGTGGCCTCCTCTGGGGTCAGTGGTGCAGTGGGGCCAGGGCTGGCACTGGTCCCATCAGTGAGCAATGCCATGGGGTCAGGGCTAGCATCAACCCCATCGGTGAGCGGTGCTGTGGGGACAGGGCTGGCACCAGCCCCATTGGTGAGCGGTGCTGTGGGGACAGGACTGGCACCAGCCTCAACCCCTGGGAGTGTCTGGGGCATATCAGCCCCATTGGCCCCAGGCTGGGGACTGCCAGGGGGCTGGGGGAGGTTGCCATCCCCTCCCCTGGCATTGCTGGTGTCAAGGAGAAGGCTCTGGCTGTTGTCGGCCCCACTGCTGCAGCGCGTTGGGGTCTCCAGGCTGCAGAAGGTCTCACCAGTTCCAGGGGCTCCAGCAGGCTTGGCACTGCCCACTGTGCTGGGTGGAGCAGAGGAGGGCTCGCAGCTTGCTCCGCTACCTGAGGCGAGCTGGTCCCCATCCCCTGGGGGGCTCTGCTGACTGCAGGTGGGGGTCCTGCTCCCACTGTCCTTCTTAGGCACCAAGGTCACCTTCCTCCTTCCCTCCCCTGGTGTCCCGCCGTAGGTCTCAGGGCCACACTGGTCTGCCCCACCAGGAGCAGCGCCATGGGTCTGGGGGCCAGGCGTGGCCTCCTGCCATCCTGCTGTGCCTGGCTGCAGCCCCGCTCCTCCCTCACAGCCGGTGCTGGGGTGCAACAGAGCTCTTCCTCCTGGTGGGACAGAGCAAAGGCAAAGCCCCTCTGGCACCCACACCAGAACGGCTGCCCAGATGCAGGACAGCCCCAGGGCGGCTGTACCAGGAGCTCAGCTCTGTGCTGGCAGGGACCAGGAGCTGCCCAGACTGTGGGCTCTGCATCACTTGGGCCACTGTGGCTGGGGAGGCCACAGGCTTTCAAGAATCAAGCAGTGCAAAACAAGCCCTCACCATGTTTAGCCCCCTCTTCCAGAGCTGTACCATGATCTAGGCTTCCTAACCTCCTGCTGAGCCCATGGTATCACGGACAGGAATGCAGAAGCAAGGAGCAGGCTTTGCTCTCCTTCCTTGCAGCAAATGCCACATCATGATCTTTCAGGCAGCTAGGTGCCATCCAGAGCTGCTTAGGTTGCTGCTTCACCCTGTTTCCACTCCAAAGCAGTTCCTGAACCACACCCTGGGGTCAAAGACCTCATCCACACTCCCTGCAGCCAGCTTACCCAGCTGGCCCTCGTCACCTCGTCACCCTGCAGTGCTTCTCCTGGACCTCACATGCATTCCCCACCAGTCATCTCCTCCCCCAGCACCACATTGTCTTCTGTCAATGTCTGTTTTCCCAAAGTGCTCTCTTGGGAAGGCAGGCTGGTAAGGCAGCACAAATCTGCTGGTAACACTCTCTTGGCTCATCCAATCCTCCATCCCATGGGCTCACTCACTTCTGCTGCAGGACAAGCCCAAAGCCCAACTAACTGTGAGGCCAAAGCTTCAAACTCTTCTGCCCCACCTGCTTGGCTTAAGTCCCCTCCTTTTCCCAGCTCTGCTCAGGCAGAGACTCCTCCAGCTGAGCCTGACAACAGGGGACCCCACTGCAGCATCCCATCCCAAGAGGCAGCTCTCCCACCCCACATTGCTCCCAGCAGAGCTGGTCCAGAGTTTGAGGGCTGAGGGATGCTGCATGGTGCCAGCTCTTCACCTACCTGTCTCCAAGGCCTGCTGGTTTATCTCAGCCACCCAGTCAAGCAGTGCCAGCTCCAAGGCCTCTTGGGGGCTGTAGCTCCCCTCCCATGGGCCCTGGCTGTCCCCCAGGGCTGCTGCAGTCTCCGTCCCTAGTGAAACGGAGCTCATCAGCCTGGATAGCCCCACTTGTTTTACCAAGCTATCCCATGCGACTCTGACGGAGGGCAACCCAGGAGGGACCCCATGCCCAGGACAGGGGGTGCCACCTGAGCCAGGCTGGCAAGCAGGGGAGCCTGTGGGGCCAAGGCAAAGCCAAACAGAGATGGGCAGGGCCCATCCAGGCCAGGGCTGCCCTGGCACGAAACCTCATCACAGGTGTGGGGCCCCACATACAGAATGGCCTGGGGCACAGGGACCTGGTACCTGCATGGTCAGGGTAGGCACAGCTCCTCAGCTCGCTCCGAAACCAGCTGCCCAGCGTGTGGATGGGGATGAAATTGGCCTGGAGCTCACAGTTTGGGTTAAGGAGCAGTCCACAGAGTCGAGGCATGAGGCCAGGGGCACGTCCCGTGTAGGGGCCCAAGAAGACACGTCTGCAGTCGTAGTCATTGGCGAACAAATTGTCCCAGATGATGGGACGGCGCCCCAGGACGCCCTCCACCTCCTCCAGCAGCATGGCTGAGAGTTCCTGTGACACCACCTTTGGGCCTGGAGCATCAGGGCACAGACTCAGATGGGACACATGGGTGGCACAGTCCCTCGCACACAGCACATCCGGGGCGCGCATGCACCTGGGCACCGACTGCAGACCGAGGACAAGCCGCATGCATGCCCACAGAGCCGGGAAGGGTGCTCACCAGTCCAGATGACCCCAATCCCTGGGAGCAGCTCCCGTCCAAGGGTCAGCAGGTAGCAGGACTGGCCAGGGCTTGGAGAGCAGAGTGAGCTGCAGTACTCTGGGCAGAGAGCAGAGCATCCCCTGAGGGAAGAGACTGGGGCAGAGAGGCTGCCCAGGCGCAGTGGGCAGGGGCAGGGGAGAGGCACCGGGCAAGGAAAGCAGCATTGGCCCCTCTGCAGCCGGTTCCTGTCCTATCCTGAAGCTTCCAGGGCTGCCCCAAGGCATGGTGGAGGCTACAGGCCATCGGGGCAGTCAGCTTGCAGGAGGCAGATATGCTGTGCATGTCTGGTAGCTGCAGCCACAGGGCAGGCGCATGGCCTGGGCATGAGGGCTTGCCAGGCACCCGGTCCTGGGGAGGGGCAGCTGGGGGCTGTGCAGCTGCAGGCAGTACCTGTGGGGCAGAAGAGGAAGATGGAGGGCTGTCCCAGCTCCTGGTATGCCTCGTTGGCCACAGAGGCTTGGGCCTCTGCCAGGGAGGTGAAGACATTTCTGTCGGCTCGGCACATGCAGGGGTCGATGTCATCAAAGAGCAGCGCGAAGGCACGGCACCCCATGGCAGCCACCTGTGGGCACAGCAAGGGCGCTAGGACGCCTGGGCAGCAGCAGGAGGATGCAGCAAGCCCTGGTCGAGCCCCTCACTCCTTGCAGGAACAGTGGCAGTCAGGAGCAGCCTGACAAACAATGCCTGCACCCATGCTGCCACATCCAGCGGATGCAGCGCACCACACACAGCCACTCCACGCAGGCTGCCCCTCCACCATAGCCCTCCTCGCCAAACCCTGGCACAGCCCTGCTTGTTGCGGGCCAGGAGCCCTCTGAAACCAGGGCAGGCATTGTGGCGGCCCAGACCCCCTACTGTGCCACATCTACACCACTGGCCATTCCCCTCTCACACCGTGGTGCTGCGGGGACAGCCTGAGAGGTGGATGGGCAGCTGCTGTCTGGCTGTGCCGTGCCACAGGGAGGAGTGGTCGCCCCGCAGAGCACAGAGGCTGTGCTAGGGTCTTCGCCCTTCCCAGGCAGCGGGGCCTCAGCACCAGCCTGCAGGAGCCCCCTGGTGCTGCCCACAGGCTCAGGCTCGGCTGGTCCCTCTCCTGCAGCTCCTGCAGCACTGCCTGCTGAAGCTTGCCTGGGAGCCATGGGATGAAGGAATGGCCCACGGTACCTGCCTGAGTTTTTGCTGCAGCAGGAGCCGATCCCCAGCACTTGAAAACACCATGTCCTGGCCAGCAGAAATGGCGAAGATGAACTCCACGCCATGCATTTGGGCAGCTTCTATGAGAGACCGCATCCGGGCTGGGGACAAAGCAGAGGAGGGCTGTGAGCGCTGGGAGACAAGGCACAAGTGGAGGGGGAATGACTGCTGCCCCATGGAAAGAGCCACAAACACCCAGAGTCAGAAAAGAACACTGAAGAGAAGGGCCATGGGGAGATGGTGTCCAGAGTGCTGGAACACAGAGGACCCTCCACAAGGGTCTGCAGGCCCTGGCACACTGGAGCATATTGCCAAAGACCTGCACAGGGAGCTCCATGGGCGGTGTAGGGTCCAAGGAGACACCTTGTGATGGGCAGGGTCTGGGGGCTCCCTGTGCTGGGCAGGCTTCTGGCAGGAGGAGCAGTAGCAGCCAGCCTGCCCCTGGCTGAGATGCAGACCATGCGTCACCTGTGAGGACTGGGATGCCACAGCCCACCCATGGTGGGGCCCAGCAGAGCCGCTACCTGCCTCATGCTCTGTGTAGGGCTCTCGCCAGAGCAGCCGGTGCTTCAGCTCATCCTTGGGTGCGTACATGTAGCAGTTCAGCTCCTGGCGTTCCAGCCTGTGCAGCAAGGACAAGAGGTCACCTAAGGCTCCAGACGGACTGGAGGACTCTTTGCAAAGAGGCATCCAGGCAGGCATGCCAGCCCATGACGACAAATGCTGCTCAGCTCACAACTCCCTCTCTTTCATAGGGCTGTGCCATGCCCTGCTCTCCGGATGCTGCACTGCAAGCGGAGCTGAAGGAAAACAGGTCTGAGTAAAAACAGGGCCTGGCTGTTTCAGGAGATGGGACTACACCATCAAAAGGCCCGTTCTGGCCTCAAAACCACGAATTCTTTCCAGAATCTGCACAGCACTCCATAGGGCAGACACTTCCTTAGACAGCTCTTTTGGCACTCCTGTATGAAAGCCATCTGATTTATTCATTTATTTGTATTTATCCTCCTTAGTAGATGACGTTTTACATTTTCCCATGATGAACAGACTGTCATGTACTGCATGACACAAATGCTACATCTTGTTTCTTCCCAGAGAAGGAAAACACAGATAAACACACTGCTCGCATGTGCAAACACACGAACATTCCAACCCGCTACCAGACTAGGTAGATCTGCTAGATCATTAGATCTGCTCATTCTTAATATATTCTAAAACAACATCTCTTGTTTTCCTTTGTCTCAGTGACACATTTTCCCAGATTTTCTAAGTAACATTTTACTGCGTCTGCATCTCTGGTTCCCCTACTATAGTCTTTACACTTGTGACTGCTTACACCACCACCAGCACTCTCTTACTGTTGTCAGAATGCTTCCCACGCTGTGCACAGCTCTGGTGCTGTCACCAGCACACTGCAACCAGCACACAGCCCCTGCTGCTCCTGGCTCACTGGCCCAGCCATCAATAGCACTCTGCTCATGCTGTCACCAGCATGCTGCCCACACTGTCGTGAACACGCTGTCCACATTGTCTCTAGCACCCTGTCACCAGCATCCTGCCCACACTGTGACCAGAATCCTGCCCACACTGTCACCGGCACCCTGCCCACAACATCCCGTGTGCTGCCATCATTAGGGCACTGCTCACAGAGACGGGCGTGCTGCCTGGGCTGTGACCATCGCACCACGGGTGCACAGGTCCGTCGGTGCAGCTCATTGCGCCAAGGGCCGGTGCACGGAGCAGGTGCCAGGAGAGGGCTTTTTCTCTCCTGCAAGGATCAGCTCCGTGATTCTCATAACCAGCTGGTGACGGATCCTCCCCACATCCTTCCACACCGTGGGCACTGGGACCCAGCAACGCCCCCCCCGAGCTCGCACCCTCCCCGCAGCACCCCCAGCGCCAGCCCTCCCACGGCCGCTTCCCCAGCCCGGCCCAAGCCCCCGGCGGGACGCCTGTGGCTGCAGCGGGCTGCGGAGCCCCAGCACCACCTGCCGGGCACAGGGCAGCACAGCCCGCCGCTGTCAGGCCGGGGCAGGGCAGGGGCTTTTTCCCTTTCCCCAGCCCTGGGAGCAGCACGGGAGGGGGGCTGGCATGCACTGCCGAGTTCCACCTCATCAACCTGTTACGTGTCAGTGCGTCCAGAGAGCAAAATTTGGGGTACTTGCCATCGAAAGAGCAGTCTCCTCTGTTCCATAGACCACGGTCTCCCATAGAAACCTGTAAAAAGGAAAAGCAAAAACCAAAATACAGTTGCCAGTATCTTCCTTAAAACAGTCTCTCTATGCACTGTCCCTAAGAAGCTGCTCTTAAACTGCAAGAGCCAGTGGTTTGTTCAGCTCAGGATGATTCAGGTGCCTGTTAGCCTGCTATGATCTTGGGGGGAATTGGTATTCAAGCCAGCAGGTATAATAATATCTATGCTGCCATCCTTCCCAGAAAGAAGCAGCTGGGAAAAAATGCACAAGATAATAATTATCCTGAGAGGGGAAATTTATGTGGTAAAAGCCAAGCCTAGAGGAGACTGCTGAGGCCTGGCACTTGAGCATTTGGGGTGCACCAAAGCACAGAGCTATTGTACATCCACCCTAGAGTTTCCTTCTTGGGGATACTCCTATACAGAGACTGACTCTGTGCTTCTCCTGGGTCATAGAATCATAGAATGGCTCAGGTTGGAAGGGACCTTAAAGATCACACAGTTCCAATCCCCCTGCCATGGGCAAGGATGCCACCCACTAGATCAGGTTACCCAGGATCCCGTCCAACCTGGTCTTGAACATCTCCGGGGATGAGGCATCCACAAGCTCTATGAGCAACCTGTGCCAGTGCCTCACCACCCTCTGGCTGAAGAATTTCCTCCTAACCTCTTATCTAAATCTCCCCTCCTTTAGTTTAAAATCATCTCCCCTTGTCCTGTTGTTACCTGAATGAGCAAAAAGTTGCTCTCCATCTTTTTTATAAGCCCTCTTCAAGTACTGAATAGTTGCAATAAGGTGACCCCAGAGCTTTCTCTTCTTTAGCCTGAACAGCTCCAGCCTCTCAGCCTTTCTTCATAGTAGAGGTGCTCCAGCCCGCTGATCATCCTTGTGGCCCTCCTCTGGACCCGTTCTAACAGATCAACATCCTTCCTGTGCTGGGGCCTCAGACCTGGACGCAGCACTCCAACTGAGGCCTCACAAGGGCAAAGCAGAGGGGGACAACCACCTCCCTTGACCTGCTGGCCACTCCTCTTTTGATGCAGCTCTGGATGTAGTTGCCTTGCTGGGCTGCAAGTGTGCACTGCTGGCTAATGTTGAGATTTTCATCCCCAAGCCCTTCTCTGCAGGGCTGCTCTCAATTTCTTCTCCCAGTCTGTACCCATGTCTGAGACTACCCCGACCTTGCACTTGCACCTTGCGCTTTTACTTGTTGAACCTCATTAGGTTCACATAGGCCCAATTCTCAAGCCTGTCCAGGTCCCTCTGGATGGATCCTCTGTGCATCTCCCTCTCTGTGTAGTGTCAAGCTGCGTCAAGCAGAGCATCAACATTCCTGTCTGGGCTATAAAGTGTTGGAAGTGTTCAAACACAGATCTCAAATTTAGCAAGAAAAGGCTCTTCAGCCACGCAGTCAAGTCAAGGAATCACAGGAATACAGAATGGTTGCGGTTGGAAGGGACTTCTGGAGGTCATCTGATCCAACCCCCTGCTCAAGCAGGGTCACTGAGAGCATGTTGCCCAGATATGAAGGCTCACAGAAAATACATTATATTTAGAACGTTGATGGTAATTAGTCATCAAGGCAGCTCCTAGCATCAGAAGGGCTCTACATCATGGGCAACTTTTACATCAGCCAAGCACTTTCTAGCAGACAAGAACAGGAGCAGAGATTGAGGGAAGTGAAAGCATTTGCTGAAATGTGCTGTGCACAAGGGCAGGTCACGACAACACCACTAGTCTGGGAAAAAGGGTCAGCTCTCAGTGACTGCCATGAGGCCAGTGCTGCCATGCAGCACCTTACTGCACCAGAATGGCTCTGCCTGGAGGGGACTCTGTGCCCGGCTCCTTTTGGCAGGAGTCTGCTTTGCAGCCCCCCTAGCATGAAACTTGGACAACGATGTGCTGGGCCACACTGCAGATGGATTTTCAACCTGCTTGAACAACTACACGTCTTTTCCATCTACTTTGAGGCAATATAGATTTGCTATGCTAGCCATATCCTACTGTGCACAGGGCCAAATCTGTAGCCACTCAAGAATCCCAGCAAACATCTCATCCAAAGAAGGTATTTCTGTGAGAAACAGACTTTCTGTTCCCCAGCCTAAGGGAGCTCCTGCTTAGCTCACAGTTCAGGATATCTCAGGAGTCCCTCCACAGCATCTGCCTCCAAGAACCTCACTCACACTTTGCTGTGAAATGACACGTGCACTGTCAAGAGCAGCACTACTGAAAGCACCACCCTAGCATATTCCACCCAGAAAAAAATGGATTAAACTCTATTAGCAAAAACCTAACTGTACTTGTGGCAGTATCTCCAAAGGAGGGGGATGCAGGTGCCTTGCTTTAGAGATAGATGAGCACTGATAAATGATGCAGAGAGCCCTTTGGCTCTCTGACAGCCCAGAGCACACCAGTATCCAGCCAACACCATTACTTGCCAGCCTCTGGGCATCTGGGATAGCTCATCTTTGAGCCTGTGTTACAGCAGGATGAGTTACCTTTCCTCCCTCGCTCTCTAGAAACCTTCTCCTGGAATGGCTCTGGAATGGCAGCATCTTTGTCCTTCTCTTTCCCAGGTCAGCTTTCCTATATCGATGATTCTAGTCTGACTCATATTCTTTCTTATGATCAACTTCCCCGTTCCTGCACTTTCTATTTGATTTGTGTGTATTTGCTTGGTGTTTTTGCTTCCTCCCTGCGTGGCAAGGCAGCAGGCAGTGGGCTGCAGCGTGGTGATGTGCTGCCAGAAAAGGTGGAAATGCTTTTGACCAGCAGGTGCCAGGCCTCACACAGCTCCAGCGGTGCAGTGCTGCAGAAACAGGAGCTGAGGGGGGCAGGACAGGGGCTGAGCCATACCGAGCTGCCACACCAGAGCAGGCTCTTTGCGGGCTGTCAGGCGCAGCCCGTGCCGACACTCCGCTGCGGGCAGGGGGCAGGAGGGCACGCAGCGGGATGCCGGCCTCGTGCCCAGGGCAGAGAAAAAGCCACCGCAGAGCGCTGGCGGCAGGGCAGCGAGGCCCCGCGCCACAACGCGGTGCTGGGAGCGGGCTGTGCCGGGATGCCGGGGGGGCCCATCAGTGCTCTGCGAGTGAGCTGGGGAGCTTCGGGGGTGCTGATCCCCAACCCGTGGGCGAATCCAGTGTCGTGCAGGGGCCCGGGGCGCTGCCTCTCCCATACCCGGGGTCCCGGGCGCGGCGGGCTCGGGTGCCGGCAGCCCTCCCCGACCGCGGTGCGCCCCGGGTGTGCCGGGCCAGCCCCTGCAATGCTCGGGCGGGGCACGGGCCCCAGCCGCGGCCCCGGCAGGACCTACCTTCCACCACGCCGCAGAGGAAGCGCGGCCGCCCCGCCATGACCGGGCAGGAACGGCCCTGCTGGCGCTGGGGCGGGCGGAGGGCTGCAGGGAGGGGTGCGGGGAAGGATGGAGGGGTGCGGGCAAGGGCGGACGGAGGGATGCAGAGGCGCTCCGAGGGATGGAGGGCTGCACGGAGGGACCGCGCCGCCGCCTGCCCGCCCCCGCAGAAGCGCGCCCGCCGCAGCGCAGGGGGCGGCCCCGCGGGTGGGGCCGCGGCGGGGCCGGGCGCGGGGCGGGGACCAGGCGCAGTCCCCGGCCGGAGCCGCCCCGCCGAGAGCCGAGGGCCGCAGCCCTGCCGCGGAGGGGGTCACGGACGGGACGGGACGGGACGGGACGGGGCTGTGTCCGGCCCCGCCGGGCTGGAGTCACCGCCGCCTTGCCCGGTGGGGGCAGCGCCTGGCTTCGAGCCGCAGCCCGGTTCCGGCCGCCGCTCCTGGCACCGAGGCCCGCAGCCCGGTGCCCCGCAGCAGCCCCCGCCGCACCGTGCCGCACCGGCAGAGGTTTCTCCTCCGCGGTACCTGCGCGCTGTCGCGTGCCCCCTCCAGACCCGGAGCAGCTCCCGCATCGCATCTGCCCTTGTGTTCGCCCCTGCACCAGCACCTTCCCCGCTGGGCCCCTTGTGCCGGCCCAGGCCGAGATGCGTCTCCCACCCGTCAAGTCCGTGGAGCTCAGGACCGTTTTGTCTTGCACGTGACTCACCTGCTTGCAAACGTCAGGCTGCTATTTGCCTTTAGTCACACTGTTCTGAGCTGTTGACACATGCTTGGCTCGTGATCCTCTCCATCCCACAGGTTCTGGTTTGCAGAAGTGCTGCCACATCAGTAGTTCCCTGTCCTGCAGCTGTGCAGCCGCTGGTACCTGCCTGCATGCAGGACCTCGTGTTTGTCATCACTGAGCTTCTCTGCTCTTTTTCTGACCACTTTTCCTGCTTGTCAGACTCATTGCAAGACAGACCTCTATTCTGGAGCATGCCTGCAGCCTCTCCCAGCTATGTGGTTTTAAAACATGGGGACCACGTGCACAGCTTTGTTACCATGGTCCATGCATGTGTGAGTGATCAAGCCAGAAGAAGCACTGGTGCTCTCCTCCAGCAAGCACTGCTGAGTGCCCTCCCAGCAGCTGTTGCCACCCACACTTTCTTCCAGCCCACAAGCATGGGGTTTCACAGGAGAAGTGGGTGTCAGAGGCCTAGAAAGCCCGGATCTGTGGCAGCTCCCTCATTCCCTTGCAGGTAAATGTAGTGCTAGGAAGCTGAGTGATTGTGTCTGGGCCATCTGGTGACCAAGGAGCCCACAGGTGACAGACCAACAGCAACTAGACATGGAAGAGATGATCAGAGTGTGCCATGGGCTGCCACGGTGTGCTCAAAACTCAGTGATGTGGCTCAGAGAAGGCTGAACACTGCAAGGAGCACCCAGAGCACTCAAAGCCTCAGCACCTCAGTAGGCATTATACTGCTCATAACCAGACTTACACATGTCAATAAAAACTGGATGCAAGGAGCAAGGCAGATGCTGCTGCTGCAGAAAAGCCAGTTCAGCTCTGCCAGGCTGGATTATTCATGCACAGAGAGCAATTGCTGGGGATAGCTGGGCACAGGCCATGCTTGTGCTTGCTCCTTCCTCACCATCTACACTAGCCTGTGCTGAGTTTTGTTGCTGGGACAGCCGAGTTTGAGGCTGGCCTCTGGAGAAGGCTGTTGGGGCAGACTCCAGAGCAGCCAGCCATGGCATGCATGGGCAGCACTAGGAGCAACCCAGTGCCCCTGCAGTAGCTGGGGTCATGGCATGTTAAAGGTAGAGTTGTGGCTGGTATCCCCTATTCACTGCTGTCAGAGAAGTTAAGCAGGGCTGTGCGTACAGGGTGTATTGGTTCCGTGGTTTTCTTGGACTTTGAAGCTGAGCTAAGTGGCCTCTAATTCATCACTTCCTTTTTTTTTTTTTTTTTTTTTTTTTTTTTTTTTTTTTTTTCTTCTTTCAAAGATGGTACCATGTCACTCCTTTTTCCTGTTCTCTGAAAACACATCCATCCTCTACCAGCTCTGAGTGTCACTCTCAATTATCTCAGTTTAGCTAATCTGGTCACATTTTCCATTATCTAGCCTGAGCATGCTCCTCTGCTGCTCATGTTAACAGTGTTAATTGTGCGATCACAGCTACTCTCCTCAGCGTGGGCTGAGAGGAGGAAGACATCGAGCACTTGAGTCCTGGCACATCCTGCTGTCCCTCTGTCTCAGCAGGACAATGGGCCACATGGACAGCTCAGCATCCTCTTGCTGACACCTCCTTTTTTTGGATTT
Source organism: Aythya marila (assembly GCF_965140915.1). Taxonomy (NCBI): domain Eukaryota; kingdom Metazoa; phylum Chordata; class Aves; order Anseriformes; family Anatidae; genus Aythya; species Aythya marila. The sequence goes on from NC_139045.1 coordinate 76,886,434, forward strand.
TTTTTTTTTTTTTGTGATCCTTTGTGTTTCTTGCTAGTTACATCTCATATCACACTTTGGCTTTTCTGATTTTTTGCTGTTCTGTTTATCCCGGGCTTTTGGCCCAGTTTCTACTTTTGTGCACTTCCTTCTGAAGTTCCAGGTCATTGTCTGAACTACAAGCCCTCCCTTTCCCCCAGTGCTGGGGTGGTTTCTATCATGCCCTGTGGCTTCATTAAAGCACTGCCAGGTTTTCAGATTGCATTTTATTAGACCTAACCTCCAGTTCCCTGAATTCATCACATTGTCTCTGAAAGGCATTTTGAGGTTGCTCCCCACTCTCACACTCCCAGGTATTTCTTCTCTGCTACCTGGAGTGAGGTCTGGGGGAGCAGCCCTGGGACCCAAAGCCCTTGGGTGCCCAAGCCCCATGCTGTGCTGGGAGCCGTTTCCTTGGGGACATCAGGCTGCAGGGGAGCTGCAAGAGACTCCTCGGGGAGGGGGACAGGGTCAGTCCTGCCCCAGACATGGCAATTGTGTCCCTCGTCTTTCCCAGCTTCGTACGCAGTGAGTCCTGATGTCTGGAAGGCAGAACCAGCCCATATCGAGTGCATGCCTAGCAACATCTTCCTCTTCTGTGTTTGTTTTTATCTTGACGAGCTACACCTTCTAATTCACAGGCCAGTCCACATTTACCCTACAGGGTGTGTTATGCCCTGGATCAGCAGTTGGATTAGCATTTCAGGTGTCTACAAAGCCCTCCCCCTGCAGACGTTTGTGCCCTCTGGCACTCACACACCTGTACTCAGGGCAAGGACTAAGGCGCCCGATCCTGCCGGTTCTGGGGCTGACACGCAGTGCCCACCTCTCCAGGCACCTTGTGGGCTTTGGGCAGGGGCTGCGGCTCACAGCGTCTGCTCTGAGCTTACCCTCGCCCAGGAGCTGCCACCACAGACGCAAAACCTGCCGGGTTGGACTGCCCCCGCACCTGGGGAAGGTGTGACAGGGCCAGGGCTGAGCCTCCATCTCCTCCGGACCGTCCCGGAGCGCAGGACGCGGCCCCGGCAGGTCTGGGAGCCGAGGGCTCTCCCGCGGGACGCAGCAGGGCCGGCTGCCCCCCGAGAGGCTGCAGCCCTCCGGGCACCGCCACCCGCCGGCTGCGCTCCCACAGCTCCGGCCCGGCTCTGGGGAGGGGACGACCCCGCTCCCTGCTCGCCCCACGCACCCCAGCCCCGCGGCAGCCGCGCAGGGGGCCCCCGGCGAGGCCAGACCGGGGGGGCGCAGCGGCCGGGTGCCCGGGCTGGAGCCCGGCGGAGCGACCGAGGGCCCGCCCGCAGCCCCCGCGGAGAAGCCGCGCTGCTGGCACCCGGGGTGCGGCGGGACGGGCACGGTAGGCACGCGTGCACGAGCATCCACGCACACCGAGGCGCGCAGACAGGCGGGAGCGCTCTCGGGCGTGCACGCGCCCAAGCAGTTACACCCGAGCGCGCCCACGGACGCGCGGGCTCCGGCTCGCGGGCTCAGCCACGCGTGCCCGGCTACGGCCACACGCGCGCCCCCGACACTTTCGCTCCCGGCCCCGCCCCCTCAGGGCCCCGCCCCTCAGGCCCCGCCCCCAGCGGCCACCGCCGCTCGGGCCCGGCGCGGCGCGGGAGCGGCAGCGGCAGCGGGGGGAGCGCCGGGCGCGGGATGGAGCCGCCGGCCAAGGAGGGGCCGCTCTTCGTGCAGCACAGCCACAAGTTCGGCACCAAGGTTCGGCGCCCCGCCGGGACGGGCAGCGGGGCCGGGGCCGGGCGCTGTCTGAGCCGTCTGGGCCGGGCCGCCGTCCGCTAACGGCGCCTGGGGAAGTCGGCCCGGGGTTTTGCCGGCGGCGGCACCGGGCGGCGAGGGGCAGGGCGGGGCGGGGCGGGCGGCGGCGGCGGCCGGGCTCGGCCGGGTTGTGCCGGGGCGGCCCCGCGGTGACCCTGGTGCTTTGCAGAGGTGGAAGCGGGGCTGGTTCGCGCTGTTCCCGGCCAGCCAGCACGGCGTCGCCCGCCTGGAGTTCTTCGACTGCAAGGAGCCGGCGGGGCCCCCCGGGCGGCTGGGCACCCGGCGGCTGGACAAGACGGTGGTGCGGCTGGCCGACTGCACCAGCGTGGCCCCCGCGCCCGCCGAGAGCGGCCCCCGCGCCGGCACCGTCGCCTTCCGCCTGGAGACCAGCGGCAGGAGCTACCTCCTGGCGGCCGACAAGCAGCAGAGCGAGGAGTGGGTGGCGAAGCTGTGCGAGATCGCCTTCCCGGTGAGCGGGGCGGGGGTGGCGCCTCTGGGTCCCGGCGTGGCGGCGGGCGGGGGGCGTTGTGCCCCTCTCCCCCGGGGGTTCCCGCCCGGCCCCCCGTGCTGCTGCCGCGTGGAGCCCTGCTCGTCCCCTCCGGGCGTCTGGCAGGGCTGGCTGGGCAGCGGTTCCTCTTGGCCCAGCTGCCGCTGCCTTTCCCGCTGTGGAAGCGGAGCCCCGAGCACGTCGGGGTGCCTGACTCCTGGGGCAGCCCCTTGCCCAGCACAGGGGTCTCTCCCTGGTGTTGGGGACATGCTGTCGGTGCTGGGCCCACGGCACAGCCCTTGGGCTCCCCTAGCCTTCCCCAGCACTGGCGGTCAGTCTGTCTGCCTCGTGAAGGCGGTGTGCAGGACAGCAGTGGCCCGCAGGTGCTGTCATCCGCACTGCTCCACAAGGGCAGTGCCTGCCTGCCTGGCTCCACGGGTGCTCCACGCTCCCTCCCAGGACGGATGGGCTGTGCAGCCCTGGGTTGTGCTTGGCAGTTGCAGGTTGTGTGTGCAGGGCTCGGCTGCCCTGCAAGATGGCTGCTGCACAGCTGGCAGCCCCAGGGTCCTCCCACGAGGACCCAGGTGTTACTCAGCGTGACTTGCCTCGAGCATCTCCCTGCTGCCACCGGCTGCCAGTTGGCCCAGCCAAGAGGCACTGGGAGTCACTCCATGGCACTGTTCACACAGATGGTGTTGGCAGCCTTTGTCCTGGAAAGGGCTCTTGGGGCTTAGCTGGGAATCCATCACGGGCCTTCAGCGTGGCAGGGGCAACGAAAAGGCAAGGAGCATTTGCTCAGAGCAGGGCTGTGTCTGTGCCTTAATTTGCTTGGCAGTTGCTAATTGTGTACTTGAGGTCCAGAAGCAAGTTAACAGTTTAGGAAGAGGTTGGCAAAGGGCTGTGAGAACGGCACTGGAGCAAGAGACATAGGAGCTACGTGTGCTCTCTCAGCAAGAAGCTAAAGGTCCTTGGTTGTAATTTTTGCTCATCTGCTTGGAGAGCATGACTTTGTATGGTGGTGTTTGTTGCCACCCAGAAGGCGAGCAGGGTCTGACGGCTTGGCAACTGGGGTGGGAAGAGATGATTTGAGTTCAGAACAGAATTTATTCTTCTTTTGAAGATGAGGGAAGGCGCAGTCAAGCAGCCCTCCAGGGCTCTTCGCTGCCTGACTCCAGGCTGGAGTTCTACTTCTTTGGATGCTGTAGCTGAACAGGAGAGCTGCCGCTCTCAGACATTGTGTTTCAGCACTCCCCATTCTCTTTAGGAGAAAGAGAGGGGCCTCATGGCCTTGTTTGGGCCTCACCTCTAGTTGAGGAGCTCATGTGACCATTTTTAAACCGAAACTGTGACAGCTTGCCTTCTGCAAGATGTGCACTCTGCTGCAACCCCATCCCTCCCACGTGACCCTGAGAAACAGCTTCTGGCTCAGTCTGAGACCAGACCCTTGTGCAGAAGCACAAAATCTGCCGGAATAGCTCTTGTAGGGCATCTGTGAACCTCTGGTGTGTGTGGGGCTGTCCTGGAGGAGGGTCCATGTGTTTCCCCTGGTGGCAGCAGGAGTGCACCCCCCACACGGGCTCTTAGGGGACCCTGCTGTGGGGACATGGCCTCTGGCAGAGTGTGTGCGTTGCGCTTTCAGTTCTGCATATGCTAAAAGTAGAAGTGCTCGCTTCCCTCTGCGGTCTGAGCACCAATACTGGCACTGTCTTCCTGCCTGCCTGCGCAGAAGAACGCAGTCCCTTGTGTTACTGGGTCATCTCATCTGCTCTCCCCTAGTTTGTGTGGCTGGCGGAGTGCCTGGACCCACACCATGCTTTGGGTGCCAAAGTTGCCCACGCTGGAGTGCATCTGTATGGAAGTGGAGCTGTTTGTTGCCTCCACACCAGGCACCTGCATGGACAAGCCCAAGCTGGAGCTTGCAAAGGAGCAGTGGTGGAGCGGGCACGTGTGGTCCTGGGGGCCATGTTGGTGGTTGCTTACACTGTGCCAGAGGAAGGGTCTGGGGGGACTGCTTCATCTGCACCCTGTCCCGTGCACTGAGCTTGGTGCAGCTGAGCTGTGTGGGACCAAGTGGGTGAGGGTGGCAGGACCCAGGGGATGTGGGACTGGGGTCAATGGCTGCAAGGAGTTTGGGGAGGGGAGCGGGGCTGCTGTGGGTGGAGGGGCTGGGACTGATCTGTTCTCCCTTGTCAGGGGAATGGCCCCAGCAATGCTGGCGTGGCAGCCCAGCGTGGCAGAGAGGGCAACGGGGAGGCGCCGGCCCTGGAGATGGCTGTGAACTCCATCTACTACTCGAGAGATGAAGGTGGGACCTGCCCTGCACTGGCCTTGGGCCTCCCTTCCCTGGGGCTGTCCTGCTGCTGCGCCCTTGCAGAGGCTCTGGTGGGCAGTGCCGGGGCTTGCAGGGAACAGGGGATGGGGTTTCTCTGCCTCCCCTGAGCACCTCCATTCCTGCAGTGAACGCATTCTGGGTGACAGTGCAGCGGACCGAGGCTGCAGAGCGATGTGAGCTACGTGGTGCCTATGTGCTCAAGGCTGAGCGTGACAGCCTTGTCCTGAAGGACCCACGGACAAACGAGATCCTCTATGTCTGGCCCTACCGGCTGCTTCGGAGATACGGCCGGGACAAGGTGGGTGTATAGCCATACATGCCATGGGCCTGCCCGTGCCCCCACAGGCTGTCCCGTACTGCTGTGCCAGACCTGCTTGTGGCAGCCGTGTTGTGGGCCCTGTCAAATGCCGGAGGTGCTACAGACCACGGTGACCACAGTGGGGTCCCTGGGGCATCTGTGATCCTTGGTCTGTTCCCAGCTCCCCACATGTGTCACCGTGTAGGAGCGTGGATTGTGGGGCTCCCATCCCTGCCAGGGACCCGGCTCTGCAGGGCATTTCTCTGTGCGGTTCTTGCAACACTCCCATTGAGGCCACTGCAGCTCTTGCCCACCCCCATTCTCCACTCCCAGCCTGTGCTGCCAGCTGTGCGTTCATGCCATACCTGCCAGGGAGCTCAGCTGTCTGCAGGCCTGGCTCCAAGTACTCCCTGGATGCCGTCCATCCTTCCTGTAGGACAGTGGCCAGAGCGGGAGGGGTTGTTCAAGACACCTGTTATATTATATGTTTATTATATTATATGTTATATATATAGTTGTTCATCTTATGGGGCACACTGCTATGAGCCTAGCTGACCTGTGCAGGCCTCCCCAGTGTCGTGTAGCAGTGGGTTCCCCCACCTGTCCTCCTGCTACACTGAGCATAAAATGTACCTGCTGTGCTGGAGGCAGAGGAAGTGGTCTCCCCAGGGCTGTTTACAGAAGCAATGGTGTCAGCTGCAGCCTGCTAGTGGCACTTTCTGCGGCACTTTACCAAAACAGAAGTAGACACCAAGCTGCTCTTGGGGAGGCAGCTGGCTCATCCACAGGATCTATGCCGGGGCAGGATGAGAACCAAGTTGTGTGAGGAGCAGGTGACTGCACACTCAGGTCACCGGTGGTGACAGGTTGGCTGTGCTTGTGTTTGGCAGCACTGACCCACAAAGGAAGTCTGGCCCCAGAGGCTTTTGTAGCAACCCAAGAGACTGCTGCTGCATATCAACACCAGTAAGACAGAAAAATCTCCCCTGGATTCAGGAGCAGAGGTCCAAGAAGGGTCTGGACTTCTGCTGGTGGAAACCTATGCCTGAGTGTGTTCAGGCCTAAGGAACACAGCCTTGGTGCAAGACTTTTCTTTAAAGTACTTCATGCCATTAACAGTAATGCTTGTAAGGCAAATGCTTTGCTTACTGTTGGTAGGGAAGCTGCTTCTTCTGGCCTTTCTCTCATGAAAAGCTGTGCTCTTCTCTCTTGGATCTTGTTTCTGGATTGTTTCCCTTCTCCCTGACTGATGCTGGTTGACCCAAGATGCCAACAGTGATTTCCCCTGCTAAGCTATTGCTCACCCTGCTCCCTCAGGGTGCTCACTGAAGTCTCTCTTGCAAGATGTGCAGGACCAGCACCATAGCCAGTGCATGTCAGCAGAGTACAGCCTGTGTGAGGCTCTGGAAGGGTAAGTGCTGAAAGTCATGTGACACTTGGCTTCCATTGCAGGTGATGTTCTCCTTTGAAGCTGGCCGGCGCTGTGACTCTGGCCCAGGGAACTTCACCTTTGAGACCAAGCAAGGCAATGAGATCTTCCGCCTGGTGGAAGACTCCATCCGGGAGCAGAAAGCACAGGTGGAGGAGAACCGGCAGAGCTGTGATTCACTGGATTCAGACAGCCCCAGTGTGGTCCTGATTCGCCAGGCCCTGGCCGACTCTCTGAGCCTAGAGCTGCCCGTGGAGGGGGACGACACTGCAGCACCCAAAGCAGGACTGGCACCCAGGTCCATTGCTGCAGCGGAGGAGAGAGACACGGTGTCTCTGCTGAAGAACCGGACCCTGCCAGAGCCCCCAGTGCTGCAGGCCAAGCCCACCGTCCCCAGCACGCCCCCGCGCTCCCCTCTGCCCAAGGCACCACGAGCTGCGCTACTGGCTGAAGACCCCTCCAGCCTGTACTCAGAGCCCCTGGACTCGGTGAAGGGCTTCCGGCCCTGGCTGGACCCGTTGTACTCGGACCCCGTTGACAGCAAGGCCGCGAGTGGGGCCCCAGATGAGGCGAAGCTCCGGGTGCCAGCACCACTGTACACGGGCGCCTATGAGCAGGTCCGGGCCGAGGCTCGCAGCCAGGAACCTGGGCGGAAGGAGCACATCTATGATGAGCCCGAGGGCCGCGCTCCACGTGCAGTACCCTCTGCTGCCTGCATCTATGATGAAGCGCGGCCCACGGGCGAGGCCTGGCGTACCCAGGGTCACGATGGCAAGGGCGGCTACGAGTATCCCTATAACCCCAGCACTGATGACTACTCAGTTCCTGCCTTCCAGGCCAAGGCCAAGGGCCCTAAGCCAGTGCCTGCCCCCAAGCCCCCAGCAGCATTTATCCCCAAAGGTGTCGAAAGAAGTGGGGACCCTGGCAAGCGGCGAGGGAACCCTGCTTCTGAGAAGGCAGTCATCAAACCCAGCCTCAACAGCAGCAGCAACAACAACAACAAAGTGGAGGTGCTGTACAGCCAGGTGGTGAAGCCCCAGCAAGGGCAGAAGAAGGAGCAGTCTGTGGATGAGTGCAGCTTGTCACCTGTCTATGAGGACTTAGGAGAAATATAACATGCCGCTGCTCTGTACCTGTCTGGGGGAGACTGTGGGGCCTAGACCCACTTGTGAGTGGCACAGGCTACCGTCCTCCATTGGTCCTGTGGGTGGCTTGGGTTTGGGGACTGTGTGGGACTGGGCAGAGCCCCTCCTGCTCACGAGCACCCAGGGACTGCATCTCCCTGGGTCCTTCCCGCACCTGGGAGCCAGAATGCTGCAGCTGCTGTAGGTGCACTTCCTGGCTCAAGCCAGCTCCTCTGACACCTCCTGATGTATCAGGAGGGTTGGCTGTGTTGCACTGTGCCTGCTGCTGCGAATCCAGAGGCTTTGGTTCTGCTCTGGCTTCTCTGGGTAGGCCACAGGGCTGAGATGTCTACTGCAATGCCTGGAGGACTGCTTGCAATCAGTCTCCAGAAGTATTTTTATACAAAAGTATTTTGATATTAAAATCTGTATGTCTCAGAACAAAGTGTTTTCATGTAGCATGTCTAGACTGTCAGGCACGTGACTGGGGAATCACAGAATCACAGAATTTCTAGGTTGGAAGAGACCTCAAGATCATCGAGTCCAACCTCTGACCTAACGCTAACAGTCCCCACTAAACTATATCCCTAAGCTCTACATCTAAACGTCTTTTGAAGACTTCCAGGGATGGTGACTCCACCACTTCCCTGGGCAGCCTGTTCCAATGCCTCACAACCCTTTCAGTGAAGAAGTTCTTCCTAACATCTAACCTAAAACTCCCCTGGCTCAACTTAAGCCCATTCCCCCTCGTCCTGTCACCAGGCACCTGGGAGAACAGGCCAACCCCCACCTCACTACAGCCTCCATTGAGGTACCTATAGAGAGCGAATGCTGGTGCATCACTGCATCATTGTGGTGCCTGGTGCCCCTGCTGAGTGGTGCTCACACTCTCACACTCATGCCAGTCTATCTGCGCCAGAGCTGCTGAGCTAAGGGGAAACTGCAAAGAAAGTGGGTGCCAGGTCCAGCAGTGGCTAGGATGCCCTGATGCCAGCGTGTTAAGGCACATGTGTTAAACTCACGGATGCCAGTGTTGGTCTGGATGTGAAATGCTGGGATGACTTGAGCAAGTGCAGGTCTTTTCCAAGCTTAAGGCTGGGCAGAACCAGGCTCCAGGTCTGTGCTGGAGCTCAGTGACTGTTGATTGGTCACAGGGTCCCTCCTTCCCCATCCTCATCCTTCTGATTCCCTTCCTCCCACCACCCACCTTCAGAAGGTGCAGTCTGGGTTCCATTAACTTTAATGGCAAATGCTGTGATCTGACTGTGGTCTGAGGTGAGGGGTTTGGCTGTGAGTGCTGTGTGGCTATCCTTGGACAGAAACTTGTGCAAGGGAAAATAGGTTTCCCTTTTCATGTTGGTAATGGTTATGAGAGAATTTCTGTTCCTTCCGTGTAGGGCTGTGTCAGGCATCCTGGAGTTGTCTGTCTCTGAGTTTGGGGCTAAAGATTTCTGCAGGTTTGCCAGCCTGTTGACAGAGACAGCAGCAGAGCAGCGGTCTGACAACCTAGCAGTCTGTTACCTCTGTGCAGAGAGCTAAGCATGAATTCTCCAGCCCCAGCTCAGACCCAGGGAGTCATAAACCAGTGGGGAAGTCTGGAGGGCCAGGTTCGTGTCCCAAGACTGGGGAGATGGAAACAAGGCAGCGAGCTCTGAATAGGTGTTTGGTGCCCAAGTTGCAGGGGGTATTCCTCAGTCCTGTAACAGTACAGCATGTGTGTAGCCTGGACCAATTTTTCGCTGTTATCCTGTGCTGGTCCTCTTCCCTGCTGGGGTTTTGCTGCAGGAGATGGGAGGAGGTCTAAGCGGCTTTGGGAGCCTGAGAGAGGCTGAGGTGAGCCCAATACAGGCATGTGTCTCCTCCTCATGCCTACCTGCTGGGTGGCCCTATGCAGGTGCTTCATGTCCTGGGAGCTGTCTGCCCAGCCTCACAAGGGAAGAGTACTGTGCATGCTCATAATCCTTGCTTGTGGCGCCAGTGTCAGGCTCCAAGACCTAAATGATGATGAGCAGCCTTCTGGGAGCTGAGCTCTGGGGCTCTACTTTCCATACTATGGTGGGTATTTGTGTATCTCCATCACTGCTGCCACTGTGTCTCAGGGTGGTGCATTGGCTCCAAAGCAGCTGACCCAGCTTTCACTAAAGAGACTGCTAGGGAAGAAGGAAAATGCTCGAGCATCTGTGCCAGAACCATTGTCCTTGCCACAGCACGACACTCCTTCTGGGTGGGATGAAAAGATATTTGTTCTTCTTGCTTCAGCAATGATGTCCTCTCTCATAACAGCTGGCTTAAAACTAAGAGGTAACAACACAAGGCAGGAGGAACACTTCTACATGTGGCCTGTTCTGTGTCAGCAGTGTATGCAGCCTGGAGGGCTCTTGCTGATCTGGAGAGCAGTCCATTTTTTTTCTGTCTCAGTCTTGTGGACCAGACTTGTCATCTTTCTCAAACTGCTGCTCTGTGCTCTACTTTATCTCCATTCTGCAGCAGTTCAGGGTGCCATAGATGCTTTGGGAAAGCATTAGAAACAAGGCAAATACAGAACGAGCCTTTGGCTTGTCACACCCATCCTGTAGCCAAAGCATGTCTGCAATGAACTTTAGGAGCAGGAGATGATTCTCCTGGATTTTGTCTGGATTAGGGTTTCTTCTGTCCTTCCCTTCCCTTTGCCCTGCTTCCACTGTCTCCTTACAACTAAATTCCATGTGTTTAACAGTGAAATGACCAGGTGCAGAATGAAGATGGCCCTGGCACGTCACTGTAATTGTGTGCCATAGCTGAATGCAGTCTGCATACTTGGGGAAACAGCATCCTGGCAGCCAGTCCTGAGTCAAGGCTTTGCTGAGATGCCTGGGGATACACAGCTCATTCTTGATGGCTCACTGTTTTCTTGCACTGCAGAAATGGTTCTGGACAAGCAAATTTGCTTATGCCTTGTCCGGGTGCTATGAGCCAGACTCAGTGTAGCATGGAATGTCATTTGGATATCAGACTTCCTCGTGTGAGGACAGCCTGTGTGCCTTCCTGTTCTCTGTGAAAAGCCCAGACCCCAGATTAGCTGAAAAATGCTCCCAAGTACAGCAGGTCTAGCAGTCGCTGGCTGGGATTAAGAAGTAGTCTTGGTCTCTGTAGGCCAGGTGGCAGTTTTTACCAGGAGAAAATGACTTGGGAGCTGCCATTGCCCAGCCATCCTCTTCCTCTTCCTCTTTGTATTGCCTTTTTCTGTTTCCCATTGTGAAAAATGCATCCTTTTATAACCACTTCCTCCTCCCATTTGGGGCCCTAGTATGGTGCAGGTGTGAGACAGCTGTTCTGCCAGGTTATTTGTTCCCATGTTGGTATTTGGGAAAGCACCCAAGTCCCTTCTGGCTGTCAGGAGCTGATCACTGTACTGTGGTGATCAGGTGGAGGGCTATTCAAAAGGAATCCCCCAACAGCCCCAATTTTTTTTTTGACTTGCTTCTCTTTATAGTCCCTTTTCCCTCTTCACAACTTTCCCTTTTAGCAGCCTCCTTCCAGTCACAATAAACCACTGGTCTGTTTGTTTACTTTTTCCCACTGATAAGGTTGCTAAAGTAATTTCCATCTGAGTCAACAGAGCAGTAAAGGAGAGGGGGGTGGATTATTTTATCTTCTGATTTTGTCACTTTTATGTTGTCTGGTTTGCATGCCCCAGGTGGGACGATTTGCATGTGCCTTACTGCCATTTGTTACTGGACACTCCCCAGTTCCACACCCCCTGAGCTTGTTAAGAGACAGGTAAGGACTGGCTGCTTACCTGCATACCCCAGGAAATGCATCTCCCCATGCTGTCAGGGATGTCTGCCTTGTCCTTGAGGTACCTTCCCTTAATGTCTTGCCCTGAGCAGCTGCCTGCAATGCAACCTCCTGCCAAGTATGGAGTACTCCTGGGGCATGAGAAGAACAGGCCCATGCAGGAGAAACCGGTGGCAAGGTGGACCCAGGCTTTGCATGCAACTGTAGAGATGTGTAGTCAGGCAGTTGTTCAAGGCACAGCTCCCACAGAGGCGCAGAGGAAGCAGGTTGCACTTCTCAGACTTAATAACATCTGTGTGATTCCTTCCCCTGCTCTCCACACTGGGAAGGGTACTGCTGCCCTCATCGAAGCCTCTGCAGCTCAGTAGCGTACTGTTAAGATTCAAGATTGAGATGAGACTACCAGTGTCAGAGGCAAACAGGTGCTATCATTACCTTTTCTTCTGTTGGGTGCTTTGCCACCTTAGCGGTGCCTCAGGAACAGGTAGACAATAGGTGGCAATCAGACCCTGTTACTGAGCTGAGATCCTGGAGGAAACAGCTCACTCTGCTCTCCTGCTGTTGCAGTCCCTCGGGGAGTGTGCTGCCTGCACCATGCCCTTGGTCAACCGCAGCTGTTTCTCAGGAAGTGCAGGTCAGTGCTAGGATTGCTGCACACCATATGCATTATAGACCACAGGCAGTAAGGTAATGTTATATGGGAGAACTTTATTTTGAAACAGCATGTCAGAACAAAGTAAGTAGAATGTAAATGCCTGGTGGTGTACAGTATCCAGGAAGCCAAGTGAGGCTGCCCCACCTTGGCTCAGTCACACTGTATTCAGCTCCGGCTCTGGCAGTAGCAGCTGTTCTATTGCTGCACTGAAAAAACTGGGGCTCACACTTGTGCTAGCACTGGGCAGAAGCTCTCTGGAAAGCTTCAGGCTATATTCCCCATTTAATGAGTCCAAAATGTACTGACTGTGCTGGCTTGCTGAATGGCACTGTAGGTGTGGACAGGACACAGGAAGGAGTGCATCCAAGCAACAGCTGTCTGAGAGAAGAGTGCTTGGGGTCCAGCTGCAGTGAGCTCTCATGCAGGACCCAGCCAGGGCATTGCTGGTGGCTTGGCACTTGCTACAAACCCATCTGCAAGCTGGGGAGTTGGACGGTGAGACCACCATGGAAGCGGGCAAGTCATCATTGTCATTTATAATGCTGCACTGGAGGACAGCATTCTGGGCTTTACAGTGAATTCACAAGCCCTGTTTTATGCTTATTAAAACACCCTGGTGAAGCTGCTCCTGCAGGATGAGGGCAGTTTGACATTGCTTTGTACTTTTGTCTATCTGCCTGACTTCCTCACCACACTGTCTGCAGCTTTACTGCACTTGCTGACAGTAATCTGTGGTTTGTGGGCTGCACTAGCCTATTCTAAGAAACCATAATTTGAGGCATGTTGGTGATGTGTGCTGATGAGAATGGGAAATACAGGGTGTCGCAGGGGATAGCTGAATAGCAAGGGGACAAGGAGCCCCAGAGTAGCAAGCTTCCTGCAGACTGACTTAGTGACTAACAAAACCATAAAACAAGGAGGAACAAACAATGGGAAGTGACTGTCTGACCACGGACAGGCTTAGTGTCTTGCCTGACCGCTTCCGGCTCAGTGAGTAAGCCTTAGCAGCCAAGCAGAAGCCAAGCTGTAATTGCACGTGAGCAGGCGTAAGCAGTGCCATGGGGTATCTTCACTGCAGGAACTCGTCGTCCTCTTTGGGGAGAAAGGAGTACTCAGAGGAATCTCTCTTCACCACTGCTGGTCTGAGCAATTGGGCAGGAGAAGGAGCCATCAGAAGGGGTGCTACTGTGGCTTTGGCTCTGCTCTGATGCTGCAATGCAGGGAGAAAAATATGAATGCACTTCATGGAAGGAGGGGCTGGCTTCTCCAACAGCTCTCAGCATGCTGTCTTTGTCTGCATGTGCCAGCTGGTCAGCACCTATCTCCCCCATAGCACAAGGATATGCTATACCCCACTCACAGCTCTACCAGCTACAAGTGAATGTTGTTGCTGCCCTATGCTGCTTTCCCTGTACTGTCAGGCTATTGGGGGTTACCCATTTCCCCTCTGCAAGAAGCAGACCAGGAGGACAAGACAGGGTCTACGTAGGCTAGTCAAAGGCAAGAGTCATACCTGCTTGGATTGATGCCGCTCTGGTCGCTGGTCCCTGTGCTGGGCCTGCTGCCTGTGCAGTGGTCTGTACAATATACTCTTCAGGTGTTTGTACAGATTGCTTTTCAGGTGCAAGGGGTTATAAGTAACTTCCACTTCCAAGCTGTTCAGGGCACTCTGCTCAGAAAGAAGAAAGAACCTGGTGGTAATGAGATATGCCAGGTGAAGGCTGCGGGCTTTTATTATCATTATCATAGTTTTTTTCTTTTTTGGGGGGGGCGTGGGGAAGAATTTTTTTTTTTGAGAGATGGATGACACTTCTTGGCATGCTGAAGCAAGATGGGCTCTTTGGTTGTGCTGCAGCCCACAAGGACTGCTCTTAGCTGTGTATAGAGCAACAGGCATCTGCAACCAGGTCTCAGTGGATTTAAGCTTTCCCTTGCAGGATACAGTCCTATCCTCCCCCATGCCTGAAATCAGACAACAAGCTGTAGCACCCAGTCTACATGTTGTTAGCCTCAATAATTCTTCAGTAGATTGCCCCTCAGTAGATATACCTCCATTTGCCCTACCAACTCCACCACATGGTGCTTGCACCTTTCCTTCACAACCAATGCCTTTTCTCTGCTGCCCTCTCAGCCTCAGAAGCTGATAGAAGTTGCCTTCCCACATAGCAGCATTGTTCCAAAGGACAAGCGTTTTTCTGTCTGTGAGGAAAACTGTAGGACATAATGGCTGCTGGGAATAAATTTTGGAAAAGTTCATCATGTTCCAGTCACCACTGGACATTTTCACAGCTGTTTCCTCCTCTGTTCATCTTCTAAGACCTATAGTGAGGAGCCCTGCCCTTTCTGGCATCACCTGAAGCAGACACAGAAAACTCAGGAGAAGAATGTATGGATGCACAAGAGGAAGTGCAGAAGTCTGAAGCTACTGGAAGACATCAAGAGAGCTTTTGTGTTGATGTATCTTATGCCTAAAGCACCTGTCTGCAGTCTGCCATGTTTCCCAGGAGCACGGGAGGTAAGTATGCCTCAGTAGCATTTGCATTCCCTGTGCGTGAAGGTATTGTTACTCAGATCCCTGCTTGTATAGCTGGGATCCTTTCCACATATTTTTGTGTAGGGCCATCAATGACTTACCTCTATAGGGCCCTGCACTCTCTCAGGATGCTCAGCAAGGAGGGCTGGAAAGACTGATGGCATCAGGAGCTCTCTTACAGCGACTGCTTTGACAAGCAGAGTGGCAGAGTCAGAAGGGACAATGATGTAGTAGGAATGCACCACGATGTTCCAGCTTGGACAAGTGTTCTGTGGATCGAGTTTGGCCAAAAGCATCCACTTCCTTTTCTAGATAGCAAACACCAAAATCAACGTGAAAAAAAGGTGCAATAGCCTCTTCCATCAGCATTTTTGCTGTATGGGTTGCTGGGCTCAGGAGCAGAGAGTCATTCATATGTATCAGAATAAGAACACTAATCTGCACTGTGGTTGAGGACAACCTGAATTTTTTCTAATCGAACGCATGACAATTCTTAAGAAAACATCCAAGTTTGATTTAAGACTTGTTAGTAATGGAAAGTCTGCCACATTCCAACCCTTGGTTAACTATTTTCACAGTTAAAAATGCTTGTCTAACTCCTTTCGTGACTTTGCACTCCAAACTGGATTTTTGATAGGCTAGAGCACCTTTAAGATTTGATGTGCTGTATCTTCTTTCCAGTGGTTGCATTGGCTGGAAGGACTTACAAGCCCAACCCTGGCCCATGAGATGAAGCTGCAAATTTTGAAACATGTTTTCTGGTGAAGGCTAGATAGATCTTACTAGATGTGCACTAACAATCCCTTTCTGTGTCAATCCCTCCCCATGAGACTGCAATTTTACACTCACCAGAAGACTATGACATAGAGCATGGAAGCTATGCTGATTTAACTCCAGTTCATCCCAGTCTAGCTGCCAGCAGCTTGTGGGCTTGATGATGAAAGGCAGTCCATACAGTACAGACTCACAGACCCCTTCAGACTTCAGAGCTCTGTAAATGTATAGCTTATGTTAATGAAGCACAGCCAGCATGAAACTGCCAAGACGAGACTGCAGGGGGACGAGTGGCTCAAATGGCTATGGCAGTATCAGCTGCAATACTGCTACAAATGTCTGTAATACTGTGGCCTGCCACTATGAAACCCTGGAAAAAAAGGTCAGTTGCAGTGGAAAGAGCTGCCATCCAAGGCTTTCTTGATGATCAGCATGGAATTCAGCATCCTGCAGCATGCTGCCAGATTCCCTTGTGTCTGTGTTGTCAAGAGCATGCCATGGACCATGTCCAACCCTCATGCATTTTGAATACAAAACAGATTAGTAGTCTGGCTTCTTGGGCAATAGCTCACTCAAGCAGTTACATCCCTTCCTACGTGACTTTAGTATATTGTGGTTATCCTTCACTTAAATGGAGATGTTGTGCTCTGCTCCTGCACACAGCCAGGATCCCACCTCAAACACTACCACATAGATTTCAATACTTAAAGTTGTCCGTAGCACACTTATGCTTCATGACAGAGCTGATAGATACTACGTAGCTGAAGTGCTTTGGATGTGGGCCATTTATGCACAATTACTGAGTGCTCTTCAACTACTGACAGGCTGAGAATCATTTTAAGAAAAATTGTTCAAAAAGAAGTTCAGAAATTACACAACTTTTTAAATAAAAACAAAGCTCAGAAAAGACACTAGAGAGTATCACTCTTCTTGTTATTCTCTGTGCCTACCAGCAGAGCTTGCTGATGGGAAAGCAAATAAATTCTTACCTGAAGTCATGCAGCACTGTGAAGCTTTCATTGCTTTTTTTGCATTTAGGTAGTGAGAGAACAGCAGTATCATATATGGGGCAATGGCTACAACCTACAAGACTTCACGCTGGAAGGAAACAACTGTTACATAAATAATATCTATGTTTTTACACTCAAAAGTGCTAGTGTTGTGGTAACAGTATTTTTTGACTTTGCACACCTGTCAGCATGTGTGGGATGTGCTAATCCATAACATTAAGAGATACAGGGGATGTGGGTGTCTTACAGTTGAATTTTGCTCACAAGCTCTTTGAGTCCCCAGCACTTAATATTGATATTACTGATTCCTAGTTGAAATTGCACAGGAAGAATTAAGGTTACTTCTATACGAGCCTTCCAGTTACCAAGCACAAAGAACATAACACTTACTTTACAACCTGGAGTTTATACAGCACTGTAGCTGGCCAGGCTGTCATCTGGCAGGATGAATTTGAATCAGATGTTTTCATGGTGCCATCAGCAGTCCCCAAAAGCAGAGCTGGATCAAGCAGTCTTTCCTGTAAATCACACTTCAGGCATACTAGGAGAAGGAAATTGGTTTAGACTGCTGGAAATGGCAACGTGTAGCACATGACATGCTAAAAGCACTTACATACACTTAATGTTTTCTAGCAACAGCAACTATTAAGGGAATCATATAATCATGGAATATCCTGAGTTGTAAGGTCACAACAAGAATCTTTGAGTCCCAACACTTGGCTCTATACAGGACTACCTAAAAATTAAGCCATATGTCTCCCTCTCTGGAAGAACAGCGTTAAAGCCTGTGGCAAAAGAACGCAACAAGCTTTCTCCCAAAGGAGCTACCACATGCTTGAGACATTAATGAAACAATGACTGGTTGCTAAACCGCACAGGCAAGTTCCACTTTTGGAGATGTGTGGCCAGCTGAAGAGGGAGCAGAAGCATCTTTCCCAATGCCACACAGGGTTCAGGGCCATACTATTTCCTGCCAGCTTCTCTAGCCATGTTTGTGGAGAAATCTGCTAGACTGAGGATACCAGCACTGGTATAGTAAGTTATATTGCAAGATACACGTTCCATGGCTTTCTAAAGACTTCTTGAGTGTGGGAAGGTGAAAAAACCTGACTGCTGAGAAACCTGGTTTGTCTTGCTAGCTACAGTAATACAATATATTGATTGTGAAATTCAATGTTATGATGAAGGAAAATCAACTTTTAAGAATAAAACATAATTGTCTGCACTGATCTGGAGGCTGTTATGGTAGCTACTATGTAAATAAAAAGTCACACCAAGCTTTCTGATCTGTTTGCTGTGACACCTATCTCCAACAGCCACCAGCACTGACTGCTCTATGAGCTCTGCTTCCAGTCTAGAGCTAGTCTGTGGACCACTAGCAGAAAACAAGTGTGCTTCTACTGCCAAGGCAATGTGAAGTAGCACATTAGAGCCATATTGGAGCAGCATGGAAAGGGGGGGGGTGCTGGTACTGCATGTGCAGATTTCCATGGCAGCATAATACAGCTAACAGCTACTTAGGGGAAGCACTTCTATCTCCTGTAGCTTTTGGTGTTATCAGTGCTTGCCCAAGTGTGGGTTAGGAACTTGGTGTTAGGCTTTTAAAAGGAAAAACAAACCAAAACAAATATATAAATATATATATATATATTCCTTATAAATATTCCAGTGTGTTGGCAGGTCTAGCTATGTTACCTATTTCAGTTCTAAGTCAATAAATAAAAATACATGCCAAGTCACTTTGTAAGACAGCTTTTACTTAAGTGACCTTTAGCATCAAGCACAAGAAACACAATTTTAGAGCTATGTAACAGCCAGAAGGTCTCTGGCTCTCAGTATGTAAGGCCCCTTTACTTTGATCCAGTGGCTATAAAGTCACATGCTCTTCAAAGCACATCTTAGCTGCAGAATGGAAATGGACTATAGCATCAGCAGCCACAGTACACAACAACTTAGACACATTCTAAGGAGATGGCCCCTCAGACTCAGACAACAGAAACTTCAGACATCTTTCAGTGTCACCCAGAGGCCTTACTTGAATCTCAATATGTAGGGGAACATGCCCAGGACAGGCCTGGGTAATCATTAAGGTTGTGGGAGTCAGGATCCCCTGCAGAGAGGGAGAAAAAAATAAATACTTAGGGTGGTCTTGGGTGCAGTGGCATAGCTGGAGCCTCCTGATGGAAGGAGGAGATGGAGGTGTTCTCTCTCTGAGCCACAGTCATGAAGCCATGTTTTAAACAGCATCTCCAAGCTGATGACATTGTCCTCTATGGTTTGCAGATCAATGTCCATTCCAAGGATTGCAATGTCTGCAGGGAAAAATGGTGAAAATATTTTCAGCAATAGAAAAGAACATTCTGCATTTTCCACTACACTATACCCCATTAGTTCCTCAAATGCTTTCACAAAGGAGGTGCTTCAAAAGCCATTACCGTGCAAATCATAACACAGAACTGTGACACCTGCCCTCTTAGAAGAACTTTGCTATAAGCTGAGCTGCTCCACAGGTCAAATCAGCAACTGTCTTCATCACTGGGGCAGATGCAATTGCTACTACCATCTTCAGAGGAGTAGATGTGACACATTATCTGCTGGAGTAAGTGGTTATCTTAGCACTGACCTTAGGGACTTTTCTTTAAAGTTTAAACCATTTGCTCCTTTTCAACAAGCAAGGGACACTGGATGCATGATGTTATGACAAATCAGAGAAACTGCAAAACAGAAATGCTATTGAAATGGAGTACTTTGTAGTAGTGATGGAAAAGTACTACTCCTCATATAGAAGATGAATGTTACTTTGCAATATGGACCCACAACAAAATTGCTAAACACCCTCAATGCATACTTAAAGAAGCAGCTAGTCACAATCCTGACAAGAACAGAAGCAAAACTTGACCTGGACCTGCACAACACAGAAGACATGGTTCAACACATTACTATTGAAGTACTGGTTGGTAACAACAATCATACAGCAGAACATCCATGTCGGTAAAACAACAGGCAAAGCTATCCACCATGGTTACTTTCATTTCAAATAAGAGAAATGCATAAAATTATGAGGTTTGTTCAAAATAAATTAAAAGAAGTTAAAAATACCTAGCAAGTATTTAAGCCACCATGATGAAGGTGCAGAGCAAATATATATGATCTCTTCACAACATTTAGAAATGGGCAAATGTAGGCTGGACAGCAGAGTCAGGAACTTCATAAACAATATGAAACCCCTCAATATAAATTAAATAAATAAATAAATAAAACCCTTAACTGTCTAAGTAATAGCTGAAATGAGGAGGTGGCATACAGTCTAGCAGATAAAATACATTTTAAAAATGATAAAAAATAAAATAGGTGAAAGTGGGAAAAAATAGAATCTGATGAACAATTTGCAAAATGCATAAGACGTATAATATGGGTGTTTATAAACAGAGGAGAAACAGTGTGTTTACATTACTCGGGTCACCATACAACTGACAATGAATGCATAGCAGAAATAGCTTTTTTGTTTGTTTGGTTGGTTTCCCAAATGTGTTCACCAGTTCAGCTGGAGACTAAAATGCAGTGCTATATTCATCTGCCATGAGAAATCTTTTCTTTATGCCTTAGTATTTATAGGTTGCAAACATGATACTATGCATCCTCTCCTCCATTAAAATAAATTAAAAAAAAAAAAAAAAAAAAAAGAAAGGGAGAGAGAAATTCATTAATCTCCCTCTAGATGGCAAATAATCTAAAAGAGACTGTAATCTTCAAATGGTCTGCAACTTGCAACTTGTTGTTTGTCCATCAGAGTAGGATGGCCTAACAATTGTTTCTCCTTGCAGCCTTGAGGAAGTCATTGAGCTCAGGTAGGCTGTACTTCTGCAACAAAGTAGAATCAACTCCTACCCACCACTGTCCTTGCTACTGAAAGCCTTTCCTTCTTAAAGTCTGGTCTGACTGTCCTTGGTTTCAGGCACATTGAATTCCTTTTTTTTTTATTTTATTTAATAACAGAACTATTACTGTTGTCAGGCTCTTGCCCTGATGCTAGGATCCTTGTTCTTTTTTCTCTGCAGAATGCACCTGGAGACCTTGCTGGCTGTATTTCAGCTGTGATGAACTCTCTAGATTTTTAGATGTAAGTGTCTCTCTGGGATATGCACTTACATATTAATGCAGATGGCATTAGTAGTTCAAAAGACGAAGCACCAGGAAATGCACATAATTTACTTTAACAAATGCTTTATACATAAGTGACAAGGGGAATTAGCTGTGTTTTGAGTGACAGTGTTTTGCAGCTGGTAAATGTTTTAGTTATTTCCTCAGTAAATATTTTCCTATTTTTTAATTTTCTCTAATAGATATGTAGCCACTTATACATCTTAAGTCAACACAATACATGGCAATTGTAAAAAGAAATTCATTGGATTCACTGGTGTCCAAAGGAAGATTGTGTTGGGATGCTGATGCCTGCTGTGTGATGGCTCTAGGAATCCCTGAACACCAGGTATACAAAACCATTTATTGGTTGTCAGTCTGCAGAGCATATAGAAAAAGGTTCCCTTGGGCTTGTAGAAGATGGATTATGTTCATTAAAAATGTATCAGTGCTTCAACTCCAATGTGTGTATTTTTCTTTTCCCGAAAGACAGATAGGGCCAGCATCGATATGACATAATATTAACCATCATTTGCAAATGGTTTAGCAATACCCAGGCGCTCTAAGTGTTCACAATGGGGTAGGGACAAGACAGACATAGTGATATTTACTGTGAAAACCATTAGAGGCCAGTCCACTGCATCCTACTTATTACAAGTACACACTATTCCCTCTACAAAAGCTTTATGTATTGGTCTCTTTATCAGACTTATATCGTGGTCTCTGCTTCAGCCTGCAGTCTGCCAAGCCCTAATGTTTCACCATTAAGGAAATACCATAGATTTAGTCTATTCCACAGAGGAGTGGCTTTGCGGTTTGAAAAACCAATCCTTACTGCTTGTCACATGGTCTCTGTCTAGAAATTCACACTCCTAGAGAGGTTGCTGTTGTAAGGAAAATAAAAACAGCAAGCATTTTTCATCCAAGACAGGCTGTTCTTCATCTTCCAAGCTATTCTAAGACTTGCTAACCACGGGGCCTCAAAATATAGCTCTTTTCTACCTGCGTTAACCTCGAAATGAGCCTATGAAAGTGGATATCCTGATTCTGCCTTTCTTCTTTCAGTGCTATAGGAAATTGTAACTGCATGTTGCTTTACCTGTTAGGGCAAATGAGAGAGGAAAATTTCTAGCTGAGAGTAAAAACTCAAAAATCAGGTGCTTTCTCACAATGCAGAGTTAGCCTCTCCAAATCTTCTAGGATTTGGAAGAAGCAATTTGTGAGAGTAAAATAACACAGACCACATTCACTAATGGCCCAGTAGGAACCCTTGCAGTGGATTAGAATCTCACTGTAGTATATGCAGTACAATCAAGGCAACAGGATGATATATGTCTTGAAGAGTTTACAGCCCTACAGAAGATCCAAATGAAGAAAGCAGGGTAATACCATATATTCCATGGGACTCTATCATGGAAATACTAGTGTCCCACTGGATTGTTCATAAATGCATCTTGAAACCATGGTATACAAATCCAAGATAATACACTAATGTCCAGACAGGTGTCACAGCTGTTATGTCTTTAATGACTAAACTTCCAGCTTTCTGTCTGCACCTTCCCCAGTGTAATTGTCTGTCTTGATGACAATAGTCAGCAGCATATTCAACACTATATGTATTTATTTCTTGCATACATTAAAAAAAATCCAGCCCAGACCAGATATTTGACAAGCCCAGCTTAATGAGGCTGCTTCTGTGAACCTGGCATTCACCACAGACAACTGTTTCATAGCAACAGAAAATTAGAATTTCATAGTCTGAAATTCAATGTATTGTATCTCCATTTATTTTTTTCACTCCATTTATTGGGCAAAAGGGCTACACAACTTTACTTTAGACAATAGAGAGGGGTTTTGCATGTTCTAAAGCAGTTTTGTGACTAAGAGGCACACAGCATTTTCTGTTTTGTAGTGTCTAGCTTTCCAAAGCCTCTCTGTAGGGTTCTGTGGAACACCAGCACAATGCAAAGTCCTGATAATAATCCTCCTCATCCGAGAAGTCAGCATTTGCAGCTACCTAAAATGCTGCCCTCTTCCCATATGGACTAGATCAGTGTTTGTAAAGAACACCTCAGCCTCAGAGCTGTAGGCAACAGCTCTTTCCAAAATCATTTTGTAATTTGCAGATCAGGTGCTGTTGGTGCTCTGACGTCCTGAATTAATTCTAAAATCATGTCATTGTGACAGAACCCTGATCCTCTTCCTTATGATTCAGCGACAGCAGTGCTGCTCAGGAAGAAAAACAGCCGTATCCTCAGGGCAGCAGGGAGGAACACTCTCCCTGAGCCCTCTGTTTTAAAACAGGCAGAGTCCAGAATAACCACCTATGCCTTACTGAGGGAGACAGTCCCTTCTGGGCAGGAAGCTTTCAGCATGTAGTAACAGTGCTTGATTATAGAGTTCAGAGTTGGATTAAGCCTGGCCAGCAGCTTACTAGGAGGAGAGGTGGCAAAGAGAGCAACTGTCACCTGTGGCAAAATGCAACCAGTATGTGCTGTGCTGCAAATAAGAGAAAACCAGTGCAAGCTCCTGCTATTTAGCAGTCACTTTATCAGCCTTCATAAAGAGCTGAAATAACTGAGCAGATTTTAAAGTCAGGTAAAATGAAATACAGAAATGAAAACTGCAGTTAGAGCAGCATTGTGTTGTACAGGCTTCTGCACTAAACTATTGTGGTATAGGACTTCTGTTCACCGCCTGGCTGATTTATGTAGAGACTGTTCAGAATCATTTCCTATGAAACAAAAAGACTCAAAAGAGAAGCTATTAGGAATTCCTGGTTTTGAATTTCTCATTACTATAGCTTAAATTCTCACTGCTGAAAGCACACAGATTGGTGCAGAAGTTTTTTTAGAGATAAGGCCAGGAAAAATATCATTCAGGTTCTGGGGTGTACTTAGGACCAAAAGGAATCTGTGATCTACCTAAAACAGTCTCAACCCCTACTCTGACAAGTGTCTAGAAATTTGCTACTGCAACCAGGAATAAAGGAAGAGGAGCTAGAGACAGGTAAGGAAACAACATCCAATATGGTCTGTCATGCTGTAAAAAAATACTGCCATTGCTAGTAACAGACCTTACCCTAACTTTGCAAAGAATAGTGACTCAGGTTTATCGAACTTGTTGTGAGAACCTGTCACATGAACTGAGGCTTGGTATCATGTGTGTCTTGTTAGTGTGGAGTTTGAGTGTGAGATAACAGCAATGGTTTTTAAAATGGAGAAAAACATTGAAAAAAAATATTAAAAAATTGAAAAACATGGACAGTAGGGCTTTAAGGAACTTACTGATAGGCACTTTTACTGGTTACAGAGGATGTATAACCTTAAGAGATCAGGAAAAGATGACCTAAGCACAGAAGAAAAGCAGCAGCAGCTAAGCAAGAATAATAACAGTAACAAAAACAGCTAATCATAGAATCACAGAATCATAGAATCATAGAATATCCCAAGCGGGAAGGAACCCACAGGGATCTTCGAGTCCAACTCCTGGTTCCATACAGATCTACCCCAGAATTCAGACCATATGACTAAGAGCACAGTCCAAATGCCTCTTAAACTGACAGGCTTGGTGCCATGACTATATCCCTGGGGAGCCTGTTCCAGTGCGTGACCACCCTCTCGGTGAAGAACCTTTTCCTGATATCCAGCCTGAACCTCCCCGTCACAGCTTGACACCATTCCCTCTGGTCCTGTCACTGGTCAATAAAGAGAACAGATTGCTGCTTGCCCCTCCACTCCCCCTTGTGAGGAAGCTGTAGGCCACGATGAGGTCTCCCCTCAGCCTCCTCTTTTCCAGGTGGAAGAGGCCAAATGACCTCAGCCGCTCCTCATACGTCTTCCCCTCTAGGCCTTTCACCATCTTTGTAGCCCTTTGGACAATCTCCAATAGTTTCACATCCTTTTTTGTACTGTGGTGCCCAAAATTGCACACAGTACTCGAGGTGAGGCTGCACCAGCACAGAGTAGAGTGGGAGAGTAAGTGCACAACTTGGTCTGGAAGAGTAACTCTTCCTAGTGCAGAGGAATATGTAGTCTAGGGGCAAAACAAAAGGTTAGTGTTTACCATTATGACTGTCTGAGTGTGTGCTATCCCCACAAACTCTGGGGAGGCATTTATTCTCTTTAATTCCTCAATAAAGCTGTATTGCACATGAAATCATTTTTTGGTAATACCGAGAGATGAAATAGCGTGTGAAGTCCTATGCTAAGTCTGCCCAAATGTGATAATGCTTCCAGATAAGTGTTGTAGTACAAGTGTCTTGCTGTTTTCCGTTTCAGTAGTTCCCACTGAAGTGAGTGAAATTAAATGATAGAAAAAATAGTAGATATTGGACAAAACCAAGAAGTAGTGGTTGTCCTGCTGTCCAAAACCACGATTTTTCCAAGTCCCTTGTTTGTCTTATACTCACCATTGCTGCTGGGCTCTTCTGCTAGCATACACTGTTCCACATCCTCAGGCTCCAAAAAGCCTCTCTTCGAAACCTCAATGACTTGTATTCTTCTCAGACTCACAAGGTCTACATCCTTTAACTTCTTTTCCAGATGCTTTACCATTTCTTTTCCTGACTGGCTTGTCAAAATTATGATCTGAAACACAAATTACAGACTGTAAGAGCTGCCTCTGACCCTAATCCTCTGTTGCAGCAATGATGCTGAGCTGCTCTCTGAATAGCACAAAGGAGAGAAATGTATAATCTATTCAAAAGCAGACTTAAAAGCGTAGATTTTTGAGCCTTAGCTCTTTTGTAAGCCAATATAGTATATTCAGAGGTTTGCTGTGGGAACATCAACAGTATTTGTGCTGCTGTTGGAAGAATATGGAACAACCAACAGCTGCCTTATAGAATATACTTTGCACTTAAGGGCAGTGAGTCAACGTATGTATAGAAGTGCTTCTGCCTGAGTTCTTCTGAAGGAAAGCACCACTTCCCACTCCTGCATCAGTTATAGTTCAAGATTAAATCTGTCTGTCTCACTTGAAGGCTGGATGTGAATTATTAATATATAATAATATATGTGTGTATGTGTGTGTGAATATAGTCTATCCTAAAGGTGTTTCCATAGTAAAGTATAACTTCTCCATCTAAATGTATCTCTGGTGTTTGGCTCTGAGGTATTAAGAGTGAAGTAAGGCTTACGATCTCCTTTTAGGAATTACTGGAAAAGGTTAACAAGGACTGTTCTTGAAGTGGGGGGTGCTGGACTTTCTGCAAGAGACTATTATCATCTGTGGAGATATAGACAGAGCATTTGCTATACTGATGCACAATTATTTATTCAAAAGAACGGATGCATCTCATCTGTAGCTTATCACCTCCCATTTACCCTTTTCACAACCTGATTCACATTAGCACATGCCAGTCAGAGAGCAGGAGAAATATATTACCACATACAAAAGCTGAGATAGCTACTGTAACTTATCTTCCTATTACTACAGTTCCTCAATATAATCTCTGAATACCATTATACTTCTCAATCTGACCAGACTGGACATTGGGAAAAGGCTTTTCACCAACGGGGTGGTTGGGCACTGGAACAGGCTCCCCAGGGAAGTGGTCACAGCACCAAGCCTGTTGGAGTTCAATAAGTGTTTGGACAATGCTCTCAGACACATGGTCTGATTTTTTTTTATTTTTTTTTTGTGGGGGGGAGGGACGAGTGGTCCTTTGGGGACCCAGGAATTGGACTTGATGATTCCTGTGGGTCTCTTCCAACTCGGATATTCTATGATGCTGTGCAAAAGAATGGTCTGCTGGAGACTTGAAAAGTACTATTCATCTTAATGCATGCTCACTGTGTTCCCTGTTCCATAGCTGCTGCTGAGACTTGGCCCCACTGATGCTGCTGTTTTTTTTTCCCCTCTGAAGTGAGGATTATTCCAAAGAGTACGCATTTTCAATAGTTTTTATAAAATGTTTGGGTTTTGTATGACTGTGGTTTGTAACAAAGTCTACCTCCTATGCCTACTAGCCAGCTAGAAATATTCTTCCCTCTATGTGGTTTTACTGTTGAGAAAAGGCACATTGCCTGAAGACTGCATCTGATTTGCACATGCAAGTTGCTAGTGGTGCTCTTGTGCTACAAATGCTGGCCATCATGGTCCCACACTAAAGAAACTATACTTCTAACATAACCATAACATCTCCTTAAGCACCTCACCTTCCTGCTAGGAGTTCACATGCAAGCATACAGCATCACCAGTATCTATCCATACCCCTGTCCTCTCCCTAAAGCAGCAGCAGGCCACAGGGCAGCAGGGGGGTGGTGTAGCACAGCAGGCAGCCTGGTGCAGCTGCACTCTGGTGAATCCCATCAGAACCTGTAGACTTACATACATCCAGCTGGAGCAGCAAATCATGCACAAGTTTTGGATTTTCTCCTTACAGAGGTGAACAACATCCCTGCAGTCCTCCCACGTTACCTGACCTTGCTTCCAGCAACCATACACTTTTTTTTTATGCCTAAGCTTTAGAAGAAGATCCCTGCTTAGCCAAGCTGGCCTTCTACCCCTCCTGCTTGACTTCCACATTTTGGAATTGCCTGTTCCTGTACTTTTAAGAGGTGGCATTTAAAAAGTGACAACCACTGGTGTACCCTAAAGTCTTCAAAAGCAGATGCCTGGGGGATTTTACTAACTAGTTCCCTGAGCAGCCTGAAGTCTGCTCTCCCCATATCCAGGGTTGAAATTTTGGTGGCAGCCTTCCTCCTATCACCAAAAATTTTAAACTCAACTATTTCATGGGCACTATGACCAATTTGACTGCCAATCACCACTTTACCCACTAGACCCTCTCAGTTTACAAGCAACAAATCTTGGAGGATGCCTTTCCTAGTAGGCTCCCTTATTACCTGTACCAAGAAGTCATCATCAGTTTATCTTATCAATGTATATAACTACCTGAAGTGAGGGTGCAAAGAGGACAGAGCTATCTCTGCTTGAGCCAGTCTTAAATGCTTGGAAAATAAATTCATTTTTCTATATTTTAAAGTAAGTCGTTCTCCATAAATATCTCAAACCCAAATTTATTTCTTATCCATGAGCATCCAGAGATTGCAACATGGGTATTTTGGTGGGCTTAATTACTCTTTCCCTCCCATGGTCTTTAGATATTACACAGACTATCATCTTAATGCGTCAACAAGTGGCAAAGTCACAAGTCTGATAGATGGCTCCTATCATCTTCCCAATGTTTTCTTACCTCAACAGAACTATTTGTTGAGCCTCCTACCACTGTGTGTCTGCTGTATTGCTTGAACTGCTGCAATCCATCTTGCACAGCCTGTACCACTCCATCTCCCCCCTGCGGGAAACAGCCTTCTCTTGGTAGTGAACGGAGCTCTGAAATGCAGGCTTGAACTCGTGCAAAGCTTTCCTTCAGTTGCTGAAAAACAATATTCAATGAAATTGAAACACAAAGAATGTCAACCATAATATGAAATATTTTTCCATAATTTGGAATGAGGCCTTTGAATTCACAGCAGTGAGATAAGACATGGCCCAGGAGCTTTTTACTAGTCATAAAGCCATGAACAGTGATATGAATTGACCCCTGGCCATATCACCATTGTCATACCCATACTCCATCACTCATCAGGCTGTGTACCTCTGGGACCTGCACACTGGAGAGCTTGAAGTCAAACTGCATTGTCAGGTCAAAAAGGGGGTCCACAGACTAATGGGTAATGGGTCCATAATCTGATAGCAAGGAGAATAACTTCAAACATATCCTTCATCATTCTTAATACAGCAGCTGTGGAACTGGGGGGCACAAGGAGAAAGAACAACAGAAAGTGCTTGGGCTGGGGTACTCCTCCAAAACAGCCTCTCCTTTTGAGACTGAGCTAGTGGGCTGCTGGTCAGACCCAGTAAGGCGTTTCTTGTGCTCTTGTAATGCTCTTTTAGAATATGCACCACAGTAATAATTCTCAGAGCAGATGCTGATGGAAGGTCTGTGGACCCTCCTGCTTCAAAAATGAGATACCAGAGCAAGTATTAGAAAAGAAAAGTTATTCTGTAATTGTCATTTGAAAACATTTTACTCTTTCATGGAACAACTACTACTCTATAATGGCTGCCCAAGGACAGCTGGTCTGACTCATTATAGCAAGATGAACATTACAAATGCACAGTTTATTAACCTGATGAGTTCCACAGTGCTTCTTTGTGTCAGTCTCATGTACTGCAGGATATTGGGCCATATTCTCACTGTCTGCTATTGTGATTTAGATTACTTATAGTCCAGGGCTACCAAACCCATATATCACATATGTTGCTCATCACTTCCTTGAAGCTGGTATCATTTTATACTGATCACCTAAATCTGTAGAAAGCAGTCTGAAAATGAACCAGGCTGGCCACAATTCTGGTAGGCCCCTTACACTCTGTTTCCCTGAGCCATATTAGTTAAAGCTACCTAGTAGCTGTTACCAAGCCATGTCCTTGCTTTAGCATAGATGTGACAAAGCAAGAGCGCACCCAGGATCCAAAGGTGTGTGGAACATAGCTAGCCTAGCATTTACACACGTCAGCTCACCTGGGCTCAAGAACTCAAAGTTGACAAATAACCAGCAAGCAACCTGGCAAATTATGGCCACAGGGAAAACTACCAATGAACTGTAGCAAATCTGTTTGAAGCAATATAAAACAGTACTGCCAGAAGTCACTTTCCTCACAGAAGAGGCAACAGCTGAACGAATGCTTCATTTGCTTTAGAAACTTGGCACTGATTCATTAAGCAGCTCCTGAGCAGCCATGGTTTACAGCATGGCCTTTTAGGGTGACTGAGTTACGAACCAGGTAGGCTGAAGCTTGTCACAGGCAGCTCGGATGGCTCTGCAAACAAGGTGAGGCAGAAAGATGGGACAGCCCAAACCTCTCGTCAGAATGGTGATGAGCAGTTTTAAGGAAAGTCACCACACTTTATACTGACTGTATTCCACAGTGGGAGAAATGTCTGGCCCATTATCTCAGTTCTCCTGTGAGGCTGGGAACCTTATGTACATGCACAGAGCCATGATGCTCTTCAGAGTGCTATAGTAAAACTCCCTACAGTTCAGATGCTTGCCCTCAATCCCAAGAGGCAGTTGCAGCTCACAGAGATGTAAACCATCTGTCCCAGGTCACGTATTGCTCCTCAGTGGCAGAACAGGGCTCAGCATGTGCTACAGGGCAGCCAAAAGCCCAGTTAACTACCTGTGTGTCTTGGAACTGGCACCGGCAGAGTTGCATTTTCTGTTGCATGCATACAGCTGCTTTAAATATTAACTTAGGCTGGTCTATGCAAGCTGCAGTTTCAACTCTGGAATGTACTTGAGACATCCCTGCTGCCCATCTCCAGGGAAAAAGAGTAGGAAGATATGGTTTAATGGAGGACTTGTTAGTGTTAGGTTGGACTTGGTGACTTGTTGGACTTGGAGGACTTGCTAGTCAGAGGTTGGATTAGGTGATCTTGGAGGTCTCTTCCAACCTAGATGATTCTGTGATTCTGTGAAAATTGCCCATCAGTTGGAGGTGATCTCAGTCCTTACCCACTTACACATTTAAAGTTTCTGTCCCTTTAATGTTCACTCTGCCTCTTGTCACCATCTGTTGTTCTCCATTGTTATTTATTTTATTCCTAGTTTCCCTTTCTTTGGCATCACCTCTCCCTTTCCAGGGAAGCTCTTTGGAGTGCTTAGAGTTAGGCCATTAGAGGAGATCAGTAGGAATGCAGACTCTAAACTCGTGCCTGGGGAAGACTGAAAAAAGGGCAACCATACATGACACTTCCTCATGTACTCTCCCAGCCTCTGTTTTTAGCTCTGGGGGTTTCCTGACCTCATATGATTTGTCTAATAAGCAACCTCCAATATATATCTATCTTGGTTTCTCACTGAGAACTATCAAGTTATTCTCTAGCTAGATCAGAAAATTAAAGTGATAAACATGCAATATTGACACATGGGTACATTCAGAAGTACAGAAAAAGTGAAGGAGCACTAGTATTTCTGGAGAAGGGTGAAATGGAATAGATGTTTAGCAGACAGAGATATAAAATTGGTCCTGTTCTGAGAAGCTACAGAGGACTAGAAATCATTTATAACAAAATGAAAAAAAAGGTCCATCAAAGATTGCCATCCTCCTATACTTTAATGTCCCTAAAAGGGAAAAAACAGTTCTGAAAAACAGCCCTCAGTACATCAGCAGATGTTTGAATAGAGATGGCTTAGTAGGCAGAACACCCAGGCAAAACTGGAGGGCTGTGCCTATCAACATGGCATGCGGTATTGGCCCAAGTCTTTGGGTGGATCACAGAATCACAGAATTTCTAGGTTGGAAGAGACCTCAAGATCATCGAGTCCAACCTCTGACCTAACGCTAACAGTCCCCACTAAACTATATCCCTAAGCTCTACATCTAAACGTCTTTTGAAGACTTCCAGGGATGGTGACTCCACCACTTCCCTGGGCAGCCTGTTCCAATGCCTCACAACCCTTTCAGTAAAGAAGTTCTTCCTAACATCTAACCTAAAACTCCCCTGGCTCAACTTAAGCCCATTCCCCCTCGTCCTGTCACCAGGCACGTGGGAGAACAGGCCAACCCCCACCTCGCTACAGCCTCCTTTGAGGTACCTGTAGAGAGCGAGTGAGATCTGCATGAGCTTGGGCACACACTTTGCAGGCTTGGACAAGTCTCTTGGACACATTATGGCAAAAGAGTTGATGTGATTACCAATCAAGCAAACAGGAGGAGGGGATACTTTTTAGCTCTCTTTACAGCATTGCTGAGACTGGTATTGGAATGCAGCATCCATCTCAGTGACCATATTTTGAATCAACTTTGAAAAAGACAGAAGAGTGAATACAGGGAGGGGCTTGGAAGTTATTAAGGGACTGTAAAAATGCCTTGCAGTTAGACTCATATTTTTTTCTCTTTCATTTACCAGCTAGAAGATTACAGGGGAACCTGATTATCTCTAGAGGAAGAAAAAGCAAGATATAAGCAGGTTTTTCAGTCAAGCCAAAAGAGGAAATATATGAACAAATCCCTGGAAGCTAAAGCCAATAAATACAAATTAGAAGCTGGCTGCAAGTTTCGCAATGACAATGATTAACCAGTGAAAGAAATTATCAACAGAAGTAGATTATTCTCCATCTTGTAATATCTTCAGATAAAAACTTCATGTCTTTCTGGAGAAAATGCTTTAGCGAAGTATGGCTATTTTAGTGAAATATAATAGCCTATATAATAGGCAGGGTTCCTCTGTCTTAAAAACAAAACAAAACAAAACAAAACAACAAACACCTATGATTATCAGAATGAGTTGTTTTTTACATAAAAAGACAATCTATCATAAGCAGCAGAAGATTCACATGATTCATACGAGGGCAAGTGGGGGGATTGTGTCAGTTGTACTCTAGTGATCCATGATTACTGAATGAGATCTGAGTTTGTTTTCAGCCAGCACAGGTTGGAACAGTGTCAGCACTTCCCTAGTAAATAAAAAAGCAGGTGTTTGGCCCTAAACACATACAAATTAACTTGGACAAAAGGCAAAATCACAGAAAACAGGCCTGGAACAAGTTGTGATACAGAATGCCTAGTCCATCCCATATTTCCATGCCAGAATGGATTATATCTAAACTCATCCTAAGAAGTGTCTGTTCTTAAAGACCCTAATCAGAGTGGTTTCACAATCTCCCCAGTAAATGTTCTCTGGTGTCATCTTAGTTATCTTGTCATGTTCTCTATAACCCATTATGCAAAATGAACAATGCCATTTAATACAGTCTCCTTGCAGATCCCATTTTCTAAATTCATTGTTAGCGTTGGCCTTTGATTATTTTTTTTCCAGTTGGCGTCTGCCTCTCTTGAGATGTGAAAACTTGACAAAATATTTCAGAATGTTTTTACCATTGCTGAATAAAGTGGAAGGGTTAATACTGGGTGTTCATACTACCTTACATAAATGAGAGTGGTTAGTATGACCACAGTAGGATGACTTCTTAGATTCACATGAACTTTATGATGCTTTCCAAACCCAAACTTTTATTGTAGAGCTGCTACTAATTCTCCGTCTGTGTTTATTCTGCAGCATATCCCTATGTGAATGAAGCACTTGTTCTTATTGACTTAGATCAGGATATTTCTCAAATTTGGCAAAAATACTTTGAATTCACAGAATCACAGAATCACAGAATTTTTCTAGGTTGGAAGAGACCTCAAGGTCATCGAGTCCAACCTCCAACCTAACGCTAACAGCCCTCCACTAAACCATATCCCTAAGCTCTACATCTAAACGTCTTTTGAAGACTTCCAGGGATGGTGACTCCACCACTTCCCTGGGCAGCCTGTTCCAGTGCCTCACAACCCTTTCAGTGAAGAAGTTCTTCCTAACATCTAGCCTAAAACTCCCCTGGCTCAACTTAAACCCATTCCCCCTCGTCCTGTCACCAGGCACGTGGGAGAACAGGCCAACCCCCACCTCGCTACAGCCTCCCTTGAGGTACCTAAAAAGAGCGATAAGGTCGCCCCTGAGCCTCCTCTTCTCCAGGCTGAACAAGCCCAGCTCCCTCAGCCGCTCCTCGTAGGACTTGTTCTCCAGGCCCCTCACCAGCTTCGTCGCCCTTCTCTGCACCCGCTCAAGCACCTCGATGTCCTTCTTGTAGCGAGGGGCCCAAAACTGAACACAGTACTCGAGGTGCGGCCTCACCAGAGCTGAGTACAGGGGGACGATCACCTCCCTAGCCCTGCTGGTCACGCTGTTCCTAATACAAGCCAGGATGCCGTTGGCCTTCTTGGCCACCTGAGCACACTGCTGGCTCATATTCAGCCGACTATCCACCATCACTCCCAGGTCCTTCTCTGCCTGGCAGCTTTCCAACCATTCCTCTCCCAGCCTGTAGCTCTGCTTGGGGTTATTGCGCCCCAGGTGCAGGACCCGGCACTTGGCCTTGTTAAACTTCATGCAGTTGACCTCAGCCCATCGGTGCAGCCTATCCAGATCCTCCTGCAGAGCTTTCCTACCCTCAAGCAGATCGACACACGCACCTAACTTGGTGTCATCTGCGAATTCTGATCCTTTCCCCTTAAAGGTCTGGAACAGCCCCCAAAGTGGTAATATTCGTATAATCAACTGGTATACAGGCAATTTCACCATCCAAATTATTGCAGGTGAAGAGTTGTGATTGGTAAGTATGAAGCAGCACAGACAGTGCAGGAAGTAGCATATGGGAGAGTGCAACAGATGGTACAGAAAGGAACAGTACAAAACCTAATTTATGCACATGAGCAACTTCACAGATCAAAAACATGAACCTTCTCCTTTTAAACACCATTCTCTCATAAAACTCACTTCTTCCATGAAGTCTAACAGGCTTTGCTCTTTGAGAATGGTTATTTTTTTAAATATAAATTTGTAGGAAATCATAACTTCCTTTACTGAACTGCAACAACATATTGCATTCATGTTTGCTACATCCCAAGAGACATAATTTCACACCTACCACAAAGGGAAGCAAACATTCCTGCTGGTTCTGTACCACATAGATGCTAAGAAGGGGAACACGGCAGGGACCTGTCAATCTGCATGCCAAACTGAGTGTGTTTTCCAGAGCTTCAGAGAGTACAGAACAAGTGTTGTCCCAGGAAGCTGATGTGACATCCACAATGAGAATCCGTGATGGCTGCTGGCAGTGTGCTTTAGTATCAGGAAATGTTTTCCGTGTTTCTGAGAATAATTTTCTGGAATTCATGACTTCTGTACATAGGTAGTAGACATCCAGTTACCCTTCTGCATCTGAGCTGGAAAAATTGACAAATATCAATGAGTGCGACTCTCCTTTTCCCATTCACTTGAAAGCAATGTGAGAAATAGCAAGCAGTAGTGAATTAGACTTCAATAGCTTTCACCAAAGTATTTGTTCATACTTTAGGATAAACCCATGCAAATATAAGGGAAAATGCATAAGGTCAGAAAACAAAATGGATCAACCAAAAAAAAATGCATAGCAAATATACTTGTGCAGCTGTAACTGGAGCAGTTAATGTTGCTAGCACAGCCATGCCTAGCTCATGGACAAGCTATGTGATACAATCCTCCAGTATGACTCAGGTGTGTGGCAACAATCTCCAGCACAGCAGTGATTTCCAACAGCTGGTGGATAAAAGGACTCTGAACTAGTACTCCTGCTTTTGCAGTGGCCAAGTGATCATACCCAATATCCAGATGAGAACACAGCCCCCACTCCTTGATGAGACAAGTAGCTGTCATATCCAAAAAAGGCCATCACGATGCAGAAATAAAATAGTGCGTATACATCAGTTTTACATCGTGAACCATGCAGAGCCAACCTTTCTTTGGAGTTTCTAACACACAAAGTTAGCTCTCTGCATTAACAAAAGCCTCAATGAATGTAGCACTAAGGTTGCCTGCAGTGTCTCATGTTCAAGCACATGGAGTACAGCAACCGTAAAAATCTGGAATGTCAGAAACTCCAACAGAAAGTATTTTCCAGCCAAGCACCAGCTTTGATTCCCAGAACTGGCTAGAGACACTGGGAATACTGTGTATGGAGGTGGATGTGCTTAACCTGTGTCACAGAGCTGTGCCAAACAATGCAGAGATTTGTCAGAACAGCTTGATGGAGCTGTCAGCATTGCAGACAACAGCTTGCACACGGAAGCAAAGAAAAGCAGAAGGCTCCTGATTTCTTGGATCCCATGTGTGTGGGAAGAGAGGTGGTGCATGTTCCAGTGCCCTGAGAGACCACAGATCACCTGGTATGAGAACAAAGCACATGGACCTCTTTTTGTGTGCTTTCTTTCAAATATCCACCCTTTCATCTGGAAGCACAACTGCACTTCTGCATGCATAAGGCTCAGCTGGTGCTGTTTTGAGAGACTTCCCCACAATATTTAAGAAAATTTGACTATTTTTGAGAAATTTTAAGCAGAAGCAAGAAAGAGAAGAATCATGCTGTAAAAGAGGTCTTGTGTCTTTCCCATACCTCACAGAGTATGAGACGGAGAAACCATTTGGCCCTGAGTCCAGAGTGAACACATAATTGTTTGGCTCAAAGGTTTAGAGGCAAAGTATTCACCTATGCTTTTCCACAGACTTTGAATGTGACCTTTGTGTGTCGTCCCCCCCCACACACACCTTCCCTTCAATACATACATCTTAAGCAGAGATGCTGCCCAGAATCTGCTCTTCACTAAGTCTAAACATATCTGCACAAAGCATTCAGTGCTGTTTCTAAGGTTATATGAAATCCTTCAAAAATATGTATTGTAGTAACAGTAATACATAACCACAGAAATCTACTTGCACCCAGGGAGGTGTTTATATAATTGCACATGTATTTTCAATATGAACTAGAATAAATTATGTCTTCTTATGGCTGTGTAAACCCCTAGTGGGTTTACTGAATCTTAAATCCCACCCTTGGCTTACATACTAGGGCTCTGGTAAGAACCTAGGCCAGTGTGAATTCCTGTGCACAGCTCTTAACTTGTGCAGTATGTTTAGCGGAGACATGCAACTGTTATGTTCATGGAAAGGGAAGGGAAGGGAAGGGAAGGGAAGGGAAGGGAAGGGAAGGGAAGGGAAGGGAAGGGAAGGGAAGGGAAGGGAAGGGAAGGGAAGGGAAGGGAAGGGAAGGGAAGGGAAGGGAAGGGAAGGGAAGGGAAGGGAAGGGAAGGGAAGGGAAGGGAAGGGAAGGGAAGGGAAGGAAGAAGGCTAGCATATTTCTGACAGTCCCCAGGATGCTTGAGTAAGAATTTCTTGAGGCCTTGAAAAGAACAAGAAATACATTTCCATCTAATTTAAGTATCATCAGGAAAACAAAAATGAACACAAAAAAGCACCACCAACAACAAAAAAATGTATTTCTAGGATGTCTGTCAATGATGTCAAAACAGAGTGAACACAGATTGAATTTCAAAACTGAGGCTAACAGTTCAGAACTGGTGAAAATATTTTACAAATATCATGTACATGTGTGTGTATCTTGCTTTGTTTTGGCTAGTAACCGATACAATTTTACTGGAAAGTGAAAAACAGATAACACTTTAATCAGTGTCTCTTCTGAAGCTGTAAAATATACAGTAAAGTTTACTAAATTACTTCACTGAATCTGGAAAAAAAAATTCTCTCTCTCTCTCTCCCCCCCCCCTTTTTTTTTTTTTTTTTTTTTTTTGTGATGAGGCTTTGTGCTACTCATCTCTGCAAGCGCCTAATGCCTTCTCAAATAAGGAAACAAAATCTATCCTACAGTCAGAAGTCTAGAAAACTTGGCTCTGTTTTTTCTTGTTTTCAGATGGAAAACTGAGCTTTGATACTGAAAAATACACTTTTTCTGAATTTGAATGAAGTCTTCACTCTTGACACTTCATAGAACTGTGCCTGTTCTAAGGTGCTTTAGTAAAACTGATCCCTCATCAGCTATGTTCTTAGACTAAGGGTAACTGATGTAGGCTGTGAGAGAGGTGGGCTGTTTACTCTGTATATCAAATATTGTGCAGAGAGATGTACATAAATCATATGAATATTGCTAAGCAGAGATTAATTAACAGACCACAGTTATGAAGAAATGAAATTCCTTCAGCTGATAAAGAAAAGGTTGTCCAGCCAAAGAATTCTGTATAATAGTCTAATTGGTTGCTATGGTAAAATCATATCTTCATTTAAGTAGCAAGTGAACTGACAGAGAGCCTAGCCTAAGGGATTGCACCATAATTCAGTGTGCATGAGTGAAAACTGTTCTAGCATCTCATATAACATTAACTTACTGCTCAATAAAACAGAACTTATTAGCTGTCAAAGCTAGTTACTAACGGTAATGTACAATTTGCTCAATGCAGGAAGACAAATACTGAGGACGGTTACCATTTTCTTTCTAATAAATTAGTCAGCAAATCTTGGATTCAACCTCAATTTAAGTGGAGGGAAAATAAAAAATAAAATAAAAAAAAAGAAAAACACAAAACAACACAAAACCAATACATGTGAATAATGAGTTTAACTTAAGAATACTTTATTGGGCAGGTAAGCCCCACAGACCTACTTTGACAGTGGCCTATTTACAGAGAAGTACACAACTAAGCTAAGAAAACCTCAAGATGCAATAATGAATACAAACTATTGGTGAGGAAAAGCTTTTAAAATTGTGAACAAAAGGCACCAACAAACAGTATCAGTTAACAGGTTTAAGGACAATGAAAACTTAATCTTTAAGCTATTAAAGCATAAAAGCTACTCTTTAAACACATCGAGAACTTATTTAACCAAGCAGAAATGGTGTTCAATAAATATTTTGATCTGCATTTAGAAGAAAGCACTGATGACTAATTATTCTGTTTTTCATTTGTGACTAGAGTGGATATTAAGTTCATCTGCTAGGTCAGCATGTTTTACTCTTTGAGAAGAGGATCTTTGTGCCCTGGAGCGCCCTGGAACTCTTTGAACCCTTCTGAACCTTTAACTCATCTCAGAGCTGTGAAAGCTCCACAGTAACCATAATGTTCTTGTTTAAACAAAGAACATACAACATGATTCAGATAGCAATAGCCCATTTGTCATTCATAATGTATGTACCAGGGAAATTAATAGAAACAGTGATATGAGGCATAGTCAATAGCAAACCTAAAAATAGTAGCATAAGTATGGAAAATAGATCTCCTTGATAGTAGATTTTAGTGGGATTATACACAGGCATAGGGGTTTCAACAGAGTATAATTTGATCTCTAAGAGGCATTTAATTTAAACACACTTGCTTTTAGTCACCATATCACCATAAAAAGCAATGTAACTCGTCAATAAATAGATTAAGAGACAGTAAATGGAGAAATTGCAGATAATGTATACAAATGAGGATTATTCTGTCAAAAATTTTCCACTCGAGTTCTAATTAACTAGACATCAGAAGATATATAAAGATTTACCATATAGAATTTATAGAAGACACAAACATTGAAGTGTCTAAGCAGTGTGGACATCCTCTGTGTACCAAGCCCAGATGGGAAGACATTTATTTTAAAAAGTCAGGATGAACAGAAGAATAAAATCAAACTAACAAAGTTAGCATATAATCAAGCTACTGAAATTATTCAGGATCCTATATAGTAACAGACATTACATGTTTTTCTGTACGTCAATGCTAATAGCCAATACAAGGCTTTGGGGTTGTGTTTTTATTGAGATAAAAATCACCAACTCTTAGTAAGAATAGGTACTTTATCATAACATTAAAATCAGTCATTATCACCCTTGCAGATTTATTTTTTTTCTTAAATAGAAAGGAATTATGATGCTATAGGAGTTTAGAAAAAAGCCATTGTCTAATTCTGAATCACTATAAATAATGCAGCAAATGATTGTGAATGCTTATCAACCACTGTCTTGACAGATAAGGACAAGCTGATGTATAATATAAGGATAAGTTGATGTATAATGCATATGCCCAATTGCTCCTATAAAACAACCTGCCGACTCATAAAACCCATCAAGAATGCTCTGAGGAACACTGTCTTATCATAAAGGACTTCTGCTTGAGTGATGTGCTTGAACTCTCAGAATTAAAACTTTTTAGGTATTGTAATATCTTTTTGATGAGATTATATGTACGATTAATAAAGCTTCATAAGGCAGATGCTTTATCTTGCCTGGTAAATTGATTAAGAAACTAGAATTATATGAAGTCAACATACACATTAAATGGATTAAACCTGAATAATTCATAAGCCTCAGAACATAACTGTAGACAAGCAAACATCACTGAGTGTGTTTTAGTAAGTGTATATGAAATCACTGTGAGATACATGCACATATCAGAGAAGAGCGAAATAACGCTCAATGGTAATGCCTTACAGATAGGCTCACTTTTATTTCTTCCTTTCTCCTACTCGCTGCCACAAGGCATCTTGAAACCTTTTCAATACAATGAAGCAGGACCGAACAAGAGGGAACAGTTATTTCCCTTACATCACACCTTCAAATACCCTCTAACCGAATGGTTAGGGCACTTTCCTGAGAGGTGGGTTATCTCCTGTGAACTCTTCACCCTTGAATGCATACTTCCCACATTCTACATGTCTTTTCTAGTCATTAATCCTGTGTATGAAAGGATGCTGGTTTGTGTACCCTCAGTGGAAGCAGCTGCTGCATTGTAACCCAGACCAGAGCACTGATATGACAAAGAGGGTAAGATTTAAGGTAACACTGTTCTGTTTGTACTTCCAGCTGGCCAGGTAAAGTAATTCTTTGGTCTGGGCAAGACCGAGAAATCTAACACCATGGCATGGGTTCTGCTTTAGTCCATGCAAGACCTTCCCAGCCATGACTGAAGAGGGCTTGCACCTGAGCAACCACATTTGACACTGCTATTATGAATGAGAGTCTTAAAAACTTAGTCTTCTCTTTCTGCATCAACACCAAATTCTGGTGGACTGTGGGCAGTGGGATGATGAATTAGACCAAATCTGCTGCAGGAAGGGTTTTGGGAAGTAGGGCTGGAGAGCTGCAGATGGTGACTTCTCTCAAGCTTCCCCTGCACAGAGGCAGCAGCTGATGGAGGAGAGCCAGAAGACACCCTCACAGCTCCCCAGGCTGGAATCTGCAGGAGCAGTTTGCTCCCAGGCCTGTGTTGCAGACCAGTTCCCAAGTGCTATGGCCTTCCTTCTGTTTGCTGTCAGCTGCCCAACAGCCACACAATAATGCAGATGGCCTAGCATGAGTTAATGCTGCTTCTCACAGAAAAACTCATGCTAGATTTACAAAGGAAGCCTGCAGTTTGCAGGGGACAACACTGTGGAGAGCAGCCAGTCTCCTGCTCCTGTTTCTCCTTCTTCAAAACCCTTTACCATATAAAAATCAGTGCAGGAAACAAAGTAAACATGCAAGGGTTTCTGTCAGCTCCAGGACAGAATCAAATAGTAGGGAGCTGTGTTTCTGTACTCCTTCCTACCTTGAAAGCACTTAACACTTTCTTGAAGGTTGCACTTTGAACTAACGGCCAGTTGCAATATATCTCCAGTGCCATGACTTCAGATTATTCTAGAAGCAGTTTCATGATAGGATATAAGACATTAACATCACACTGTATTAGCAATATAGGATTCCTCAGTGAATCGTTCCTTATTGTCACAGTTAGTATGCCATGCAGTTCCATTGTTAACTCATCAAAACTCAAAGTATCATAGAAGCATAGAAACACAAGGTTGGAAAGGACCTACAAGATCATCTAGTCCAACCATCCTCCTATCACCAATACTACCCACATATCTTGTAGCACCTCCTCCAGGTGCTTCTTGAACACCACCAGGGATAGTGACTCCACCACCTCAGTGGGCAGGCTGTTCCGGTGCCTGACCACTCTTTGAGAGAAAATGTTTTTCCTGATATTGAATCTAAATCTCCCCTGGCACAACTTGTGGCCATTTCCTTGAGTCCTATCATTAGTTATCTGAAAGACTGACCCCCTCCTCATCACAACCTCCTTTCAGGAAGCTGTAGAGTGAAGTGAGGTCTCCCCTGAACCTCCTCCAGACTAAACAACCCCAGTTCCCTCAGCCGCTCCTCATAGGGCTTGTATTCCAGGCCCTTCACCGGACAAATTACTTGGCCTTGATGTCTTTCTTGTAGTGGGAGGCCCGGAACTGAACACAGTACTCGAGGTGTGGCCTCACCACAGCTGAGTACAGGGGGATGATCACCTCCCTGCTCCTGCTGGCTACTCTATTTCTAATACAGGCCAGGATGCCACTGGCCTTCTTGATCACCTAGGCACACTGCCGTCTCATGGTCAGCCAAGCATTGATCAACATTCCCAGATCCTTTTCTTCTTCACAGTCTTCCAGCCACTCTGCCCCAAGCCTATAGCGTTGCATGGAGTTATTGTGGCCAAAGTGCAGGACTTGGCACTTGGCCTTGCTGAACCTCATCCCATTTGCCTCTGCCCAGCAGTCCAGCCTATCCAGATCCCTCTGAAGGACAACTCTACCCTCAGGCAGATCGACACTATCTCCCAACTTGGCGTCATCTGCAAACTTACTGAGGGTACACTCTATCCCTTCATCTAGGTTGTCAACGAAGATACTAAACAAGATAGGCCCCAGTACCTAATGGGATGCTGGCTGGACTTAACTCCATTAAGCCACAACCCACTGGACATGGCCCTCCAGACAATTCTTTACCCAGAGATGAGTATACCTGTCCAGGCCACAGGCAGACAGTTTCCTCAGGAGAATACTGTGGCAGACCGTGTCAAAGGCTTTGCTGAAGTCTAAGTAGAAGTCTAAGTAGACTACATCAAGAGCCCTTCCCTCATCTACCAGTCTGGTCACACGGTCATAGAAGGAGATGAGGTTGGACTAGCATGATCTGCCTTTTTGTGAACCTGTGCTGGCTGGGATTATCTCCTGGATGCTATGCAAGTGCTGTGTGATCTCACCCAAGATGATCTGCTGCATAACTTTCCCTGGAACCAAGGTCAAGCTCATAGTAGTGTAGGGCTTCCTGTCCCACTGTTATTATTGACAGACAGACTTTTCCTAAACCTGAGTGACAAGAAGCTTTCCAGTAATTTCCATCCTAGATGTGTGGTGGCTGGTCATTTTAGCCTGTTGTTCTTGTGCCAGAATTACCTTTCTTTTCTCCTGTCTCACTTTTTGCACAATTTACATATTTATAGACAAAAAAGATATTCCTGCTCAGCTTTTCTATTTATAGCTCATAAAATAGTTTCTGTATTTCCCCTGCTTATCTTAGTAACTCTTTTCTGCAGCTACTCCAGTTTGAACATTTCTGTGCATATTTGTTTCATTTCTGTTCATATTTCATTCACATTATATAAAACATTTCAGATGGCATCTCACAAGCAAATTTCTAATGGAACTCATACTTCCTTATTACTATTGAATGGAATTTGTCATATATGACAGTTGAGAGTACAGAATACTCTAAACTCAAATGATGAACCAAAGCTCATAAGTACAGGTAGTACTCAATATGTATTCAGTATGTATTAGTGTATGACTATCACTATGACTATCAATAACATATAGCTTAGTCTTTTTCACATCTGGAAGGTGTCCTTGACAAGTTTTATAAAAGGTTTTACTGAATATAAGTGGCAAAAAGCACTATTCATATGTTAAATATCAAGAATAAAATCCCTACAATATTAATTTATGCCTACTGGTTATAAAGGAAGTTCTGTGTGTTTAGACCACATGCTATAACCCTCTTGTGTGCTGGATGTGACCTCAGAGTCTCTCAATCTGCAGTATCACTGTAACTTTTTTCTCATAGGTTCATATTTCCTGTACTATTTTGCAGACACCTTTAGAAAGCAATGCTACCCCATTCACAAATCCTGTGACTGGGTACTCAGAATGAGGGAATACAGCCCCTAGCTGCCTGATGCACTTGTCCTCTGGTCCACAAAACAGACACTATAAAATCTGCACATTAACTGCATGTCCCACATCGCAAACAAGGAAGTGCTGAAAAGGCTGTGGCACTTGTTCTCTCAAAAAAGATTTGCAGGTCTCTAAACTGGGCAACGTCCCCCACTACAATTTGTGTCTATAAGGCTGCAGTGCTGGTGTAATGGTATATCCTCTGTGCTCTGCCCATGGTGGGGGCCATAGAACAAGGGCATGCATCTAACATGGCAGGGTTCACAGAAAGTGGGTATATTGCATTCAATGAAACAGTGCCTGGGCTATTCATCCTCCAGAAACACTGGGAGGAGGGCCAGGAGGGAGCTTTTCCTCACTGTGGGGACCCTACCCTGAGGGACATGCCCATCAAGCAACACTGGGCCTGGCTGGGCCATGCACTGCAGGACATGCCCAGGGCAGCACCCAGCCTAGGCTTGTGAGGGGCCTCCATGGGCAGTGATGCTGGGCCTGGGGCAAGAGGAGAGCCTAGCACTGCACAGCAAAGCCCAGCACAGCAGAGCTGGCGCTGA
The DNA here is from genome assembly GCF_965140915.1 of Aythya marila. Taxonomy (NCBI): domain Eukaryota; kingdom Metazoa; phylum Chordata; class Aves; order Anseriformes; family Anatidae; genus Aythya; species Aythya marila. The sequence goes on from NC_139045.1 coordinate 76,929,737, forward strand.
GGTTACCTTCACAGCAGTCCAGTTGGTCAGAGCTGTCCGGCCCTCGCTGCTCAGGTTGGCTTCAGCAGAGCAGCCATGCTGGGCCACAGCTCTCCTCCCACAGGCCAGGACCATGTCACACATGGCTGCTGGCGCATATGCCACTGCTCACGGCAGGCACCACACACATGCTCAAGGCACTCCTGGACATGCACACATGGTCATAGGTGTGCATTGGCAGGGACAGGCACGCTTCTGCACACATGGGCATGCACAGGCAAACTGTACCATATAGACCCATGTAGGTAGACCTATAAGGCTGAAGTGGAAAGGACTGACAGTCATTTCTGCATCCAAGTAGCTGCATTTTGTCTGCTCCCTTTTTCTTTCATCCATTAGGAAATGGACATGTAAAGGAAAATATAAATTTTCAGAAGGGATTTTAGTTTTCAGAATACATGGGAGATCTCAAGCTAAAATCACAGAACCACAAAATCATCTAGGTTGGAAGAGACCTCTAAGATCACCCAGTCCAACCTCTGACCAAACACTAACAAGTCCTCCACTAAACCATATCACTAAGCTCTACATCTAAACATCTTTTAAAGACCTCCAGGGATGGTGACTCCACCACTTCCCCGGGGCAGCCTGTTCCAATGCCTAACAACCCTTTCAGTAAAGTTCTTCCTAATATCCAACCTAAACCTCCCCTGGCACAACGTTAGCCCATTCCCCCTCATCCTGTCACCAGGCACATGGGAGAATAGAACAACCCCCACCTTGCTATAACCTCTTTTAAGGTACCTGTAGAGTGCAATAAGGTCACCCCTGAGCCTCCTGCTTTCCAGACTGAACAATCCAAGCTCCCTCAGCTGCTCCTCATAAGACTCGTACTCCAGACCCCTCACCAGCTTCGCTGCCCTTCTCTGGACTTGCTCAAGCACCATGATGTTCTTCTTTTAGCGAGGGGCCCAAAACTGAAAACAGTACTCAAGGTGTGGCCTCACTAGAGCCGAGTAAAGGGGGACAATCACTTCCCTAGCCCTGCTGGCCACAATGGACTACAAAGGACCTAGCCTTGCTGGACCATCAGTGATGATCCTTTCAGAAAACTAGAATTTATAAACTAAATAAGCCTATTAAATAAAGATCTTAAAAGTATAATGATCTTAAAATTATAAAATAAATTAAAATACATGTCTTCAATGAATAAATGTCTCAAATGTCTATTACATTCTGATACCTCATCAGCTGTATTTCTTAGCCTACGCTACAAGAATCTGTTACCTCCCATGTCTTTATTTGTATAGATGTTCATAGCCATTGTGGGTGGAGATTACAGATAATACAATGACCACAGCAGTAGATAATGATAAATACAGATCAGCTGGAATAGAAACATGTGAATCCTTTTCACAGGTTGTAGCATATCTGTGGGAAGCCAGAAGAGAATTTGGGTATGAAAATTATAGAACATCTCAGACTGACACAATTGTTAAGAGAGGCAGTGCTATCCTTGATTATCTAGATAAGGAACTTTGAAATTAGAAGTACAGAAGTACATCGTCTCTATATCCTACTGCAGAAGAGTCTTTATTGGAAGAACAAATCCAATGACTGGAAGCTGAAGCCAGAAATTTATATAATCATTAGAATGTTTTTTGTCTGTCTGTTTGTTTGTTTTTCTTTCAGGGAGTGCTTGGCTGGAGTCTCTGAATCTGGATTATTATTAGTAATAATAGTGTATTATTTATATTTATATTATTTATTTGTATCATGTCACCAATGCTACAGTCATCTAGCAGGGCTTAATGACACTAAACATTGTTCAAACATGGAACAAAAAGAAGATTGTAGACAGGAGAACACAAATGATCGGCATTACAGAAAACACTTCTGCATTACATAAATCCACTGTGAAGCTACTTTTAGAGAATTCATGCCTTTCTGGTCCTTTCATCTTTCAAGGGATAAAGCAAAAATGGAAAAAGTTGGGGAAAACCAAGGGTTATGAAATAGGTGTCACAATTTCTGCATAAGAACCAATTAAATAGACTGATTCCTCAGCTTCTGAAAGAAACAGCTGAGGGCATACATGATAGAAGCATGTAAGATTATGAATGTCATTGAGAAAGCAAACAGAAAAGTTTATTCATATTTATATTTAAAAAGAGGTAGAAGACTGAGTAAAATGATCTGACCAAAGTTTACATGTAAAACAAGCAAAAAAAAATATTTTCTTATACAGGGTATACTTAAATTCTGGAATTCACAGGCAGGAGATGGATGGTGTAGAGGCCAAAACCATGAATGAGTTCCAAATCTAATCCAATTAACTCATGACATGAGACACCTTCAGTGCCTGTTAAATGGAAAGATGGAGATAAAACCTTTGTCCTAGAAAGAGTTCATAAACTGAAGATTACTGGAAAGATGATTCAGTGAAATTATCATTTGTATGTACTCAGTTCTTACATTCCTGCTATCAACATCTCTTCCTGACCACTGCCAGAAATAGCATACTGGGCATACAGGGCCCTAGTCTGACTGAGCTCTCCCAAGATAATGGGATGGGATGGGATGGGGCTTTGAGCAACCTGGTCCAGTGAGAGGTGTCCCTGCCCATGTCAGAGGGTTTGGAACCGGGTGTGCTTTGAGGTCCCTTCCAAACTAAACCATTTGGTGATTCTATGATTAATCCTGGGTTCTTAAGAATCATGATAATGGTTGAAAATGATACACTCAGCCCATAGCTTACTGTCATAAATTATTTTGGATCCTAACTCTCTCCTGGGTGAGGGTTCTACTCTGTGTGCACATGTGTGCATGGGGGGCTAAGTACCAGCAGCTGGAGCCAGACCGTGGCTTGGAGGCTTCTGTATCCAGGGGGCAGCAACTGGAGCGTGTGCGGGTGTGCAAGTGAGCATATGGTGGTTAGCAAAGAGCAAGCTTGATAAGGCATTGAACAGGGGAAATGGCCTGGAAGCAAGGGGTGTGTGGATTTCAACGGGCAAGACTGCAGAAGGAGCTGTTTGTTGGAGGGACAAGGGGAATACTAGTCAGCTGTGTGTATATGTGCATGGGTGTGCATGTAATGTGTGTGTGTACACAATGATCTGTGCAGCCACTGGAGCATGGCTGCTGCCTCGGGGGCTCAGATGCCCAGATGCCACATCAAGCCCGGCTGCTGGAGGCATCTACACTGAAAATGTGGAGATAGATATATCTGTGTGTGCATATATTTATATATTTCTGCCAGCGGACTTCCATACTGCTCAGCAAGAGCAGGGAGCCAGATGAGACACTGGTGCAGTCTGTATTGGTGTGAACACTCTGGGCATCTGTGATCTGTGTGGCCAGCTGTGTATATGTATATATACATGTTCTATACACATGCTCTGCATGTATTTGCCGGCTGGGAACATGTGCTCAGCCCCACAACTGGTTGGGCCTGGGGGCATGGAGATGTGGCAGCCTTGCCACTGTCAGATCCAGCCCCATTTCCTCCTACCAGCTGTAGCTGGGAAAGCACCATATGTACCTTAAAATAGAACCTGATAATTTGGTAAATTATATGTAAGTGACTTCTGCACTAGCAATGAATGATTTTTCTGGGTGAGAAGGTGCTTTTCAAGCATACATTCTTAAAACACATGGCTGTTGTGAGCAAGTGAGTTAGGAGAATGGAAGAATAGGAGGCAGAGATCTCAAGGCTATGATGGAATGGGGACAGTACAAAAAGTGAAGTTTAAAGAGAAGAAAGGTGAGTAACTTCAGTGTCCGTGACAGGTAAAAAGAAAAGGTCCATCATATATAAAAAGCTAGTGCAGAAATTATTGCATAGGTCATGGTAGTTCCATGGGCTGAAGGCAGGAGTAATAGATTAGAATAGTCTTGAACAAAAACTTTTCTGAGCAGCACAAGGTGACAGCCCATCATGGCCATAGGTCTCCAGAACTATGAAGCAACTCCATCTCTCTCCAAGGCTGTGTGGGAACTTGCTGGCCCAGGGAAACATTTTCTTTGACTCCTCCACTTGCCTTGTCATAAAGGCATTATTTTCCACAGCTTTGAGTGCCATTCTTTTTGTACTGGCTTTCATATACTTGGGTGATGTAACAGGTTTTCCTGGGGTTTCCTGTTAAATTCACATTTGCTAAATTCAATGTATTTCGTCCTTGCCAGAGTTGTAGGCATACTGCTCTGCCTACTTGGACAGGATCTAAACAATTGCCTTCACCCTCTGAATGTCTCAGAATACACTTGCCTTTTCTTCTCCCTCATTCTCTCTCCCTTCCCTCCTCTCCCCTTCTCTTTCTAAGGTGACAAAAAGAAGCCATAGTTTGTATTCAAATACCTAACAAGAGATTCTGTTAAAATCAGAAACATACCCAGTGCTGCGTATTTAGCTGTCCTGTCTACTTCATCATGGAGCTTTCTTCCTTTTTTTTTTTTTTTTCCTTTCTGCAGAATTACAAAGAAAGTATAAGAAAAAGCACCATGCTTGACAGTGCTTGCATGATTGGAGTTTTTTTACGAACTATTTGAAAGTAGTTTTAATTAACAGTTCTAGTTTTTGAAAACTGGAAGAGGTGTTCAGCATGTATCATGTTCTGAAATGACATATAGTCTGTCTCTGTGGCATCTTTCAGTAATCTTAATGTTACTTGTCTTGTAATTTACTTGTAGATATTAGCCTGTCTTACAAAAGTAAAGGTCCACTGCTTGTTGTCCATAATACACCCTCCCTTTTATCAATCTTTCACCTAGATCCTCACACTGTAGAGGAGCTCCAGCTGTTTAATACATTATTCATCTACCTAAGATGAGACTGCTTCTCCTGTGCCTCTGTTGCAAAAGTTCTCTCTGTTCCTTAGCCTACCAGCCTGTGGTGTGCACTGGCTCTATGGAGAGATTCTTGCATGTGTTGTAACTCCCCACTCCCCGCATAGTTCTCTGTGAATTTCAGAAGTATTGGAGACTGATTTACATTATATAGATACATTGCAGGTTATGGGCTGCAGTTTAGAACTTTCAGCATTTAATATAAATGAATTTATCTTTCTATATTCTCAAACTATTTGCATACAAAGGATTCCAGTCTAAAGAACAAGGTGTATCTTTGCTCACAAATGATATAGTACATGCTTAGATATCTTGGAGAGTGAAAGCAAGTATGGGATGACATTTGTTTAGAAAAGGCAACTGAGACCAAATTTCAAGGTACAAAATTATAATATTTCCTGAGCAGTTTCAAATTTGTCAACACCATGAAAAATGGTTAGTAATTTATCCTGATTTCAGCTAGGATAGAGTTAATTTTCCTTCTAGTAGCTGGTATGGTGCTGTGTTTGGGATTTAGGATGAGAATAATATTGATATCATGCTGATGTTTTAATTGTTGCAGAGCAGTGCTTACACTAAGCCAAGGACTTTTCAGCTTCTCACTCTGTCCTGCCAGCGGGCAGGCTGGGGGTGCAGCAGGAGCTGGGAGGGGACAGACCCAGGATAGCTGACCCAAACTGGCCAAAGGGGTATTCCATACGATATAGGGTCATGCTGAACAATTATATGGGGGGGCTGGTTGGGATAGGGTGGGCCGGCTGCTTGGGGATAGGCTTGGCATTGGTAAGTGAGTGGTGAGCAATTCTATTATGTATCACTTATTTTGTACACGTTATTAGTAGTAGTACTATTGTCATTATTATTATTATTTTCCTTCATTTTCTGTCCTAATAAACTGTCTCTATCGCAACCCACAGAATTCCATTTCTTTCTAATTCTCTGCCCCATCCCAGAGAGGAAGGGGAGAGGGTGAGCGAACAGCTGTGTGGTGCTTAGCTCCCACAACATAATTCTTTTTACAACTTATTATTTTAAATAAAATAATATTTCTGAAAATAACTTTGTGATTTTTATTAGTCTGGGATTTATAATTTCCTTCATAAATTATTCAATCCAGTACTGAATAAGACTGAGATGGATACGTGTGTAAAACCTAACTAGCTGTGAACTCACTTAGGTTTGTCTACCTATAGTAAACATCTCTGAAAGGAAGAATTTAAATGAGGAAAGCCCAGCTCCTCTGCTTGCTTTCAGGATAAAAGATTTCCAGCTCATGCTCTTCAAAAGGATGGCTGGGTTGTAACTGAAATACATGTTTTTCACACGTCATCTTTGGAACTCCTGTAAGACAGCTGTTGTGACTTGCTACCAGCAACCAGTCTGTTGTTACCCTATAGAATGAGACACAGCATGCAAGCATCAGTTTTACTACACAGGAAAAGCAGCTTTGCCAGTGAGACAAGGCCAGCTGCCTCTCCCTTAGGATTTCACTGAAGTGTGTAGCAGGGTGGCAAGGCCTCAAAGGGGTGGCAGGGCAAACCATCTGCTTGATAAAGCCCTTCCCACCCCATCTCTGGTTTTCATACATTTCTGCATGCTGCCACACCATCTTTCTCTGTACTTACACCAGCCACTACATGAGGAACAGACTGGGGAAGTGAGCATATGTGTTTTTTCCTTTTACATAAAGTGAGCATATGTGTTTTTTCCTTTTACATAAAGTTCTGGCAAGGAAGCTGCTTGCTGGTCACAGCTCCCTGTCAGTGAGGACTGGTGTACAAAGGGCTCCCAGGGTGCTTCCTGAACTACAGTATGGATGCAATTACTTAGCTCTGCAGGGGTCCCTTGGTGTCTCTCCAGGATGTGTACATTGAAGGACCTGGGTCCTTGAATTTGTGTTGAGGCACTGCATTGAAAGCACAGATGGGACTGAAACCCTCTGCCTGGTTTGATTTGAAAACCCTCTTGATTACTTCCTGAGGCAGTAGCATTAGTGTGAAAGTGCTTGTTTCCACAAGGAAGCAGTAGCGTCAGTGTGAAAGAGTTTGTTTCCACAAGAAAACTGTACTGAACTAGTTGGTAAGTGAATTTCAAGCATTGTTGCTGTTCCAGGATAAGTTTGAACATGGGAACCTGTTTGAGAGTATCAGAGACAAGTTTATTTCTGGTAGTCCTAGCTGCTTTTCATGTAAAGAGCAACTCCACCACCTCGGCTTGCTGGCCTGTCTTCCCTGAGCAGGACAATAACAATAGTTATTGTTCACACTCTAGTGGATTGCACAGGTCTGAGGTGTTTTCTTCTTGCCAGAGTTCTGAGTACAACTACCTTGGCTCTTGCACCTTAAACAAAAGAAAACCACCCATCATTGTGATCACAGAAATATTTGTGTCCCATTTATAGCTGACAGCGTACTGTCTATTTGACATATGAGACGTATTTGTCTATTTGAATATGGGATCTATTCCACAATCTTTTACATGGTACAATAGTCACTGTTCTCCAAGGGGTTGTTTCAGGCTGTTTCTGGGATTGAATCTGTGCTATTTCTAATCTCCTCCGATACCTAGTCAATTTGCAGTACTCATTGAACACCTCTTATAACTTAGCAAGAAGACTGATCTTCTTGCCAACCAGATCGGAGCAGAGGAGTGCAGTGAGCAGGATGTCCTGTACAATACTGAATCAGATGAAGTTTGAGGAAAGTTAGCTGCCAAAGCATACTGGGATCTTGCTTAGCTTGGTGCACGTGTATGGCAGACGAGCGATGCTTTAAGGCAGGCTGCCTAGTAGATGGTGCCTATGTCAGGCCTATGGAAGGTGGGGGGCAATGCTGTTCAGTTAGAAGGAATTTGAAAAATCCTTTAATTTGAAATATTTTGTTATGCTGCGAGGGATGTGGTGTGACATACTGGTGTGCCTCTGAACACTGTTTTGTTTTCTTTTCTTTTGTTTTTGTAACATCTCTTGCAGGTTTAGTAGGGTATAAATACTAGCACTAAAATAAATTTGATAGTGCTGTCATCAGTTATTCATATCAGGAAACTGCTTTAACAGTAAGCAGCCTTTGGCATTTAGCTCTGGGAAGAGTAGTTTGCAGTGTGGCAGACTTCATCACTTGTCTCATGTATCATGCATCATCTCATGGTCGTTGCATCCCAAGCTGCTCCCGACCTTCACATCCCTAACAAGCCCATCCCTGTTGGTAAGGACAAGGTCCAAGAGCACATCCCTCCTCATTGGTTCCTCCACCACCTGTGTCAGAAAATTGCCTTCAATGCCTTGTAGGAACCGTTTGGACTGTGAAGATAGGGACAGACTCTTTTCAGTAGTGCCCAGAGACAGGACAAGAGGCAACGGGCAAAAATTGAAACATGGAAAGTTCCAGCTGAATATGAGAAAACATTTCTTTACTGTGAAGGTGACAGAACACTGGCACATGTTGCCTAGAGCGGCTGTGGAGTCTCCTTCTCTGGAGACATTCAAAACTGTTTTCCCCACCCCCCTGTGCATTTTGAAGGAGGTAGTCCCTAAGCCAATGCAATCTAACTGCATCTAAGCTGTAAGTCTTACTTCCATATATAAAGGAACTTATTTTTGTTTGTTTGTTTGTTTGTTTGTTTGTTTTAAATCAAGGCTCATGTGCGTGTTTGGCTTGTCCCAATGGCTGGTGTATATGATCACTCACATGCCCCGAAACTCCATGTGCTGATGTTGGATCTACATCCCGTAGAGGTCCACATCCTGTGTGTTCAGCTTTTCTTCCTTACTGTGTTGTAGTTATTTTATTATTTAATTTAATTTAATTTAATTTAGTTTAATTTATTTTTTTTTTCTGAAAGAAATAGTGGATTTTTTGTGTGTCTCTCTATGATTGTATCAAACCAGGATGCAGTAAATATGCATAAGCGAGTAGGCTGCAAAGCGTAGTGGACAGTATCACAATGCTACTCTGCTAGCAGTGGAGAGCTGGGTGAAGGTGCCCAGGGTAAGGGCTTGTTCTGCCTCAAGTTGAACATAAAATTTCAGAAGTTGGGCATCCCGGGGGATGTTTGTAGGACTGTTTTTAGATGATAAAAGTTCAGATGACTGTGGATGAATGGGATTTTATTTGCTCTTTCAGATAGCTATTCCTACCAAAGATCATTATCAGTTATAAAACATGAGCTTGCAGTTTATACAGTTCGTAGCATCTGTAGCAAGGTAAATTGGCAGATGAATAAATTAGCAAGTACAAATACACGTGACTCTATAGATAAGATTAAATAAAGTGCAGTTACTTCTCTGTAAAAAAATTGCTAATGGTCAACACTGACCGTTTTGGGTGATATTTGCAACATAAAGGGTAAAGAATGTGGAAATTTCTAGTATTTTAATGTTACTCTTAACAAAACTGACGTACTAGCTACTTGCTATTTCTAGTTCTTCTGGCGCCCCCCCCCTGCTGCCACCTGCTGGCGAGAAAGCGCTACTGCAGGCGCAACGGCGCGGCGCGATAGCGCCCTCTGTCGCCACCTGTTGGTGAAAGGTGGGTACTGCAGGCTGAGCGGCTCGGCGCATGAGCAGTAGCGCCCCGTCGCCCTCTGCCGCCCCCTCTGGCCAAAAAAGCGGTACTGCAGGCTGAGCCGCGCCGCGCATGCGTGGTAGCGCCAGTGCCCCCGGCATTCTCATTAGTGCCCCTGCCCGCGGGAAAATGGCGGCGCCCTGCGCCGGGGCGGAAGTTGCGTCGCCTCAGCTCGGGACGGGACGGGACGCGGCACCGCACCGAGTTTGGTGGTCGGGGCCGCCCCGGGACGGCGCGTGGGGCGAGGCGGCGGGCGGAGCGCCGTGAGGTCGGCGGTTCCTGGGGCGAGAGCGCTTGTGTGGGGCGGGGGGCGTGCCTTGCCGTGCCGGACCCGTGCTCCGCGGGGCCGTGGGGTCTGGCGGCGGTGAGCCTGGGCGAAAAGGGACGGGAGAGGGAGAGCACGGAGAGGAGAGGAGAGGGAGAGGAGAGGAGGGAGCGGCACCGGGGGGGGGGGCGTTCCGGAGTCCCCGCGGGGGAGCTGGGCTGCTCCGTCCCGAGGCATACTGGGAACTGTAGTCCTGCGCTGCTGGGCAGCCGCCTCGGTCACTGCGCAGCGTCTGACCCCGTTGTCGCTGTCGCTTTGGCCCGCGTAAGGCCTGTCACACCCCTGTGTTCTCCTTGGGGGGGTGACAGCTCAGCCTCCGGATCCTTACGGAGTAGAAAGCCGGGGGAAAGAGCGAGTGGGAAATGCCTGAACCGCGAAATCGTCCCGGTGGCACCCAGAGCAGGAGCTGCGGTGAGTGTCCTGCTGCCCTTTCTTAACCTGTCCCGTGGAACGGTGGGGAACAGGATGGTGAGGGTCGGAGGGGGGACCGCTGCTCGGGGAGGGCTGGGCATCAGTCAGCAGGTGGTGAGCAGTAGCATCTCGCATCGCTTGCTTTGCAATGTTCCCTCATCATCATCGTTGTTATGCTTTCCCTGCCTTCTTTGTCCTATTAAACTGTCTTTTTATCTGAACCCTGAGCTTTGACTGCTTTTTCTTCCTGAGTCTCCCATGGTGGGGAGAAAAGCACCACTCAGCCATTTGCTCTGTCCACCTGCCAGGTTCAGCCAGAATGAGAACACAGACAGGAAACAGCAGAATGCGCGCGTCCTCATCTGGCTTTCAAAAGGACATGGACTATCAAGCTACTCTAGCGAACAGTTTGGGGTTGGTTGGGCAAGTTCTCCTGACTTCGTGAACTTGTCAAGACTACTGGTCTTCTCTTTCTATTGTTATTTTTCTTAATACTTACCACAAACCTGTGCCGAATTTGAAAAAGTTACAGGGAGGTCACCTGTGCCGTCTTTGCGTCGCTTTGGAAAGGGGAATGCGTTGTGCAGAGGAGTGACTCTGTTTCTGTAATCTCTTGTCAAAATCTTCTGGGTAAACGGATCCTTCAGCTCATTGAATACAGATGACCTGCAAGGTTGTTTGCCATTCCCACGATGGGGATAACTGCAGACTGGGTAGCAAGTGGGAAGGAGATCCGAACGACAGCTAATGTCACCGTCAAGAGCACCATGGCGTGGGAGCAGCCGGGGACAGGACACAGAAGGAGAACTCAATGAGAAGGAGCTGCTCTGGAAGGTGGAGGCAGGCAGTGACCCAAGAGGAGCAAAATCAGCAGGGGAAGGTGGGATGGGGGGGGGATGTTAGGAATGTTAAGAGAGGAGGAGCAGCTGAGGGGAGCGACTTTTCCCTTTCCTGCAGAGGGAGATGATGATGGAAAACCTGCCCCAAAGAAATGCTTGCTATTTGCTGTTCAGGCTTTAAAGCTGCACGCGCATCTTCCTGAGAATAGCTGCACGTGCATGGCATCGCAGGCCTTGAGCTGCTTGGGCAGGGATCTTTCCATGCAGGGCTGCATGTCCCCGGGAAAGCCATCATCTGGTGGAAGAAAGCCTGGGGGACTTCTCAGAGGTAAGAAGCCTTCAAATGTACTGAGACCGCTAACTCATGTACCGAGCGTGTGAGATAAACATCTGAGGCACAAAGATTGAGGATGACTTCTCAGAGGTAAGCAGCTTTCCCATTGTTTTCCCGTCTTCTCAGGAGCCGCGCCGCGCCTCGGAGGCTTTCCTCTCCCTGCGTCCTGACAGCCGGCTCTCTCCTTGTGCTGCGGTTCACCGGGGCAGAAGCAGCTCCCCGCCGCTAGGACCCCTGCGGGGTTTGTTGCCGAGCGAAGGTGGCGCACCGGGTAAAGCGAGGAAAGCCGCAGCTGGCGTGCTGCGGTCGCAGGGTTCTCAGGAGAGAGAGCAGCCCGTCCGTCCCGACTGCCCAGGTAAGTCGCAGCGACCTCGGGGTGGAATCAAGGCGTGCTCGTAAGCTTCCTGCAGCCCCGGCTCCAAGGCTTCATTGAATTTGCGGAAGCGCGAGCTGCTCGGCGCTGGGAAGCGCAAAGGGAAGGAAGGCACGTAGTGCCTGCCGAGTCGTAGTAGCCTCTTAGACCTAGAATGAACTGGCCTGTCAGGCTCTGTCTGTTGCTCAGTCTTTGGTACGAGAGGCTAAACTTTGTCCCGCCTCAGCTTTCGGAGTTGTCCTAGGAATAGACCGGTGCTTGCGGGGCTTTCCAGGACGCTGGTTGCGGTCAGTGAGGACAGACGTGAGAGGCAATTTCTGTCTGTCTGTCTATTGGTTATGTCCCAAGAGTTTTGCTTGAACTGTGTGCAATAAAGGAGGCCTTGGGCCTGTACTGAGCAGCGCGAGAGAGCAAAACTCTGCGTAAGCACTGGCCGTGGCAACGTTGCTTGGGAGTTGAGCGGCTGGGGGTCTTTCCAGAGGTGGGGGTCTGCCCAGCGGAACTCGGTACGCAGGCAGAAACGTGACCTTTGAGGTCTTTGTTTGTCTTGCGCTGCAGCTGTGGTATTTGACCCATAACTGTATGGAGTTGCTGAATTCTAGAGGGGGTGATGATAGAGACGTCCCTGGTTCAGCCTTTTTTGCCGCAGTCCTTGCAGAAGTTCTGGAAAAATGAGTAGCATCCTTCTCTTTAAGTTCACCTTTTAAAGAGTTCTTCCTGCAGACTCCTGTCTCCGTGGTTTAGGTACGTGATTTGTGTGAAACAGAGCCAGGCTTTCCTGTTAACGAGTGCCCTGATTGAAATTCCCTGTTGTTGGAGAACAAGAACCATCGGTGGTGCTTGGCAGTTTAAAACCTCTTGGCTTACGCAAAGGCTAACTTGCCAAAGCGAATGGGAAGTAGCCTAAAGTTCAGTAAATGCGCTGAATAGAAAAGGCCGTCTTCTTGACGGGAAAAGAGCTTTGCAGAACGTGAGCTTTGTTTCCCGTAGGGCTCCCTGCTTGCCCACCTGTTCAGCGATTACTGCAGGCTTTGACTGGTCCCCTCAGGCCCAATATCGCACACGTGCTGTGCTGCAGACGGTGCCTTAGCTTCCTTGCCGTCTCGTGCTGCGTTACTTGTACCTGCGGAAAACTTACTGCAGTGTCACAGAAACCCCGTGGGAAGCGTTCCCGACTCACGCCGGTAGGACCATCCCGTCGCGGCTGGTAAAATCCAGGAGCAGGACGATGCTTGGAAGAACGTCACCTATGGAGGAGAAGACAACAGTCTCCTTCCTGTTAGGCAACAGGTTTCCAAGACTGGTTTCCCCACCCCCCTGTGCGTTTTGAAGGAGGCAGTCCCTAAGCTGATGCAATCCAACTATCCAACTGCATCTAAGATGCTGGTTGTTACTTCCATAAGCTATAAAGGAACTTAATGTGCTCTGTGTTTTTAGGTCGAGGCTTGTGTGCGTGAGTTTGGCTTGTTGCGATGGCCGGTGTAGATGATCGCTCACGTGCCCCAAAGCTCCTTGTGCTGATGCTGGATCTGCCCCACGGTAAAGGACCGCATGCTGTGTGTTCAGCTTTTCTTCCTTACCGTGTCGTCCGTATGTATTTACTTCTCTGAAGGAAAGGGTGGATTTTTCGTGGGTCCCTCTGTGCGCGTCTCGAACCAGGCTGCAGTAAATCCGCGTAAGCGAGTAGGCTGCTGCAGCGCGTCCTGGACAGTATCAGGGTGCTACTCTGCTAGCAGTGGAGAGCTGGGTGAAGGTGCCCAGGGTAAGGGCTTGTTCTGCCTCAAGTTGAACAGAAAGTTTCAGGAGTTGAGCATCCCAGGGGATGTTTGTAGGACTGCTGTTAGACGATAAAGGTTCGGATGGCTGTCGACGAAGGGGATTTTGTTGGTTCTTTTTCGATAGCTGTTCCTGCCAAAGATCGCGTCGGTCACAAAAGGTAGTAGTAACCTTGCGGTTTCTATGTTCTGTAGCGTTTGTACTAAAATACACTGGCAGATGAATAAATGAGCAGGTACAAATACACGTGACTCTGTAGCTGAGACTAAATAACGTGCAGTTTCTTCTGTGTTTTATCTTTCAAAGCACGTTGTTGCTGAGCGCCTGAGCTTTTTGCTCGCGTTACCGAGGAAAGGAATGGCAGTGCTTCTTCCCCCCTCATCTCTCTTTTTTTTTTTTTTTTTTTTTTTCCCCCCCTCCTCTTCTTCCTCGATGACAGGGTACTCGAAATGTTTTCCTCGGATGTCCACGTGAAAAACGAAATAAATAAATAAATGCTGATGGTGAAGACACTGACAGAATTGGGTGACATTTTCAAGGTAGAGGAGGGGCGAAGAATGTGGAAATTCCTGGTACATTAGTGGTGCTCTGTTAACAAAACTGACGTATACGCCACTTGCTGTTCCTAGTTTTTTGGTTTGGTTTTCCTTTCAGTAGTCTCCCCGAAGGCTTTTGCGGACACACGGTGTATCTTTTCTGTTCTTCCAGTATTCGTTTGTCAGGAAAGACGACCATGCAATCCGAGGGCTGTGGACAACCATCTACCAGGTGGTTGTTGCAGCCTCCATCGGTCATGTTATTTGTGCTTTTAGCTCGCCCTCTCCTATATCTTGAGTTGAATTTTTTTTTTTTTTTGGCAACGCTATGTTTGCAGTGATAGCATTGCTGCCGAGGTATTTTTGACTAAAAATGATCTTAACTGTAGTAGTGAATTCACAGAGTGTGGCTTTGTGTAACGACTCCCGCGATCACAACTTTTTTTTTTTTTTTTTCCTTTGTCACAGATAGGAGGAAAGCTCTTTCCGGAGAGATGGAAAGAAAGTTGTTTCAGAATACGTTCAGAATGTCTGAAGTTGTTTTGGAATTTTTTTTGTTTTGTTTTGTTTTTTTAGTAGTTAACGGTAGTACAGCCCACAGAGCAATTTCTTTGTGCGTGAGAACTCGCGGGTTAACTGAAAGTTACTTGTTTTATTATAAAACTAGGATTTGAAGCCACGGGCATTCAGAAATGCATATGATATGTCTTGTCACAGTCTTCTAGATCAGCTAACCGGAATGAGAACCAATCTTCTGAAAACACACAGGGATATCGTGGGGCAGGATGAAGGTAAATGGACACATTTATTAATATTCTGGTACAGCTATTTAATTCACCTAAGTGTAGTGTTTCTGTCCTCGGTGTGGGAGAGGAAGTAGACTTTGCATCGTTTCTTGGGTCAGTCGTCCTTCCCTAGATTCCGAAGGAAAAGAATGAAATTTCTGCCTTCTGTCACAAAACATGTTGTGCGTGCTTGGAATTTGAAAATTAAGTTTCATGGGTGAGCTTTCCTGTGCAACAGGATGCAGTAGATGTTCTTATAGTGATGGTGAAAGGAAAGAGGGGCTTTATTTGCCTTTTGCTTTTCCTTTGTTTTGTAGAGGGAGGAAATAGTGATTTCTAGATCTTAAATGCTAACACTGGAAATGGAAGCATGCGAGGCTTGTATTTCCTTAGTCTTAAGGTAGACTAAATTTAGATACCTTGTTCTGCTGCAGACTGCCTTCACGGCGTTCCTGTTGCTCAAAGGGGAAATCATCAGGAGTAGTTGAAAATGATGCCTTCACCCCTTCGGGAGATTGATCCAGATCAACCAAAAAGGCTTCTTCATACACTTGGCAGTCTGTTCAAACAGGATGAGAAGGTAGGAGAAGTCTTGCTATCTGCTGTATCATTATTTGAAAAGTAACTGAATTGTAACACGGAGGCAAATACTCTGGTAGTGAATTGACGAAGCAATTGTTTTTTACTTATATTAAAAAAAAGTCTTTTCAGGGTACGATGATAGATGAAGCAGATAAATTTGTTGCTGGGCCTCAGAATAAGATCAAGCGTCCTGGAGAGCCCAATACTCCAGCATCACTAAAGAGAGAAGGCGTAGCACGTCGCCGCTATTGCGACGGCCACAGTCACTGTTGTGACAAACCATGTTGGTGGGAAAGGGCCACCCTGTGCTGCTGGATCTCCGTCACCATATCTGAACCTCAAAGGCATGCCAACAAATAAAAGTATGTTGGAGTTGTTGTAGTACAGGAACTTGTGTGGTCATAAATGGACATAGTGTGCAGGAAAAAAAAAAAAGGTCTCCGTGCTTTCTGTGTTAATTCAAAAGGACACGTAAGTTTTTTAGAGTTAATTGGGACTGAATTTCTTTGGTCGGCTTAGACAAACAGGCTGTTGCTATAGGTAACGAAGTCCTGAATGAGCAATAATTTGGAACTGTTTCTAAAAAGTGCTGAAACCTTTCACCACGATGGTTTGGCGGTAGCAAGGATTTCATTTCAGCTTTTAATTCTCATTTGTGTATTCTATAGTGGGGAAGGGAGAAGTGGGGAAGGAAAGTGTGTAAAAAAAAAAAAAAAAAAAATTTTTTTTTAAATTTCTCACAAATAGTAATTTACCCACCTGTTGCAGCAGAGTCGAAAGAAAAATTTGCTGGAACTGGGGGAAGGAGGGGAAACTTTAGTTTACTTTAGTCACTGAAATGGGAATACAGCAAATAACTTCACGACAGTCTTATGAGACGGTAGCAGCCCAAAAGGAGGTATTCCTGTGGTTGCGTCAAAGGGTGAATAAAACTACTGAAGTGATCTGACAGTGCTGAGTAACTCTCTCCACAGTACTTTCAACAAGAAGGGATGCAGAATAACGTCCTTCTGTGTTTTTTGATCCTGCAGTTATATGCACTACTAAGCTCCTTCTTAATTTTCAGACACTGGTATCAGTACTGTCCAAGATGGTAATGGAGAGAAGAAAGCAGAAAACTGTCAGTTGCTGGAAAAGCAAATTGATGGCTTGTCTGTGCAAATGGCTTCTTCGGTTCCAGCTGTTAAGGGAGAGGATGAAATGTCACCTGGTGACTTAGACTCTCTACATGATGAGTTCAATTGCTTAAATGATGCAAAGATGGCTTGGATCGTAAACCTGGTACCAATGCACTTGTTCGAGGGCCTCTAAATTACGGCGTGGCTGGAGATGACCAAAAACGAGTGATGGAGTCTACTTCTGAATCTGTGCCAAATTGACTTAAAATAACACCTACAATGTTGGAGGGAAGCGATGCTGGTATTAAAATCAGAGTGGTGAAAGAGGTTCGCAAACGTGGAAGAAGTAAGTTCTTTATTAGTGTATTAAAAATAGGCTAGGGGTACAGCAGACTTTTTCTTGAAATGAGGATCTATTTTGAAAATAAAACCTCAGATTTGGAATGATTTTTGATTACTCGTGTACAAGTAGTGGAAGAACAAGAAAGTAAGTACATGTATTCACAGTCCAACTTTATATCCTCACCGTCCTTACTGCAGCACTCTTAAGCAGGCTTAGTCACAGCACCATTCGTGTTTTCATAGTTGGTTCAGAGAAGAAAACACAGAAACCAATGAAAAAATACTGTTGTTTCACATCTAAGGTGTCCGGTTCATTCTTTTGCGCTACTTTTTTTTTTTTTTTTGTTAAACTTTATACGAGACAATCGTGCTCATGCTCCACATAGATCGGTCATCTTGTAAAGAGTAGTTATCTTAAACCTCTGCTTTCAAAAATGACAGCTCTAGGTTGAAACATGGCTCGGTATCCCTTTGTTTCTATTAACTGCTGATCATGGCAGCGTGTTCGTGGAGATGCAAGGCTTCTCTGCTGATTAAACCTAGTCTGCATTTTCCAAGGGCAGGTGTTTCTAGATACTGCTCTTTTAAGAGAACAAAATTCAGCGTTACATTTGAATATCAGCTAATCGATATCACTTCAAATTATTGGTATGCTGGCTTTTTTTTCTTACGTGCATTACTGTATGCAGAAATGGGAAACTCTAGGCTTTGTTGTTTTTCCTTTGGCTGTTGAGATTTACTGAAAATGCATTTACAAGATCTGTTTCTAATATCTGTTTGGATCTCTTCTTTAAGATCGTGAAAAAAATCTTCTCTCTTCTTGAGGAGGTACGTACAAGGACGGATGGAAACTCAGAAGTATTTCATTGAATTTGCTATAAGGGAAGGAGCAAGGTTTGTATAGATACGAATGATTCGGAGTTAAACGCTAACGTTGTTCATGATAGCAAATCTCAGTCTTTTCCAAAACAAGTGTTTTGTTTTGACATACTTAAATTATTACAGTTTCAGCGCTCAAACTGCCGTTGTATTTTCTGAAGTAAATGGTCGTTACCTAGAGCTGAAGTGTGAAATAGAAAGATACGGGTGGTTATGGAAGAAAGACCCAGAATTTGCGTGGGTTGGGGAGAGATGGCTGTATCAAATTAAATTTGCCATTCTGATGTCAGAAATGAGGGAAGCTCTTCCATGCTGGAAACAGAGAGCCTCTGCTAATACCGTTTGTCGTGGCAAAATAATACTGAGTTATTTAACTGCTGTTTTTGGAAGAAGAAATGAAATTACTTCCCTAGGTTTAAAAATCGTGTCTTAATACAGCACTTAGAGAGAACGCTAGAGGAGCTAGAGTTCAACAGCCTACCCAACAGAGTTAATCAGGTGAACGGTAGATAATAGTGTACCAGCCAGAGGAATACGGACCGGGAATGAGTTTGCTGTGCCGCAGAAGAGTGGAAGAGGACGTAGCTGTTGCCCTCGCCATCCTGGCGGTCAAGTGATCTTACTGTCAGAGTCCGAGAAGAAGCAGCAGAGCTTTAACTTTACGAACCTCTATCGGCAGAAGCTGGGCTGTAACCTTAAGGACGTGCTATGAAAGGTGTGGCTTTTTTCCTGTGGAGGGTGCTCTTTGCTCAACAGGCTGAAAAAAATAACCATTGCTGCCCCTCCTGCAGGTGGTGAGAACTTACTCACTTGAATACTGTCATTAGCCGTTTTACGTGCAATAGGCAGTGGATCGCACTAAAATGGGGCACTGTCAAATGCACACAGTGTCTGCATTGTGGAGAGATCCCATCTGTTGTGTGTCCCCCCCCCCCCCCCCCCCAATAAACAAACAAACAAACAAACAAAACTCCCAGAAACACCTGCACTGGTAATATTGCATGTTGCCAGCACAGAGACGAGGGCCTTGTTCCCGAGAACTGCTAGCCATGCCTTTAAACTTGAGATTCAGCGTAGATCGAGAGTAAAGAAACTGCTGTTGTGTTAATGAAAGCTAAAGACAGCCCTGTGACTGTTACCACTTGGTGGTTACTAAACAATCTACCTCAGACTCTCTTCTGTTTTTATCTGCAGACATTATGAAAGCGCATCTGAGGCTTCCCAGGTCCCTGACTTCAGTTCTCTTTCATCCCGTGAGGAGGACGGAGATTCTTCAGGTGGCCTTGCCTTGGCACACGCTGTGCTTTGGAAGCACTAAAAAGAAATGCTTTTAAAAGTGTGCATTTATTTTAATGTTCATACAAAAGAGATTGGTTTTGAACAGTGTTGTTACCGGATCACTAATTTGATATTTTAACTGTATACATTTTTTAGAACATAGGTGTGTGTGTGTGTGTGTGTGTGTATATATATATATAAAAAAAAAAATAAACCGTTTTATTAATTCTCGTTAAGTGCTGATCTGAGGAGTCTGTAATGGGCAGCGCTGAATTCCTCGAATTGTCTGTCACCAACAGACCGCTAATATTTTTTGTGAAACCAGTCTGCATATCCTGAAACCCCACTTCTGGTAATAGCTGCGGAATGTGTTTGTTACTTACCTCCCGGTAGCACGTACCCTGGAGCACCTGCCTCATCAGTCAGCTCAGCCTGTACAGGGTGTACATTTTTGCTCCAAGGCTAAAGTGTTAAAGACACCAAGTTCCAGCTTACCAAATCCTTGGTTACCCGAGTTAATATCCTCCCTTCCGTTCCTCTTACTCTTTTGTTCAAAGGTAATGTTGTGAATCACAGAAAATGCAACGAAGACTGGAGCACCTGCACGTAATTAATATTTTCCTTTTAAACGGTAATATGCCAGTAGTAAGTGGCTCTTCAGATAATTTTATTTTCGGTTGTTCTCATTTAAAAACAGTCTCCTGCTCCTTTAACAGCTTTCTTTTAAAAGACAGGTTGAAGTTGTGCTGGCGTTAAGAAGCTCTTTACAAGGTACTGGGGCTGTCCTGAGGATTCCACTTGACCAGCCAGCAGAAGAGGCAGGGAAACATACTTACGTTGATGGCCTGAACTTCTCTTCCCATTACTCTTTTTAGTACTAGCCAGCGTGTGAGACATCTTTTCCTTCTCCTGTGAAGCAGTGGGCTGGTCTTTCTGGAAGAGGTTGTTTGACCATTGGAATTACACCAGTGAGATTCAAGAAGGAAATGAAATCCAAAAGCAGCAGCGTATCTTTATTATTACGTTAAGTGAGAAAGTGACACGTGGAACGAACTCGTTATAAACAATTCTGAACTCTTTTTCTTAGCGGGAACGTACTTATCTGTACCGTTGAACGTACTTGGGGGGAAAAAAACAAAAAAAATAAACCAAAAAAACAAAACAAAACAAACAAACAAACAAACAAAAAAAAAACAAAAAAAAAACCACAGGAGTACCTTGGAATACATAGGGCGATTCATCCCTTCAGGATCATTACACGGCAGCTGTATGTCACCACAATACACCTCTTTTGCTTAATGGTGGACTTCTCAGAGGGAATTTACTTGGGTCAGGTATACTGTGTGTATGTGGTTTTATGCACGTAGAACTGCCTGTACTACACTATCTTTTAAATAGGTGGTGGTAAGAGGAGACAGCTTTCTTCTAGTAGATTCTTCCTTAAGTTTCTTTAGTGATTCCGGGGGCGCTCACTTGACCGTGATGTGCCTGACCTGGTTAGCATCTAAACCTCCTCCTCTGATGTGGTACAGCTGTCTGCTAAATTAGTTACAGAAAGATGGTGACTTGAACTCAGCCAGTTCTCTCTTACCTCGCTATTGTTTTATCTGGATAATTTGAATTTGGATTAGAGCAGCGGAGGGAAAAGATGCCTTACACTGAAACGGACGCGAGTCTGTGAGAAGAAAGCCAGGCGTCCTTGGAGACTGTGCCAATGAAAAGGGGAAGAAAAATGAGTGGAATAAATCTGAGTGCACATAGTCCTGCATCCCGAAGGGAGCACAGAAGGAAGGTTGCTTGCTTAGAAGAGCAGTGGATGCTTCGTGCCCGCCTTAAAGAGAATATTAACAGAGAGAATTCTTTGTAAGACAAGCTGCCCCGCGGGGTGTGGGTAGCAAATACGTTGGAAAAAATACGGCCACAAGCTCCGAATGGCACAGTAGGCGAGCTGTGATCCGCCCGACAAGGCCTCCCGCGGGCGCCCTCTGCCGCCACCTGCTGGTGGTAAAGGGGTACTGCAGGCGCCCGGGGGGCGCGCATGCGCGGTGGGGTCCGGTGGCGCCCCCTGCCGCCACCTACTGGTGGTAAAGGGGTACTGCAGGCAGCCGGGGGGCGCGCATGCGCGGTGGCGCCGGCGGGCGCCCTCTACCGCCACCTGCTGCTGTTATTCGGGTACTGCAGGCGCCCGGGGGCCGCGCATGCGCCGTGACGCCGGCGGGCGCCCTCTGCCGCCACCTGCTGATGGGAAAGGGGTACTGCAGGCGTCCGGGGGGCGCGCATGCGCGGTGACGCCCGCGGGCGCCCTCTGCCGCCACCTGCTGGTTTTAATCGGGTATTGCAGGCCGCCGGGGGGCGCGCATGCGCCATGACGCCGGGGACGCCCTCTGCCGCCACCTGCTGGTGGAGAACGAGTACTGCAGGCGGCCGAGGGGGGCGCATGCGCGGTGGGGCCCGGGGGCGCCCTCTGCCGCCTCCTGCTGGTGGAAAACGAGTACTGCAGGCGGCCGTGGGGCCGTGCATGCGCGTTGCTTATTACGTCGTTGTTTTTTTTGATGTGTAATTTCCTACGCTCCTAGATTTTTCTTCATATGTAAATCACACAGAATCACAGATCTTCTAGGTTGGAAGAGACCTCAAGATCATTGAGTCCAACCTCTGACCTAACACTAAAGTTTGAGCTAATTCCCTTGGAAAATATTTCATTTACTTTCTTGGTTGTATTGTCCTTTCTATGTTCAAAGCTGAGGCATAAATACGGTAAATTTTGCTTCTAGAAACACCCCAGTTCTTTTGTCTGCACTCTGCATGCTGTAAACTAGGGATAGGCACAAAAAAAAACAAATAAATAAATAAATAAAAGAACACAGCTGCTGCTGCTCCTGCTCTCTTTCTTGTGGTTTGCCCCCTCCCCTTTCCCAGGTGATTGGGTTTGGGTGCTGGGCAGGGCCAAATGGTATAGGAGCCCCAGGCACGGCATCAGAGAGCTCCTTCTGCCCGGGCTGCTCTTTGGGGTCAGTGCTTTGTTGATGCTTCTGTTAGCTACATGCAGGGTTCTTTTGGTGGGTCAGGGTCTGGTACGATCTTTTAGAGGAAACCGATCTAGTAGTATGTGCATTTATTGCTTGAAGCTCTTTGGAGGTGATTAATTGTTATAGCACATTTATGGATAGGATGTCAATGTTATTTTGTGCGTTTGCTTTGTTGTTCTAGGTCCCTCGTGATTTTTGCAGGGTTACAGGGCAGATGCCACCAGATCTACCCCTTTTGTTGTTTTTGTTTTGTTTGATTTTTTTTTTCTTGATTTTTCTTTTTCTTTTTTGGAAGGGGGTTTGGGATTTGAGCGTCCTATTTTTTTGGGTTTGGGATTTGAGCATCTCAATTTTGCGGGTTTGGGATTTGAGCGTCTTAATTTATTGGGTTAGGGGTTTTAGGCATAGGACTTCAGGGGTTTAGTGTGGTAAATAGTTTGGGTTAGGTCCGTAGGGGTTTCGAGGATGTTTAGGGATAGGGCTTGAGGCTTTTTTGTGTAAGGGCGGGAAGGGCTAGGGTTACAGTGAGTGCTGTTAAATGTAGTTCTCGAAAACTCGGCCTCTGATTGGCCGTGCTGGCTGTCCAGGGAATTCTGGTAGGTGTAGTTTTCCGGCACCAGGCTTCCGGTAGGCCGTGTTGACTGCCCGGAGCATGCCGGGAGATGTAGTTCTGGGACTCCGGACCTCCGGGAGGCCATGTTGGGTGCCCGGAGCATGCCGGGAAATGTAGTTCTCGGGAACCAGGGTTGGGGTTAGGGACTAGGGCTGGGGCTAGGGTTAGAGTTTAGGGTGAGGGTGAGGGTTGGGGTTGGGGTTAGGGTTAGGGCTAGTGAATGCTGGTTCTCTGTGTTTGCAGATGACGGTGAGCGTGTTTAAACTAATTCCAGTTGAAGAAGTTTCAGTTACTTGCTTGGTGCCGTTATCAGTTCAACATTAAAAGCTGCAGCAAAAGCAAAAGGGGATTTTTGCTTCTAGAAACACCACAGGTCTCTTGTCTGCTCTCTGAATGTTTTTGAGATAAAACAGATTTTAAAAAACAAAGGAAAGGAAAGGAAAACAAAACAAAACAAAACACAGCTGCTCCTTTTGCTCTCTTCCTACTTTCATGTGCTTTGCCCCTCCCCTTTCCCAGGTGATTGGGTTTGGGTGCTGGGCGGGGCTAAATGCTATATGAGCCCCAGGCATGCCATCAGAGAGCTCCTTCTGCCTGGGCTGCTCTTTTGGGGGCAGTGCTTTGTTTTTCCTTCTGTCCGTTGCAGGGTTGTTTAGGCAGGCTGGAGTCTATGGATTTCTGGATTTTAAGTGCTTGGAATTCACGTAGTAGAGGGATGTTTAGTAGGGGCTGCTGGCTCAGTTTGGGGGGCGGTTGTCACTGCAGTTATTTTCCTACAGCCAATAGAGTAAAATTCCAGTTTGCTTTTTAGAGGTGCTATAAGTGGGTAAAGAGAACAGATGGAAGCGTGTGCCACGTGGGGTAGGCAAGCGGCTGAGGTACAGGAGGGGATGAGAGCATGTGATTTTTTTTCTGGGGATGAAATGGACTCAATTTTGTTGGTGTATAATCTGTTCTGCTCCTAGATTTTTCTTTCAACGTGAGGAAAAGTTTGAGCTAATTCCAGGTAAGAAAGTTCCAGTTACTTGCTGGGTCGTATTGTCCTTTTAATATTCGAAGCTACAGCAAAAGCGTGGGGATTGTTGCTTCTAGAAACACCCCAGTTTTCTTGTCTGCACTCTGCATGCCGTTGAGCTAAAGCAGACTAAAAAATAAATAAATACAGGAAACACACACACAAAAAACAACAATAACAAAAACAACAACAACAAAAAAACCACCATTGGGTGATGTGTTGTGAACGCAACGATCATTTAATCCCTTTGTTTTCCCAGGTGGTGTGGATGATACTGGTTGCAGTGTTGGAGCTTGGATTTGGAGAGGAACAGGTGAGCATAGTTGTATGTTGCATCAGCAGTAGTCAGCGTTGTGGAGAAGGTGGGCATCATGACCGGCATGCTAGTGAATGCTGGTACTCTGTTTTTGCAGCTGATGATGAGCCTGGCAATTGACTAAGATGACGACCAGTGCCTGTGTATTTCTTGAGGCGGAGGGAATTTACCATGCAGCAACCTGAGAGCTAAGTTGGGGGGCACCTGGTATTTGCATATCTGGGGTGGCTAATGGGAGCTGGGAGCCAGAGCAGCGTGGAGCCAGCTGGCTGAAAATACTTGGTGCCGCTGCGAGGGTGGTTCAGGCTGGGTCACGTTCAGGCTGCTTGTGGCCGGGTCACCAGGCTAATAGAAGCAGCGGGATTATTTTGTAGCGTGAGTGCGTGCGCCAGGCAGGACAGTTTCCTTCTGTTCGTCTGTCCTGTAGTGTTGCTTCTGCAATGTCTGTTCTGTGCTTCTCGGGTCTTGATATCCTTCTAGCTTTTGACACTGGACTGACCAGACAGGGGACTTGGTAGCGGTGCTGAAGGGCCTCAGTGCTTGTTTTGTCATCGTGGCTCTGATCCGAGCACATCTTGTCTTGCAGTCGCTGCTTGAAGTGCAGTTCTGTTTCAGGTCTCGTGCGTCATATTCGGTTTGAGATCGCATCTGTTTCCATCCTCGCTCTTGTGGAAGTCATCTGGGCCGCATCAGGAGCTCTTGCTTGGGAATTGATTTCCTAAGCGTCGTCTTATGTGATTAAGGAGGTATTGGGGAGGCAAGGACAGTCCCCAGACAAGGACTGTGTATCTCGAAACAAGACACCGGAACTCACGATAAGGAAGCGGCAGACGGACAGAGAAACAAATGTAAGGACTATAAATCTCAAAACTGGACGTTGGAATTCATTATAAAGACACAACAAAGGGAAGAATTAGCAACAGCCAGCTCTTGCGATTAAGAAACATGCCAACTCAGCGGATTCCTGACCAAAGGTGAAAAGTACAATGTGAGGAAGACTCGGGGTCTTCCTCCCAAAGACCCCTGCCCACGTCCCAAAGGCCCCTGCCCACAGTTCTTGGGAGGCTCTGCTCAGGCGCAAGGTGCCAAAAGGCTAATTAGCATGAGAAGCGAGGGAAGGCGGGGGTAGGCAATGAATATGTATAGGCGCCGGTAGAATATTGATAGATTGATTGTATAAATTCAAGACTGCTTTCTGCTTTGGGTATGCACGATAGGTGGAGAGATCCCCCCGTGCATCCAGCGCTGCAATAAAGAATATACCGCTTAAAGGAATTTCGGCTTCAATCTTTGAATCATATGGGGTTTTCAGTCCCCATCCTTCTGGTCTCTTGTCTTGAAGGAAGGCTTTTTAGGCCTCCATCACCCCAGTTCTGGCAGTGTCTTCCAGTCGCGTGTCGTGACATTTGAGTCTCTCCTTGGGTCTGGTGCAGAGCACCTGTTGTGACTTGCTGTTGCCATAGGGCTTCCCTCCGGGGGTCACTTTTTCTTGCGCCTTGTGTTGTGTGTTTTGTTTGTAGTGTTTGTGGCGTGGCTGTGTGTGTATGTGTTTGGTCTGGAGCTGTCCTGCCTGGCAGTTAGTGATGACAGCTAACGTGGCAGTGCATGGGTGTGCTAATACATTGTCCGGACTGTGTTGGCGAAGACATCTGGTCTGCCTCTGCGCACGTACTGAAGGGCAGCAGGCACAGTCATCTCTGTGGTGTTTGTCAGATGTGCGTGTGGGGGGGAAGAGTTGAGCTGCTTGTGAGCAGCTGCTCGCATAGTGCTTGAACGGTGTGCTTGAGGAGGAGGTCTGTGGAATCTTGAAAGCTTACAGATAAGGGGTTTTTGAAACTTTTATTTTGATTTCTCTCCTGTCCCCAGTAGAGTGTAAACCTTTGGAGGAACCTGTCGCAGGAAAGAGCTCCTTCCGGAACTGTTCAGCGCTCCGTAGGCAGCTCGGTGACTGGCTTGGTCTACTTCTGAGGTGTGCTGAGGTATGGGGGCTGCTGTTTTGAAATGATAATATTGTAAACGGGGTCCCTTTGTGTTGTTGAGGGATGGGTGCTAATGCTGGCAGCTGAATGATTATCTTGTGACCGTTTTCATTTGTTAAAGCTGAAACACAGTGTACAACGCGGGACTTGACCGGAGCTGCTTTTGGCAAGGTGAGCGATGAACAGATGTAGCAGGTACTTTAGGGGTGCAGTTGTCACTGCAGTTACTTAACTGCACAAAGTACAGTAAAAATCCTGTTTATATTTCAGGGGTGTTGTAGCTGGCCTAAGAGAGCAGATGGAAGCATCTGCCTCGAGGGCAGGTGAGGGAGCAGAGGTTAGGGAGCAGATGAGAGTAACTGTCCCAGCTGTGCTGTGGCTTTGGATGCTGCTTCAGCCTATGCTTTTCTTTTTGTTTCACAGGTGTGTCGCACAGGCTCAGAGGGGCCAAGCTGCACTCTGAAGAGCAGCACGGGAAGGGCGGGCTGTTTGTGAGCTGGATTGGAGCAGAACTGCCAAGTAGCACGAGGTGACTGCGAAGGGTCTTGCTTTGCAGGTGCCATGGCAGGCTCTCCACAGAAGCGGTTGAGGATTTGAGAAGAGGTTGCAGATCATCGAGGAGCGACACGTGCAGGGACGGCTTGAAAACGGTATGGCTGCTTTCTCTTCTGTTTATCAGGTGTCCCAGGCGACGTGGGCTGTGATGTTAGCCTTTAGGATCGGAACAAAGCAGGTGCTGATGGCGGTCTTCTTCGGTAGGCAAAGAGGTGCCCGAAGCCCCCTCCTGTGCAGCCTGAGCACGCCTCGCTGAGGATGAAGCTTGCTTTCCAGCAGTTCTGGAAACTGTGTTGAGGCTGAAATGCTGCGTCTGTGTTCGGGTTGGGGTTGCACCTTGGTGAGTGTAGGGATGGGTTTTAAGTGGGTGCAGCGGAGGGCCCGGCCCCAGTGTCCTGTAGTGCGTTTTGACCCATCAGCATAGCCTTTTGGTTCTCAGATAGCCTGCTGAAGTAAGTGATTTTTGCTGCGAGTGGAACGGAATTGATTTTGTTGGCGTATAATCTGTTCTGCTCCTAGATTTTTCTTTCTGCGTAAATAAAAGTTTGAGCTAATTCGAGCTGAAAAAGCTGCAGTTACTTGCTTGGTTGTGTTGTCCTTTCAATATTCAAAGCTGCAGCGAAAGCATGGGGATTGTTGCTTCTAGAAACTCCCCAGTTCTCCTGTCTGCCCTCTGCATGCTGTTGAGCTAAGCCTTATAAATAAGTAAATAAACCACAGCTGCTGCTCCTCCTCTTTCTACTTTCATGTGCTTTGCCCCTCCCCTTTCCCAGGTGATTGGGTTTGGGTGCTGGGTGGGACCAAAAGGTATATGAGCCCCAAGTATGCCGTCAGAGAGCTCCTTCTGCCTGGGCTGCTCTTTGGGGGTAAGTGCTTTGTTTTTCCTTCAGTCAGTTGCCGGGTTCTCTAGGCAGGCTGGAGTCTATGGATTTCTGGAATTCTAAGGGCTTGGAATTCACTTCATAGAGGGATATTTAGCAGAGGTTGCTGGCTCACTTTTTTTTTGGGATGGTGGGATGATACGCTCCTGTGTTTGATCTGTATTTTAATCTCTAGATGAATCAACCCACTTGTGTAACTCTCCAGAGGACTAAAACCAGCTTGATGACGTGCTACAAGAGGCTTGACCGCGTTGGTGCAGTATTACCAAGAGACTGAGCAGGGTCACCTTTTTCATCTGCAAAGGGTATGTCTGTCATTACCCCTGCCGGGGCTGCTATGCATTCATGGCCTTGTGGCATTTGTGGACTTCAGCTTGTTTGTTTGTTTTTTTTTTTTTTATTTGTCTGGCTCTGGTCTCTGTGTTTGAGTCCTCTGCATGTGCCGCACTGTTTGCGTATCCATTGTGGATGTGACCTTCTCTCTTTGTTTCTTGTAGCTCAGGGCGTAGGCACGGAAGCTTGAACGAAGCATGAGGGTGAGTGGACAGCAGTGGGGGCCCCGAGTTGCTCGGTGGACTGTGTGAGTCTGCTTCAGCTGTCGGGCCGGCTTTGCAAGTGCCTTGCGACAGCAGAGTACGTCTCCTGCCACGTTTCTGCCACGTGCCAGACGTCAGCGGTTCCAGGGTTCCAGTTCCTGAAATGCTGGAGATGCTCGGAGCACGAGAGGAGCTGGGGCGGCTTCGGGGGGCTGCGGGAGAGGGGACAGGGGAGAGGGGGGCGGCTGCGGCTGCGGCGGCGGGGGGGGGCAGAGAGGGCAGCAGGAGGAGGTGCCGTTGCGTGCGCGTGGCCGACGCCCCTCTGGATTGGCTGGAGTGCTCCGTCCCGAGGCATGCTGGGAGCTGTAGTTCTGCGCTGCCGGGCGGCCACGTGGGCTCCGGGCTGCGCGGCCGGGCCGGGGCCGGGCCGGGGCCGGGCCGTGCGCGCCGGGAGGCGCAGGTTGCCGCTGGCGGCGAGCGCGGTTGCCGGCGGTGAGGCGAGCGAGAGCCTCCGGGGGTGCCTCCTCGGAGCGTCGGGCCGGGAGGGGCGGGGGGTGTTGAGGCCGGGCGCGGGTCCTCGCTGCGCTTGATCGTTGGGCTGCGCCGCGCCGCGCCGCGCCTCGGAGGCTTTCCTCTCCCTGCGTCCTGACAGCCGGCTCTCTCCTTGTGCTGCGGTTCACCGGGGCAGAAGCAGCTCCCCGCCGCTAGGACCCCTGCGGGGTTTGTTGCCGAGCGAAGGTGGCGCACCGGGTAAAGCGAGGAAAGCCGCAGCTGGCGTGCTGCGGTCGCAGGGTTCTCAGGAGAGAGAGCAGCCCGTCCGTCCCGACTGCCCAGGTAAGTCGCAGCGACCTCGGGGTGGAATCAAGGCGTGCTCGTAAGCTTCCTGCAGCCCCGGCTCCAAGGCTTCATTGAATTTGCGGAAGCGCGAGCTGCTCGGCGCTGGGAAGCGCAAAGGGAAGGAAGGCACGTAGTGCCTGCCGAGTCGTAGTAGCCTCTTAGACCTAGAATGAACTGGCCTGTCAGGCTCTGTCTGTTGCTCAGTCTTTGGTACGAGAGGCTAAACTTTGTCCCGCCTCAGCTTTCGGAGTTGTCCTAGGAATAGACCGGTGCTTGCGGGGCTTTCCAGGACGCTGGTTGCGGTCAGTGAGGACAGACGTGAGAGGCAATTTCTGTCTGTCTGTCTATTGGTTATGTCCCAAGAGTTTTGCTTGAACTGTGTGCAATAAAGGAGGCCTTGGGCCTGTACTGAGCAGCGAGAGAGAGCAAAACTCTGCGTAAGCACTGGCCGTGGCAACGTTGCTTGGGAGTTGAGCGGCTGGGGGTCTTTCCAGAGGTGGGGGGTCTTCCCAGCGGAACTCGGTACGCAGGCAGAAACGTGACCTTCGAGGTCTTTGTTTGTCTTGCGCTGCAGCTGTGGTATTTGCCCCATAACTGTATGGAGTTGCTGAATTCTAGAGGGGATGATGATAGAGACGTCCCTGGTTCAGCCTTTTTTTGCCGCAGTCCTTGCAGAAGTTGTGGAAAAATGAGTAGTATCCTTCTCTTTAAGTTCACCTTTTAAAGAGTTCTTCCTGCAGACTCCTGTCTCCGTGGTTTAGGTACGTGATTTGTGTGAAACAGAGCCAGGCTTTCCTGTTAACGAGTGCCCTGATTGAAATTCCCTGTTGTTGGAGAACAAGAACCATCGGTGGTGCTTGGCAGTTTAAAACCTCTTGGCTTACGCAAAGGCTAACTTGCCAAAGCGAATGGGAAGTAGCCTAAAGTTCAGTAAATGCGCTGAATAGAAAAGGCCGTCTTCTTGACGGGAAAAGAGCTTTGCAGAACGTGAGCTTTGTTTCCCGTAGGGCTCCCTGCTTGCCCACCTGTTCAGCGATTACTGCAGGCTTTGACTGGTCCCCTCAGGCCCAATATCGCACACGTGCTGTGCTGCAGACGGTGCCTTAGCTTCCTTGCCGTCTCGTGCTGCGTTACTTGTACCTGCGGAAAACTTACTGCAGTGTCACAGAAACCCCGTGGGAAGCGTTCCCGACTCACGCCGGTAGGACCATCCCGTCGCGGCTGGTAAAATCCAGGAGCAGGACGATGCTTGGAAGAACGTCACCTATGGAGGAGAAGACAACAGTCTCCTTCCTGTTAGGCAACAGGTTTCCAAGACTGGTTTCCCCACCCCCCTGTGCGTTTTGAAGGAGGCAGTCCCTAAGCTGATGCAATCCAACTATCCAACTGCATCTAAGATGCTGGTTGTTACTTCCGTAAGCTATAAAGGAACTTAGTGTGTTCTGTGTTTTTAGGTCGAGGCTTGTGTGCGTGAGTTTGGCTTGTTGCGATGGCCGGTGTAGATGATCGCTCACGTGCCCCAAAGCTCCTTGTGCTGATGCTGGATCTGCCCCACGGTAAAGGACCGCATGCTGTGTGTTCAGCTTTTCTTCCTTACCGTGTCGTCCGTATGTATGTATGTATTTACTTCCCTGAAGGAAAGGGTGGATTTTTCGTGGGTCCCTCTGTGCGCGTCTCGAACCAGGCTGCAGTAAATCCGCGTAAGCGAGTAGGCTGCTGCAGCGCGTCCTGGACAGTATCAGGGTGCTACTCTGCTAGCAGTGGAGAGCTGGGTGAAGGTGCCCAGGGTAAGGGCTTGTTCTGCCTCAAGTTGAACAGAAAGTTTCAGGAGTTGAGCATCCCAGGGGATGTTTGTAGGACTGCTGTTAGACGATAAAGGTTCGGATGGCTGTCGACGAAGGGGATTTTGTTGGTTCTTTTTCGATAGCTGTTCCTGCCAAAGATCGCGTCGGTCACAAAAGGTAGTAGTAACCTTGCGGTTTCTATGTTCTGTAGCGTTTGTACTAAAATACACTGGCAGATGAATAAATGAGCAGGTACAAATACACGTGACTCTGTAGCTGAGACTAAATAACGTGCAGTTTCTTCTGTGTTTTATCTTTCAAAGCACGTTGTTGCTGAGCGCCTGAGCTTTTTGCTCGCGTTACCGAGGAAAGGAATGGCAGTGCTTCTTCCCCCCTCATCTCTCTTTTTTTTTTTTTTTTTTTTTTTTCCCCCCCCTCCTCTTCTTCCTCGATGACAGGGTACTCGAAATGTTTTCCTCGGATGTCCACGTGAAAAACGAAATAAATAAATAAATGCTGATGGTGAAGACACTGACAGAATTGGGTGACATTTTCAAGGTAGAGGAGGGGCGAAGAATGTGGAAATTCCTGGTACATTAGTGGTGCTCTGTTAACAAAACTGACGTATACGCCACTTGCTGTTCCTTATTTTTTGGTTTGGTTTTCCTTTCAGTAGTCTCCCCGAAGGCTTTTGCGGACACACGGTGTATCTTTTCTGTTCTTCCAGTATTCGTTTGTCAGGAAAGACGACCATGCAATCCGAGGGCTGTGGACAACCATCTACCAGGTGGTTGTTGCAGCCTCCATCGGTCATGTTATTTGTGCTTTTAGCTCGCCCTCTCCTATATCTTGAGTTGAATTTTTTTTTTTTTTTTGGCAACGCTATGTTTGCAGTGATAGCATTGCTGCCGAGGTATTTTTGACTAAAAATGATCTTAACTGTAGTAGTGAATTCACAGAGTGTGGCTTTGTGTAACGACTCCCGCGATCACAACTTTTTTTTTTTTTTTTTCCTTTGTCACAGATAGGAGGAAAGCTCTTTCCGGAGAGATGGAAAGAAAGTTGTTTCAGAATACGTTCAGAATGTCTGAAGTTGTTTTGGAATTTTTTTTGTTTTGTTTTGTTTTTTTTAGTAGTTAACGGTAGTACAGCCCACAGAGCAATTTCTTTGTGCGTGAGAACTCGCGGGTTAACTGAAAGTTACTTGTTTTATTATAAAACTAGGATTTGAAGCCACGGGCATTCAGAAATGCATATGATATGTCTTGTCACAGTCTTCTAGATCAGCTAACCGGAATGAGAACCAATCTTCTGAAAACACGCAGGGATATCGTGGGGCAGGATGAAGGTAAATGGACACAATTATTTATTAATATTCTGGTACAGCTATTTAATTCACCTAAGTAGTGTTTCTGTCCTCGGTGTGGGAGAGGAAGTAGACTTTGCATCGTTTCTTGGGTCAGTCGTCCTTCCCTAGATTCCGAAGGAAAAGAATGAAGTTTCTGCCTTCTGTCACAAAACACGTTGTGCGTGCTTGGAATTTGAAAATTAAGTTTCATGGGTGAGCTTTCCTGTGCAACAGGATGCAGTAGATGTTCTTATAGTGATGGTGAAAGGAAAGAGGGGCTTTATTTGCCTTTTGCTTTTCCTTTGTTTTGTAGAGGGAGGAAATAGTGATTTCTAGATCTTAAATGCTAACACTGGAAATGGAAGCGTGCGAGGCTTGTATTTCCTTAGTCTTAAGGTAGACTAAATTTAGATACCTTGTTCTGCTGCAGACTGCCTTCACGGCGTTCCTGTTGCTCAAAGGGGAAATCGTCAGGAGTAGTTGAAAATGATGCCTTCACCCCTTCGGGAGATTGATCCAGATCAACCAAAAAGGCTTCTTCATACACTTGGCAGTCTGTTCAAACAGGATGAGAAGGTAGGAGAAGTCTTGCTATCTGCTGTATCACTATTTGAAAAGTAACTGAATTGTAACACGGAGGCAAATACTCTGGTAGTGAATTGACGAAGCAATTGTTTTTTACTTATATTTAAAAAAAAAAAAAAGTCTTTTCAGGGTACGATGATAGATGAAGCAGATAAATTTGTTGCTGGGCCTCAGAATAAGATCAAGCGTCCTGGAGAGCCCAATACTCCAGCATCACTAAAGAGAGAAGGCGTAGCACGTCGCCGCTATTGCGACGGCCACAGTCACTGTTGTGACAAACCATGTTGGTGGGAAAGGGCCACCCTGTGCTGCTGGATCTCCGTCACCATATCTGAACCTCAAAGGCATGCCAACAAATAAAAGTATGTTGGAGTTGTTGTAGTACAGGAACTTGTGTGGTCATAAATGGACATAGTGTGCAGGAAAAAAAAAAAAGGTCTCCGTGCTTTCTGTGTTAATTCAAAAGGACACGTAAGTTTTTTAGAGTTAATTGGGACTGAATTTCTTTGGTCGGCTTAGACAAACAGGCTGTTGCTATAGGTAACGAAGTCCTGAATGAGCAATAATTTGGAACTGTTTCTAAAAAGTGCTGAAACCTTTCACCACGATGGTTTGGCGGTAGCAAGGATTTCATTTCAGCTTTTAATTCTCATTTGTGTATTCTATAGTGGGGAAGGGAGAAGTGGGGAAGGAAAGTGTGTAAAAAAAAAAAAAAAAAAAAAAAAATTTTAAATTTCTCACAAATAGTAATTTACCCACCTGTTGCAGCAGAGTCGAAAGAAAAATTTGCTGGAACTGGGGGAAGGAGGGGAAACTTTAGTTTACTTTAGTCACTGAAATGGGAATACAGCAAATAACTTCACGACAGTCATATGAGACGGTAGCAGCCCAAAAGGAGGTATTCCTGTGGTTGCGTCAAAGGGTGAATAAAACTACTGAAGTGATCTGACAGTGCTGAGTAACTCTCTCCACAGTACTTTCAACAAGAAGGGATGCAGAATAACGTCCTTCTGTGTTTTTTGATCCTGCAGTTATATGCACTACTAAGCTCCTTCTTAATTTTCAGACACTGGTATCAGTACTGTCCAAGATGGTAATGGAGAGAAGAAAGCAGAAAACTGTCAGTTGCTGGAAAAGCAAATTGATGGCTTGTCTGTGCAAATGGCTTCTTCGGTTCCAGCTGTTAAGGGAGAGGATGAAATGTCACCTGGTGACTTAGACTCTCTACATGATGAGTTCAATTGCTTAAATGATGCAAAGATGGCTTGGATCGTAAACCTGGTACCAATGCACTTGTTCGAGGGCCTCTAAATTACGGCGTGGCTGGAGATGACCAAAAACGAGTGATGGAGTCTACTTCTGAATCTGTGCCAAATTGACTTAAAATAACACCTACAATGTTGGAGGGAAGCGATGCTGGTATTAAAATCAGAGTGGTGAAAGAGGTTCGCAAACGTGGAAGAAGTAAGTTCTTTATTAGTGTATTAAAAATAGGCTAGGGGTACAGCAGACTTTTTCTTGAAATGAGGATCTATTTTGAAAATAAAACCTCAGATTTGGAATGATTTTTGATTACTCGTGTACAAGTAGTGGAAGAACAAGAAAGTAAGTACATGTATTCACAGTCCAACTTTATATCCTCACCGTCCTTACTGCAGCACTCTTAAGCAGGCTTAGTCACAGCACCATTCGTGTTTTCATAGTTGGTTCAGAGAAGAAAACACAGAAACCAATGAAAAAATACTGTTGTTTCACATCTAAGGTGTCCGGTTCATTCTTTTGCGCTACTTTTTTTTTTTTTTTTGTTAAACTTTATACGAGACAATCGTGCTCATGCTCCACATAGATCGGTCATCTTGTAAAGAGTAGTTATCTTAAACCTCTGCTTTCAAAAATGACAGCTCTAGGTTGAAACATGGCTCGGTATCCCTTTGTTTCTATTAACTGCTGATCATGGCAGCGTGTTCGTGGAGATGCAAGGCTTCTCTGCTGATTAAACCTAGTCTGCATTTTCCAAGGGCAGGTGTTTCTAGATACTGCTCTTTTAAGAGAACAAAATTCAGCGTTACATTTGAATATCAGCTAATCGATATCACTTCAAATTATTGGTATGCTGGCTTTTTTTTCTTACGTGCATTACTGTATGCAGAAATGGGAAACTCTAGGCTTTGTTGTTTTTCCTTTGGCTGTTGAGATTTACTGAAAATGCATTTACAAGATCTGTTTCTAATATCTGTTTGGATCTCTTCTTTAAGATCGTGAAAAAAATCTTCTCTCTTCTTGAGGAGGTACGTACAAGGACGGATGGAAACTCAGAAGTATTTCATTGAATTTGCTATAAGGGAAGGAGCAAGGTTTGTATAGATACGAATGATTCGGAGTTAAACGCTAACGTTGTTCATGATAGCAAATCTCAGTCTTTTCCAAAACAAGTGTTTTGTTTTGACATACTTAAATTATTACAGTTTCAGCGCTCAAACTGCCGTTGTATTTTCTGAAGTAAATGGTCGTTACCTAGAGCTGAAGTGTGAAATAGAAAGATACGGGTGGTTATGGAAGAAAGACCCAGAATTTGCGTGGGTTGGGGAGAGATGGCTGTATCAAATTAAATTTGCCATTCTGATGTCAGAAATGAGGGAAGCTCTTCCATGCTGGAAACAGAGAGCCTCTGCTAATACCGTTTGTCGTGGCAAAATAATACTGAGTTATTTAACTGCTGTTTTTGGAAGAAGAAATGAAATTACTTCCCTAGGTTTAAAAATCGTGTCTTAATACAGCACTTAGAGAGAACGCTAGAGGAGCTAGAGTTCAACAGCCTACCCAACAGAGTTAATCAGGTGAACGGTAGATAATAGTGTACCAGCCAGAGGAATACGGACCGGGAATGAGTTTGCTGTGCCGCAGAAGAGTGGAAGAGGACGTAGCTGTTGCCCTCGCCATCCTGGCGGTCAAGTGAT
The DNA here is from genome assembly GCF_965140915.1 of Aythya marila. NCBI lineage: Eukaryota > Metazoa > Chordata > Aves > Anseriformes > Anatidae > Aythya > Aythya marila. The sequence goes on from NC_139045.1 coordinate 76,965,136, forward strand.
CTTACTGTCAGAGTCCGAGAAGAAGCAGCAGAGCTTTAACTTTACGAACCTCTATCGGCAGAAGCTGGGCTGTAACCTTAAGGACGTGCTATGAAAGGTGTGGCTTTTTTCCTGTGGAGGGTGCTCTTTGCTCAACAGGCTGAAAAAAATAACCATTGCTGCCCCTCCTGCAGGTGGTGAGAACTTACTCACTTGAATACTGTCATTAGCCGTTTTACGTGCAATAGGCAGTGGATCGCACTAAAATGGGGCACTGTCAAATGCACACAGTGTCTGCATTGTGGAGAGATCCCATCTGTTGTGTGTCCCCCCCCCCCCCCCCCCAATAAACAAACAAACAAACAAAACTCCCAGAAACACCTGCACTGGTAATATTGCATGTTGCCAGCACAGAGACGAGGGCCTTGTTCCCGAGAACTGCTAGCCATGCCTTTAAACTTGAGATTCAGCGTAGATCGAGAGTAAAGAAACTGCTGTTGTGTTAATGAAAGCTAAAGACAGCCCTGTGACTGTTACCACTTGGTGGTTACTAAACAATCTACCTCAGACTCTCTTCTGTTTTTATCTGCAGACATTATGAAAGCGCACCTGAGGCTTCCCAGGTCCCTGACTTCAGTTCTCTTTCATCCCGTGAGGAGGACGGAGATTCTTCAGGTGGCCTTGCCTTGGCACACGCTGTGCTTTGGAAGCACTAAAAAGAAATGCTTTTAAAAGTGTGCATTTATTTTAATGTTCATACAAAAGAGATTGGTTTTGAACAGTGTTGTTACCGGATCACTAATTTGATATTTTAACTGTATACATTTTTTAGAACATAGGTGTGTGTGTGTGTGTGTGTGTGTGTGTATATATATATATATAAAAAAAAAAATAAACCGTTTTATTAATTCTCGTTAAGTGCTGATCTGAGGAGTCTGTAATGGGCAGCGCTGAATTCCTCGAATTGTCTGTCACCAACAGACCGCTAATATTTTTTGTGAAACCAGTCTGCATATCCTGAAACCCCACTTCTGGTAATAGCTGCGGAATGTGTTTGTTACTTACCTCCCGGTAGCACGTACCCTGGAGCACCTGCCTCATCAGTCAGCTCAGCCTGTACAGGGTGTACATTTTTGCTCCAAGGCTAAAGTGTTAAAGACACCAAGTTCCAGCTTACCAAATCCTTGGTTACCCGAGTTAATATCCTCCCTTCCGTTCCTCTTACTCTTTTGTTCAAAGGTAATGTTGTGAATCACAGAAAATGCAACGAAGACTGGAGCACCTGCACGTAATTAATATTTTCCTTTTAAACGGTAATATGCCAGTAGTAAGTGGCTCTTCAGATAATTTTATTTTCGGTTGTTCTCATTTAAAAACAGTCTCCTGCTCCTTTAACAGCTTTCTTTTAAAAGACAGGTTGAAGTTGTGCTGGCGTTAAGAAGCTCTTTACAAGGTACTGGGGCTGTCCTGAGGATTCCACTTGACCAGCCAGCAGAAGAGGCAGGGAAACATACTTACGTTGATGGCCTGAACTTCTCTTCCCATTACTCTTTTTAGTACTAGCCAGCGTGTGAGACATCTTTTCCTTCTCCTGTGAAGCAGTGGGCTGGTCTTTCTGGAAGAGGTTGTTTGACCATTGGAATTACACCAGTGAGATTCAAGAAGGAAATGAAATCCAAAAGCAGCAGCGTATCTTTATTATTACGTTAAGTGAGAAAGTGACACGTGGAACGAACTCGTTATAAACAATTCTGAACTCTTTTTCTTAGCGGGAACGTACTTATCTGTACCGTTGAACGTACTTGGGGGGAAAAAAACAAAAAAAATAAACCAAAAAAACAAAACAAAACAAACAAACAAACAAACAAAAAAAAAACAAAAAAAAAACCACAGGAGTACCTTGGAATACATAGGGCGATTCATCCCTTCAGGATCATTACACGGCAGCTGTATGTCACCACAATACACCTCTTTTGCTTAATGGTGGACTTCTCAGAGGGAATTTACTTGGGTCAGGTATACTGTGTGTATGTGGTTTTATGCACGTAGAACTGCCTGTACTACACTATCTTTTAAATAGGTGGTGGTAAGAGGAGACAGCTTTCTTCTAGTAGATTCTTCCTTAAGTTTCTTTAGTGATTCCGGGGGCGCTCACTTGACCGTGATGTGCCTGACCTGGTTAGCATCTAAACCTCCTCCTCTGATGTGGTACAGCTGTCTGCTAAATTAGTTACAGAAAGATGGTGACTTGAACTCAGCCAGTTCTCTCTTACCTCGCTATTGTTTTATCTGGATAATTTGAATTTGGATTAGAGCAGCGGAGGGAAAAGATGCCTTACACTGAAACGGACGCGAGTCTGTGAGAAGAAAGCCAGGCGTCCTTGGAGACTGTGCCAATGAAAAGGGGAAGAAAAATGAGTGGAATAAATCTGAGTGCACATAGTCCTGCATCCCGAAGGGAGCACAGAAGGAAGGTTGCTTGCTTAGAAGAGCAGTGGATGCTTCGTGCCCGCCTTAAAGAGAATATTAACAGAGAGAATTCTTTGTAAGACAAGCTGCCCCGCGGGGTGTGGGTAGCAAATACGTTGGAAAAAATACGGCCACAAGCTCCGAATGGCACAGTAGGCGAGCTGTGATCCGCCCGACAAGGCCTCCCGCGGGCGCCCTCTGCCGCCACCTGCTGGTGGAGAACGAGTACTGCAGGCGGCCGGGGGGCGCGCATGCGCGGTGGGCGTCCGGGGGGCGCCCTCTGCCGCCACCTGCTGTTGGGAAAAGGGTACTGCAGGCGGCCGGGGGGCGCGCATGCGCGTTGGGCGTCGGGGGGGCGCCCTCTGCCGCCACCTGCTGTTGGGAAAAGGGTACTGCAGGCGGCCGAGGGGCGCGCATGCGCGGTGGCGCCGGCGGGCGCCCTCTACCGCCACCTGCTGCTGTTATTCGGGTACTGCAGGCGCCCGGGTGCCGCGCATGCGCCGTGACGCCGGCGGGCGCCCTCTGCCGCCACCTGCTGGTGGAGAACGAGTACTGCAGGCGGCCGGGGTGCACGCATGCGCGTTGGGGTCCGGTGGCGCCCTCTGCCGCCACCTGCTGGTGGTAAAGGGGTACTGCAGGCGGCCGGGGGCCGCGCATGCGCGGTGACGCCCGCGGGCGCCCTCTGTTGCCGCCTGCTGATGGGAAAGGGGTACTGCAGGCGGCCGGGGGGGCGCGCATGCGCGGTGACGCCCGCGGGCGCCCTCTGCCGCCACCTGCTGGTTTTAATCGGGTATTGCAGGCGGCCGGGGGGCGCGCATGCGCAGTGACGCCGGGGGCGCCCTCTGCCGCCACCTGCTGGTGGAGAACGAGTACTGCAGGCGGCCGAGGGGGACGCATGCGCGGTGGGGCCCGGGGGCGCCCTCTGCCGCCTCCTGCTGGTGGAAAACGAGTACTGCAGGCGGCCGTGGGGCCGTGCATGCGCGTTGCTTATTACGTCGTTGTTTTTTTTGATGTGTAATTTCCTACGCTCCTAGATTTTTCTTCATATGTAAATCACACAGAATCACAGATCTTCTAGGTTGGAAGAGACCTCAAGATCATTGAGTCCAACCTCTGACCTAACACTAAAGTTTGAGCTAATTCCCTTGGAAAATATTTCATTTACTTTCTTGGTTGTATTGTCCTTTCTATGTTCAAAGCTGAGGCATAAATACGGTAAATTTTGCTTCTAGAAACACCCCAGTTCTTTTGTCTGCACTCTGCATGCTGTAAACTAGGGATAGGCACAAAAAAAAACAAATAAATAAATAAATAAAAGAACACAGCTGCTGCTGCTCCTGCTCTCTTTCTTGTGGTTTGCCCCCTCCCCTTTCCCAGGTGATTGGGTTTGGGTGCTGGGCAGGGCCAAATGGTATAGGAGCCCCAGGCACGGCATCAGAGAGCTCCTTCTGCCCGGGCTGCTCTTTGGGGTCAGTGCTTTGTTGATGCTTCTGTTAGCTACATGCAGGGTTCTTTTGGTGGGTCAGGGTCTGGTACGATCTTTTAGAGGAAACCGATCTAGTAGTATGTGCATTTATTGCTTGAAGCTCTTTGGAGGTGATTAATTGTTATAGCACATTTATGGATAGGATGTCAATGTTATTTTGTGCGTTTGCTTTGTTGTTCTAGGTCCCTCGTGATTTTTGCAGGGTTACAGGGCAGATGCCACCAGATCTACCCCTTTTGTTGTTTTTGTTTTGTTTGATTTTTTTTTTCTTGATTTTTCTTTTTCTTTTTTGGAAGGGGGTTTGGGATTTGAGCGTCCTATTTTTTTGGGTTTGGGATTTGAGCATCTCAATTTTGCGGGTTTGGGATTTGAGCGTCTTAATTTATTGGGTTAGGGGTTTTAGGCATAGGACTTCAGGGGTTTAGTGTGGTAAATAGTTTGGGTTAGGTCCGTAGGGGTTTCGAGGATGTTTAGGGATAGGGCTTGAGGCTTTTTTGTGTAAGGGCGGGAAGGGCTAGGGTTACAGTGAGTGCTGTTAAATGTAGTTCTCGAAAACTCGGCCTCTGATTGGCCGTGCTGGCTCTCCAGGGAATTCTGGTAGGTGTAGTTTTCCGGCACCAGGCTTCCGGTAGGCCGTGTTGACTGCCCGGAGCATGCCGGGAGATGTAGTTCTGGGACTCCGGACCTCCGGGAGGCCATGTTGGGTGCCCGGAGCATGCCGGGAAATGTAGTTCTCGGGAACCAGGGTTGGGGTTAGGGACTAGGGCTGGGGCTAGGGTTAGAGTTTAGGGTGAGGGTTGGGGTTAGGGTTAGGGCTAGTGAATGCTGGTTCTCTGTGTTTGCAGATGACGGTGAGCGTGTTTAAACTAATTCCAGTTGAAGAAGTTTCAGTTACTTGCTTGGTGCCGTTATCAGTTCAACATTAAAAGCTGCAGCAAAAGCAAAAGGGGATTTTTGCTTCTAGAAACACCACAGGTCTCTTGTCTGCTCTCTGAATGTTTTTGAGATAAAACAGATTTTAAAAAACAAAGGAAAGGAAAGGAAAACAAAACAAAACAAAACACAGCTGCTCCTTTTGCTCTCTTCCTACTTTCATGTGCTTTGCCCCTCCCCTTTCCCAGGTGATTGGGTTTGGGTGCTGGGCGGGGCTAAATGCTATATGAGCCCCAGGCATGCCATCAGAGAGCTCCTTCTGCCTGGGCTGCTCTTTTGGGGGCAGTGCTTTGTTTTTCCTTCTGTCCGTTGCAGGGTTGTTTAGGCAGGCTGGAGTCTATGGATTTCTGGATTTTAAGTGCTTGGAATTCACGTAGTAGAGGGATGTTTAGTAGGGGCTGCTGGCTCAGTTTGGGGGGCGGTTGTCACTGCAGTTATTTTCCTACAGCCAATAGAGTAAAATTCCAGTTTGCTTTTTAGAGGTGCTATAAGTGGGTAAAGAGAACAGATGGAAGCGTGTGCCACGTGGGGTAGGCAAGCGGCTGAGGTACAGGAGGGGATGAGAGCATGTGATTTTTTTTCTGGGGATGAAATGGACTCAATTTTGTTGGTGTATAATCTGTTCTGCTCCTAGATTTTTCTTTCAACGTGAGGAAAAGTTTGAGCTAATTCCAGGTAAGAAAGTTCCAGTTACTTGCTGGGTCGTATTGTCCTTTTAATATTCGAAGCTACAGCAAAAGCGTGGGGATTGTTGCTTCTAGAAACACCCCAGTTTTCTTGTCTGCACTCTGCATGCCGTTGAGCTAAAGCAGACTAAAAAATAAATAAATACAGGAAACACACACACAAAAAACAACAATAACAAAAACAACAACAACAAAAAAACCACCATTGGGTGATGTGTTGTGAACGCAACGATCATTTAATCCCTTTGTTTTCCCAGGTGGTGTGGATGATACTGGTTGCAGTGTTGGAGCTTGGATTTGGAGAGGAACAGGTGAGCATAGTTGTATGTTGCATCAGCAGTAGTCAGCGTTGTGGAGAAGGTGGGCATCATGACCGGCATGCTAGTGAATGCTGGTACTCTGTTTTTGCAGCTGATGATGAGCCTGGCAATTGACTAAGATGACGACCAGTGCCTGTGTATTTCTTGAGGCGGAGGGAATTTACCATGCAGCAACCTGAGAGCTAAGTTGGGGGGCACCTGGTATTTGCATATCTGGGGTGGCTAATGGGAGCTGGGAGCCAGAGCAGCGTGGAGCCAGCTGGCTGAAAATACTTGGTGCCGCTGCGAGGGTGGTTCAGGCTGGGTCACGTTCAGGCTGCTTGTGGCCGGGTCACCAGGCTAATAGAAGCAGCGGGATTATTTTGTAGCGTGAGTGCGTGCGCCAGGCAGGACAGTTTCCTTCTGTTCGTCTGTCCTGTAGTGTTGCTTCTGCAATGTCTGTTCTGTGCTTCTCGGGTCTTGATATCCTTCTAGCTTTTGACACTGGACTGACCAGACAGGGGACTTGGTAGCGGTGCTGAAGGGCCTCAGTGCTTGTTTTGTCATCGTGGCTCTGATCCGAGCACATCTTGTCTTGCAGTCGCTGCTTGAAGTGCAGTTCTGTTTCAGGTCTCGTGCGTCATATTCGGTTTGAGATCGCATCTGTTTCCATCCTCGCTCTTGTGGAAGTCATCTGGGCCGCATCAGGAGCTCTTGCTTGGGAATTGATTTCCTAAGCGTCGTCTTATGTGATTAAGGAGGTATTGGGGAGGCAAGGACAGTCCCCAGACAAGGACTGTGTATCTCGAAACAAGACACCGGAACTCACGATAAGGAAGCGGCAGACGGACAGAGAAACAAATGTAAGGACTATAAATCTCAAAACTGGACGTTGGAATTCATTATAAAGACACAACAAAGGGAAGAATTAGCAACAGCCAGCTCTTGCGATTAAGAAACATGCCAACTCAGCGGATTCCTGACCAAAGGTGAAAAGTACAATGTGAGGAAGACTCGGGGTCTTCCTCCCAAAGACCCCTGCCCACGTCCCAAAGGCCCCTGCCCACAGTTCTTGGGAGGCTCTGCTCAGGCGCAAGGTGCCAAAAGGCTAATTAGCATGAGAAGCGAGGGAAGGCGGGGGTAGGCAATGAATATGTATAGGCGCCGGTAGAATATTGATAGATTGATTGTATAAATTCAAGACTGCTTTCTGCTTTGGGTATGCACGATAGGTGGAGAGATCCCCCCGTGCATCCAGCGCTGCAATAAAGAATATACCGCTTAAAGGAATTTCGGCTTCAATCTTTGAATCATATGGGGTTTTCAGTCCCCATCCTTCTGGTCTCTTGTCTTGAAGGAAGGCTTTTTAGGCCTCCATCACCCCAGTTCTGGCAGTGTCTTCCAGTCGCGTGTCGTGACATTTGAGTCTCTCCTTGGGTCTGGTGCAGAGCACCTGTTGTGACTTGCTGTTGCCATAGGGCTTCCCTCCGGGGGTCACTTTTTCTTGCGCCTTGTGTTGTGTGTTTTGTTTGTAGTGTTTGTGGCGTGGCTGTGTGTGTATGTGTTTGGTCTGGAGCTGTCCTGCCTGGCAGTTAGTGATGACAGCTAACGTGGCAGTGCATGGGTGTGCTAATACATTGTCCGGACTGTGTTGGCGAAGACATCTGGTCTGCCTCTGCGCACGTACTGAAGGGCAGCAGGCACAGTCATCTCTGTGGTGTTTGTCAGATGTGCGTGTGGGGGGGAAGAGTTGAGCTGCTTGTGAGCAGCTGCTCGCATAGTGCTTGAACGGTGTGCTTGAGGAGGAGGTCTGTGGAATCTTGAAAGCTTACAGATAAGGGGTTTTTGAAACTTTTATTTTGATTTCTCTCCTGTCCCCAGTAGAGTGTAAACCTTTGGAGGAACCTGTCGCAGGAAAGAGCTCCTTCCGGAACTGTTCAGCGCTCCGTAGGCAGCTCGGTGACTGGCTTGGTCTACTTCTGAGGTGTGCTGAGGTATGGGGGCTGCTGTTTTGAAATGATAATATTGTAAACGGGGTCCCTTTGTGTTGTTGAGGGATGGGTGCTAATGCTGGCAGCTGAATGATTATCTTGTGACCGTTTTCATTTGTTAAAGCTGAAACACAGTGTACAACGCGGGACTTGACCGGAGCTGCTTTTGGCAAGGTGAGCGATGAACAGATGTAGCAGGTACTTTAGGGGTGCAGTTGTCACTGCAGTTACTTAACTGCACAAAGTACAGTAAAAATCCTGTTTATATTTCAGGGGTGTTGTAGCTGGCCTAAGAGAGCAGATGGAAGCATCTGCCTCGAGGGCAGGTGAGGGAGCAGAGGTTAGGGAGCAGATGAGAGTAACTGTCCCAGCTGTGCTGTGGCTTTGGATGCTGCTTCAGCCTATGCTTTTCTTTTTGTTTCACAGGTGTGTCGCACAGGCTCAGAGGGGCCAAGCTGCACTCTGAAGAGCAGCACGGGAAGGGCGGGCTGTTTGTGAGCTGGATTGGAGCAGAACTGCCAAGTAGCACGAGGTGACTGCGAAGGGTCTTGCTTTGCAGGTGCCATGGCAGGCTCTCCACAGAAGCGGTTGAGGATTTGAGAAGAGGTTGCAGATCATCGAGGAGCGACACGTGCAGGGACGGCTTGAAAACGGTATGGCTGCTTTCTCTTCTGTTTATCAGGTGTCCCAGGCGACGTGGGCTGTGATGTTAGCCTTTAGGATCGGAACAAAGCAGGTGCTGATGGCGGTCTTCTTCGGTAGGCAAAGAGGTGCCCGAAGCCCCCTCCTGTGCAGCCTGAGCACGCCTCGCTGAGGATGAAGCTTGCTTTCCAGCAGTTCTGGAAACTGTGTTGAGGCTGAAATGCTGCGTCTGTGTTCGGGTTGGGGTTGCACCTTGGTGAGTGTAGGGATGGGTTTTAAGTGGGTGCAGCGGAGGGCCCGGCCCCAGTGTCCTGTAGTGCGTTTTGACCCATCAGCATAGCCTTTTGGTTCTCAGATAGCCTGCTGAAGTAAGTGATTTTTGCTGCGAGTTGATTAAGGAGGTATTGGGGAGGCATTGGGGAGGCAAGTACAATCCCCAGTCATGGACTGTATATCTCGAAACAAGACACTGAAACTCATGATAAGGAAGCGGCAGACGGACAGAGAAACAAACGTAAGGACTATAAATCTCAAAACTGGACATTGGAATTCATTATAAAGATACAACAAACGGAAGAATTGGCAACAGCCAGCTCTCGCAATTAAGAAACATGCCAATTCAGCAGATTCTTGACCAAAGGTGAAAAGTACACTGTGAGGAAGACTCGGGGTCTTCCTCCCAGAGACCCCTGCCCACGTCCCAAAGACCCCTGCCCACAATTCTTGGAAGGCTCTACGCAGGCGCAAGGTGCCAAAAGGCTAATTAGCATAAGAAGCGAGGGAAGGCGGGGATAGGTAATGCATATGTATAGGTGCTTGTAGAATATTGATAGATTGATTGTATAAATTCAAGACTGCTTTCCGCTTTAGGTATGCACGATAGGTGGAGAGATCCCCCGTGCATCCAGCGCTGCAATAAAGAATATACCACTTAAAGGAATTTCGGCTTCGATCTTTGAATCAATCTGGCACCCCAGATGGGACAACCTCTCTGCCGGACCGCAGGACCCGCTGGGAACAGGACTCCCTAGGGTACCCCCGGGATTTCCCGGAGGGACTCCTCGACTCACCGGATCACTGCGGAGGCAGACAAGGACCCCATCATTGTAAGTGAGTATATTCTTTATTCTGGTTTGGTTTTCTGGTAGACCGGTCATCTGGGACTGTCCAGTAAGTCGGAAGGTGACTTCTGCAGGACAGTATTTGGTATATACTTTGTGGTTAGTACCACAAGTATATCTGGGGACCTTGGGGTCCATCTGTATCTGGAACTGTCTGTAAGTCAGAAGGTGATCTTCTGCGAGGCAGTGTTTGGTATATACTTTGTGGTAAGCACCATAAGTACATTTGGGGACCTTAAGGAAAGAGCTCGCTTTAAGGTCCATCTGGAATTGTGTCGTCTATTTCGGTTTTCTGACTCATGGAGTATGGTATTTAACTTTGGTTATTGTTACTGTGATTTTGGCTATTTTTCTGGTGGTAATAGTAGGTTTGTGGCATTGTTATAAGAGAGATATCGTTACGGTGTTACACAGTTCGGTTTTCTGACTTATCGCATGTGGAATTTGACTCTGACTATTGTTATTGTGATTTTAGCAATATTGCTGGTAATAGTAGCTTTGTGACATCGCTACTGAAAGATAATGCGTGCCCGTATTTTTGTGAGTGATACGTTTTGTGATACGCTTTTGCAAGTAACATGTGTATTCTGAAAGTGTAAACTGGAAAATGGGGGGGCAAACAAGCAGTGAAATTTTAAAGAAAAGTGTGTTAGGATGTGTTTTAAGTCACTGGAAGGATATCGGAGGATCTGCTGGTGGAAGCGTGAACAGGAAAACATTGATAAAATATCGTAATCAGTGGTGGCCGCTTTATAAGCTGGAATGTGGAGAAAAGTGGCCCCTAAATGGAACTTTAAACTATAATATTTTGCTACAGTTAACGTTGTTTTTTGAGAAGCAGAACAGGATGAAATGTTGTATACTGATGTTTCAGCATCTTGGTGGGAAAAGGTACGGAATTAAGTTGGCCCCTGACTGAGCCTTTGATGTTGGCATTAGAGAAGTACAGGCTGGAGAAAGATAAAGGAAGTGTTAAAAGGGTTGTTGAAAGTGTTAAAGGTGTTTGAAGTTGAATGAGCAGGGAAAGAGGATGTAGGAATGTTAATAGTTCTGCCTCTGCCCGAGGCAGAGATCTTAAAATCATGGGTGTTAGCCCTTTGGGGCAAAGGGACCATGATGGGTCTGAGAGAGTTGTCACAGAAACAGAAAACCAGTTAACTCTTAAAACAACCTGAGTTCATGTGCGAGCTCAGATTGCCGATGGGACCGCTCAGGGAACTGTGGACAATTGCATTCCCCTGACCGACCCCCGCTAAGACCCAAATCATCCTGAAAATTATGAACGGTTAAGTAAATACTAAAACCTGGATGAATTGGGAATTGAGAATATGCTTCCAACAAGGTCTAAAAGAAACCCCTATGGAATTTTTAGACCAACTCTGAAATGTAATGAAAATAAATAAATAAATAAAACAAAACGGTTTGGACCTGGCTTCGGAGGACAAATTGACTAGCCTTTTCCTAGGGTAATTGACCCCTGATTTCAACAGGAATAATGGGGACCTGGGGAATCTACCCTAGCGGATCCTCCACTGGTTATAATGAAGCTAGGGGAGGAATGGAAGTGAAATTTCTTATTGATATGGGGCAACGTATTCAGTTCTAAATCAAGCATTAATGCCTTCACAGAATTATTATGTTAGGGTAAAAGGTGTGTCGTGGTTTAACCCGGCCGGCAGCTAAACACCACACAGCCGTGTGCTCACCCTCCCCCTCCCTCTCTGGGACGGGGGAGAGAAATGGAAAGTGAAGCCCGTGAGTTGAGATAAAGACAGTTTAATAAGACAAAATAATAATAATAATAATAATAATAATAATACAATGATGATAATAGTACCACTACTAATAATGTGTACAAACAAGTGATGCACAATGCAATTGCTCACCACCCGCTGACCGATGCCCAGCCTAACCCCGAGCAGTCCGGCCCCCTCCCCCCGGCTAGCCACCCCTATGTATTGTTTAGCATGACGTCAGATGGTATGGAATACCCCTCTGGCTGGTTTGGGTCACCTGTCCTGGGTCTGTCCCCTCCCAGCTCTTACTGCACCCCCAGCCTGCCTGTTGGCAGGACAGGGCAAAAGGCTGAGATGTCCTTGGCTTGGTATAAGCCCTGCTCTTTAACAATTAACACATCGGGGTGTTATCAGCACTCTTCTCATCCTAAGCCAAAACACAGCATTGTACCAGCTACTAGGAAGAAAATTAACTCTGTTCTAACTGAAACCAGGACAAGGTGTAACCGAAAAGGCTTGTTTTTGTGAACGGGGCATACACAGATTTTTATATATGCCTAGCTCCTCATGGGCACTCTTAGGTAGAAGCTTGGCACTAATACAAACTGACCCTAAAAGTGAAATACCTTTAGAGATCACAGATCAAGTATGTCCAGGAGTTTGGGCTACTGAAACCCCTGAAAGAGGACATCCAGTAGTGGCAAACCCTTATACTTTGCTGACTAAATTAAAGAATAGTCAAGTCTGGTTTACCGTACTGGATTTAAAAGACGCCTTCTTCTGCCTAGGCTTAGCCACAGAAAGCCAAAACCTATTCGCCTTTGAATGGGAAAATCCTGATTCAGGCAGAAAGACGCAGCTTACGTAGACATTACTACCTCAAGGATTCAAGAATAGCCCCACTATTTTTGGAAACCAATTAGCAAGGAAACTCGAAACATGGATGCCTCCGGACACTGAAGGTGCTTTGTTACAATATGTACATGATCTCTTAATATCTACTGAGACTAAAGGGAGTTGTATTCAATGGACTATAAGTCATCTTAATTTTCTGGGTTTAAATGGATATCAAGTCTCTTGACAGAAAGTCCAGCTGGCTCAACAAAGTGTGACCTATCTGGGATTTGAAATTTCGGAAGGACAACGAGAACTAGGAACTGAACATAAGGAAGTCATTTGCCAGACTCCAGAACCTCAAATGGTAAAGGAGCTACAAACCTTTTTAGGAATGACAGGTTGGTGTCGCCTTTGGATTTATAATTATGGACTATTGGTAAAGCCTCTATGTGAATTGATAAAGATTAACCAGTCAAAGTTAGTCTGGACTGGAGAAGCACAAAAAGTCTTTATAGAGACTGTGTATTCCAGCCGACCAGACCTTAAGGAGGAGCCTATAGAAGATGCGGAAGAAACTTGGTTCATGGATGGGAGCAGTTTTGTTACGCAAAGACAACGTAAAGCTGGATATGCTATAACAACTACTCAGCAGGTAATCGAGTCTAAGCCTTTACCCCCTGGAACATCAGCTCAAAAGGCGGAGATAGTTGCTCTCACGAGAGCATTGGAACTGGCAGCGGGAAAAAGGGTAAATATTTGGACAGATTCTAAATATACATTCGGCGTGGTACATGCTCATGGAGCAATTTGGAAAGAACATGGATTGCTGACCGCTCAGTGAAAACACAAAGTATGCTGAGGAAATTTTAAAATTGTTAGAGGCTGTAAAACAACCAGAAAAGGTAGCTATCATGCATTGTCAGGGACACCAAAAGGGGAACACCGATTTTGAAATTGGAAATCGATTGGCAGAGGCTAAGCAGGCAGCTGAAATAACTGAGGTGAAGGCATTGTCTTTGACACCAGACGGTAAAATCCAAACTATATCCAAATTATACAAAAGAAGACTTAAAATTAATTGAAGATTTGAAAGGTAAAATGAAACCAGATGGATGAGTATATTTAAAAGATAACCACATAGTAATACCCTCTAGTTTGACATGGCCCATAGTTCTTACAGAACACAATAAAACGCATTGAGGAGCTGGCACACTGCATAAGAGCCTGAGTCAGACATTAGTGGGACGATATGATAAAACAAGTAACTCAACAATGTAGCATTTGTTTATACAATAACCCCAATACCAAGAATAGAATAAAGTTTGGAATAATCGGTAAAGGAAATTATTCGGGGCAACAGTGGCAAATTGATTTTTCAGAACTCCCTAGAAAAGGGGGTATCATTATTTACTGGTTCTGACTGACACGTTTTCAGGAAGGCCTGAAGCCTTTCCCTGTCGAACAAACAAAGCAAGAGAAGTGGTTAAAGTCTTGTTAAATGAAATAATACCATGCTTTGGGATTCTAGTAGCAATGTCTTCTGATAGAGTTTCACATTTTTGTGCACAAGTGGTAGAACAGATAAGTAAGATTCTAAAGATAGATTGGCAACTGCATACTCCTTATAGACCACAGGCAAGTGGACAGGTAGAAAAAATGAACCATTTAATTAAACAATAAATAGCTAAAATTGGATAAGAAGCTAATTTGTCATGGCCTCAATCCCTCCCTTTAGCATTACTTGGAATTAGAGTTAAACCTAGAATAAAAGGGAATTTGAGTCCCTTCAAAATCTTATATGGAAGGCCATAGCAATTTCTATTTAGTGGAGAGGACCTAACGCAGTTAGGATCAGAATATTTATATGCTTATATAACTGAACTTCAGAAACAATTAAATAAAGTACATAAATTTGTTTTAGGGACCAGGGCTAGAGGGTTGGATCAACCAATCCACCCCTTTAAGCTCGGGAATTATATATATATATAAAGACTTTTTCAGGACAACCCCTACAGGAAAAATGGAAGGAAAGTGGATGGGACCATACCAAGTATTACTGACAACACACACCGCCATTAAGATTAAGAAGCAAGCAGCTTGGATCCACAATTCAAGGGTGAAGAAGGTCCCGGCGAGGATATAGACCACCACTCCAATTGGACCAACAAAATTACGGTTTTCCAGATCCTAATGATTGCAGGGGTGCGGTTCTCGGATTCGGGGTGGGCAACTTGGGATGAGAACTTACACCTGACCTTAATACAAACAATTTCTCAAGTAACTAATAAGACGAACTGTTGGGTATGCACCCATCTGCCACAGCATGGGAATAAGGGTGTATCGTTATTCGGGATTCCCTTGCCTGCAAACTTATCTTGGACTAATTTGTGGGAAGACACATCTTGGGGTCGAAAATATTAAGAAGTTTTGGAACTAGAAGTGAGTAGCTTCATGCCGTTAGAATCCTATTATGTATGTGTACAAAGGTGTAACCCGCCTAAGGGTATAGGAAAACAGCATTGTATAAATACGGATACTACTTATGTGGGAAATCAGACATCTTGTAATTGAACAATTGATATTAGTACGACTAGCGGTTGGGCAAATTCAACCAGCTGGCCAGTACCAGAAGGAAAAGGGTGGTATTGGCTATGCAATGATACAGCCTGTAAGGTCTTGCCCGAGAATTGGAAGGGAACTGGCACTCTTGGAGTGGTAGTCCCCAATATGACAGTACATGATGTAGTGCCTCGAGCCTACTTGAGAAATCATATCCAGAGAATCAGACGAAAAATTAACAATCCATTGATAGAGAGACACACCGCTTTTCATAGTTTTGTTCGATGGTTTATCCCATGGTTAGGAGTGAGTGAATTGGAAAAGGCAATAGTTAATATTTCTGCAATTATAGAGAAGTTAGAAAACAAAATTCTGTATGCTATAAAGGCTCAACAAGAAGAGATATCTAGTTTATCACAGGTAGTATTACAAAATCGGATGACCCTAGACTTGTTACTGGCCACTCAAGGGGGAGTCTGTACAGTAATAAACACAAGTTGTTGTATGTATGTAGATCAGAGTGGAAGGATCTCTACCGACCTGGAAGAAATATGGAAGCAGACAAGGGTCCTACATGAGATCAGTAAAGATGATCTTTCATGGAGTTTTAGTGAAATATGGAATAAGTTAACCTCCTGGTTGCCCAATTTTCAATGGTTGAAACAAGTGTTCATTGCTCTAATCGCATTAGTAGGGTTAGGAATATTTGTGTGCATGTTGTTTAGATGCCTGCTTTGTTGTGTTACTGTAAATAATGAAAGTATCTGATGCAAAAGAATTTGCATGGGAAAAGAAAAGGGGGGATTGATTAAGGAGGTATTGGGGAGGCATTGGGGAGGCAAGGACAATCCCCAGACATGGACTGTATATCTCGAAACAAGACACTGAAACTCATGATAAGGAAGCGGCAGACGGACAGAGAAACAAACGTAAGGACTATAAATCTCAAAACTGGACATTGGAATTCATTATAAAGATACAACAAACGGAAGAATTGGCAACAACCAGCTCTCGCAATTAAGAAACATGCCAATTCAGCAGATTCTTGACCAAAGGTGAAAAGTACACTGTGAGGAAGACTCGGGGTCTTCCTCCCAGAGACCCCTGCCCACAATTCTTGGAAGGCTCTACACAGGCGCAAGGTGCCAAAAGGCTAATTAGCATAAGAAGCGAGGGAAGGCGGGGATAGGTAATGCATATGTATAGGTGCTTGTAGAATATTGATAGATTGATTGTATAAATTCAAGACTGCTTTCCGCTTTAGGTATGCACGATAGGTGGAGAGATCCCCCGTGCATCCAGCGCTGCAATAAAGAATATACTACTTAAAGGAATTTCGGCTTCGATCTTTGAATCAGAGTGGAACGGAATTGATTTTGTTGGCGTATAATCTGTTCTGCTCCTAGATTTTTCTTTCTGCGTAAATAAAAGTTTGAGCTAATTCGAGCTGAAAAAGCTTCAGTTACTTGCTTGGTTGTGTTGTCCTTTCAATATTCAAAGCTGCAGCGAAAGCATGGGGATTGTTGCTTCTAGAAACACCCCAGTTCTCCTGTCTGCCCTCTGCATGCTGTTGAGCTAAGCCTTATAAATAAGTAAATAAACCACAGCTGCTGCTCCTCCTCTTTCTACTGATTCAAAGATCGAAGCCGAAATTCCTTTAAGTGGTATATTCTTTATTGCAGCGCTGGATGCACGGGGGATCTCTCCACCTATCGTGCATACTCAAAGCAGAAAGCAGTCTTGAATTTATACAATCAATCTATCAATATTCTACAAGCACCTATACATATGCATTACCTATCCCCGCCTTCCCTCGCTTCTCATGCTAATTAGTCTTTTGGCACCTTGCGCCTGCGCAGAGCCTTCCAAGAATTGTGGGCAGGGGTCTTTGGGACGTGGGCAGGGGTCTTTGGGAGGAAGACCCCGAGTCTTCCTCACAGTGTACTTTTCACCTTTGGTCAGGAATCTGCTGAATTGGCAGGTTTCTTAATTGCGAGAGCTGGTTGTTGCCAATTCTTCCGTTTGTTGTATCTTTATAATGAATTCCAATGTCCAGTTTTGAGATTTATAGTCCTTACGTTTGTTTCTCTGTCCGTCTGCCGCTTCCTTATCATGAGTTTCAGTGTCTTGTTTCGAGATATACAGTCCATGTCTGGGGATTGTCCTTGCCTCCCCAATGCCTCCCCAATACCTCCTTAATCAATCCCCCCTTTTCTTTTCCCATGCAAATTCTTTTGCATCAGATACTTTCATTATTTACAGCAACACAACAAAGCAGGCATCTAAACAACATGCACACAAATATTCCTAATACTACTAATGCGATTAGAGCAATGAACACTTGTTTCAACCATTGAAAATTGGGCAACCAGGAGGTTAACTTATTCCATATTTCACTAAAACTCCACGAAAGATCATCTTTACTGATATGTAGGACCCTTGTCTGCTTCCATATTTCTTCCAGGTCGGTAGAGATCCTTCCACTCTGATCTACATACACACAACAACTTGTGTTTATTACTGTACAGACTCCCCCTTGAGTGGCCAGTAACAAGTCTAGGGCCATCCGATTTTGTAATACTACCTGTGATAAACTAGATATCTCTTCTTGTTGAGCCTTTATAGCATCCAGAGTTTTGTTTTCTAACTTCTCTATAATTGCAGAAATATTAACTATTGCCTTTTCCAATTCACTCACTCCTAACCATGGGATAAACCATCGAACAAAACTATGAAAAGCGGTGTGTCTCTCTGTCAATGGATTGTTAATTTTTTGTCTGATTCTCCGCATATGATTTCTCAAGTAACCTCGAGGCACTACATCATGTACTGTCATATTGGGGACTACCGCTCCAAGAGTGCAAGTTCCCTTCCAATTCTCAGGCAAGACCTTACGGGCTGTATCATTGCATAGCCAATACCACCCTTTTCCTTCTGGTACTGGCCAGCTGGTTGAATTTGCCCAGCCGCTAGTCGTACTAATATCAATTGTTCAATTACAAGATGTCTGATTTCCCACATAAGTAGTATCCGTATTTATACAATGCTGTTTTCCCATACCCTTAGGCAGGTTACACCTTTGTACACATACATAGTAAGATTCCAACGGCACGAAGCTACTCACTTCTAGTTCCAAAACTTCTTAATATTTTCGACCCCAAGATGTGTCTTCCCACAAATTAGTCCAAGATAAGTTTGCAGGCGAGGGAATCCCGATTAACGATACACCCTTATTCCCATGCTGTGGCAGATGGGTGCATACCCAACAGTTCGTCTTATTAGTTACTTGAGAAATTGTTTGTATTAAGGTCAGGTGTAAGTTCTCATCCCAAGTTGCCCACCCCGAATCCGAGAACCGCACCCCTGCAATCATTAGGATCTGGAAAACCGTAATTTTGTTGGTCCAATTGGAGTGGTGGTCTATATCCTCGCCGGGACCTTCTTCACCCTTGAATTGTGGATCCAAGCTGCTTGCTTCTTAATCTTAATGGCGGTGTGTGTTGTCAGTAATACTTGGTATGGTCCCATCCACTTTCCTTCCATTTTTCCTGTAGGGGTTGTCCTGAAAAAGTCTTTATATATATATATAATTCCCGAGCTTAAAGGGGTGGATTGGTTGATCCAACCCTCTAGCCCTGGTCCCTAAAACAAATTTATGTACTTTATTTAATTGTTTCTGAAGTTCAGTTATATAAGCATATAAATATTCTGATCCTAACTGCGTTAGGTCCTCTCCACTAAATAGAAATTGCTATGGCCTTCCATATAAGATTTTGAAGGGACTCAAATTCCCTTTTATTCTAGGTTTAACTCTAATTCCAAGTAATGCTAAAGGGAGGGATTGAGGCCATGACAAATTAGCTTCTTATCCAATTTTAGCTATTTATTGTTTAATTAAATGGTTCATTTTTTCTACCTGTCCACTTGCCTGTGGTCTATAAGGAGTATGCAGTTGCCAATCTATCTTTAGAATCTTACTTATCTGTTCTACCACTTGAGCACAAAAATGTGAACCTCTATCAGAAGACATTGCTACTAGAATCCCAAAGCATGGTATTATTTCATTTAACAAGACTTTAACCACTTCTCTTGCTTTGTTTGTTCGACAGGGAAAGGCTTCAGGCCTTCCTGAAAACGTGTCAGTCAGAACCAGTAAATAATGATACCCCCCTTTTCTAGGGAGTTCTGAAAAATCAATTTGCCACTGTTGCCCCGAATAATTTCCTTTACCGATTATTCCAAATTTTATTCTATTCTTGGTATTGGGGTTATTGTGTAAGCAAATGCTACATTGTTGAGTTACTTGTTTTATCATATCGTCCCACTAATGTCTGACGCAGGCTCTTATGCAGTGTGCCAGCTCCCCAATACGTTTTATTGTGTTCTGTAAGAACTATGGGCCATGTCAAACTAGAGGGTATTACTATGTGGTTATCTTTTAAATATACTCATCCATCTGGTTTCATTTTACCTTTCAAATCTTCAATTAATTTGAAGTCTTCTTTTGTATAATTTGGATATAGTTTGGATTTTACCGTCTGGTATCAAAGACAATGCCTTCACCTCAGTTATTTCAGCTGCCTGCTTAGCCTCTGCCAATCGATTTCCAATTTCAAAATCGGTGTTCCCCTTTTGGTGTCCCTGACAATGCATGATAGCTACCTTTTCTGGTTGTTTTACAGCCTCTAACAATTTTAAAATTTCTTCAGCATACTTTGTGTTTTCACTGAGCGGTCAGCAATCCATGTTCTTTCCAAATTGCTCCATGAGCAGGTACCACGCCGAATGTATATTTAGAATCTGTCCAAATATTTACCCTTTTTCCCGCTGCCAGTTCCAATGCTCTCATGAGAGCAACTATCTCCGCCTTTTGAGCTGATGTTCCAGGGGGTAAAGGCTTAGACTCGATTACCTGCTGAGTAGTTGTTATAGCATATCCAGCTTTATGTTGTCTTTGCATAACAAAACTGCTCCCATCCGTGAACCAAGTTTCTTCCGCATCTTCCATGGGCTCCTCCTTAAGGTCTGGTCGGCTGGAATACACAGTCTCTATAGTTTCTAAACAATCGTGAATCACAGGTTGTGCTGGAGCATCACTAAGAAAAGAGGCTAGATTCACAATATTAGTTATCACAATTTCCACGTTGTCCTGTTCTACCAATATTGCTTGATATTTCAAAATCATCAATTCTTGTTTAAGTTGTTTAAAGACTTTTTGTGCTTCTCCAGTCCAGACTAACTTTGACTGGTTAATCTTTATCAATTCACATAGAGGCTTTACCAATAGTCCATGATTATAAATCCAAAGGCGACACCAACCTGTCATTCTTAAAAAGGTTTGTAGCTCCTTTACCATTTGAGGTTCTGGAGTCTGGCAAATGACTTCCTTATGTTCAGTTCCTAGTTCTCGTTGTCCTTCCGAAATTTCAAATCCCAGATAGGTCACACTTTGTTGAGCCAGCTGGACTTTCTGTCAAGAGACTTGATATCCATTTAAACCCAGAAAATTAAGACGACTTATAGTCCATTGAATACAACTCCCTTTAGTCTCAGTAGATATTAAGAGATCATGTACATATTGTAACAAAGCACCTTCAGTGTCCGGAGGCATCCATGTTTCGAGTTTCCTTGCTAATTGGTTTCCAAAAATAGTGGGGCTATTCTTGAATCCTTGAGGTAGTAATGTCTACGTAAGCTGCGTCTTTCTGCCTGAATCGGGATTTTCCCATTCAAAGGCGAATAGGTTTTGGCTTTCTGTGGCTAAGCCTAGGCAGAAGAAGGCGTCTTTTAAATCCAGTACGGTAAACCAGACTTGACTATTCTTTAATTTAGTCAGCAAAGTATAAGGGTTTGCCACTACTGGATGTATATCCTCAGTGATTTTATTTATGGCCCTCAAATCCTGAACTAGCCTATAGCTTTTTCATCTGCCTTTTTAATTGGCAATATGGGTGTATTTTATTCTGATTCGCATTCAATCAATAATCCATACTGTAAAAAATTATTAATTATCTCTTTAATTCCTTTCCTATCTTCTATCCTCAAAGGATATTACTTAACCTTAACGGGTTTCTCTCCTGGCTTTAATTTAATAATTATTAAGGTCACATTTTTACCTCTTTCAGGGGTTTCAGTAGCCCAAACTCCTGGACATACTTGATCTGTGATCTCTAAAGGTATTTCACTTTTAGGGTCAGTTTGTATTAGTGCCAAACTTAACACATTTGTTAGTTGTTCTTCTCCTATACTTAATTCCATTTTCCCTTTTTTCAAAAACAATTTCTGCTCCTACTTGCTCTAATAAATCTCTACCTAAGAGTGCCCATGAGGAGCTAGGCATATATAAAAATCTGTGTATGCCCCATTTTTTCCGTAACTTGTACTTCAAAGGTTCACAAAAATAAGCCTTTTCGGTTACACCTTGTCCTGGTTTCAGTTAGAACAGAGTTAATTTTCTTCCTAGTAGCTGGTAGAATTCTGTGTTTTGGCTTAGGATGAGAAGAGTGCTGATAACACCCCGATGTGTTAATTGTTAAAGAGCAGTGCTTATACCAAGCCAAGGACATCTCAGCTTCTTGCTCTGTCCTGCCAACAGGCAGGCTGGGGGTGCAGTAAGAGCTGGGAGGGGACAGACCCAGGACAGGTGACCCAAACTAGCCAAAGGGGTATTCCATACCATCTGACATCAGGCCAAACAATACATAGGGGTGGCCAGCCGGGGGGAGGGGGCCGGACCACTCGGGGCCAGGCCGGGCATCAGTCAGCGGGTGGTGAGCAACCGCACTGTGCACCACTTGTTTGTACACATTATTAGTAGTGGTACTATTATCATCATTGTATTATTATTATTATTATTATTTTGTCTTATTAAACTGTCTTTATCTCAACTCACGGGCCTCACTTTCCACCTCTCTCCCCCGTACCAGAGAGGGAGGGGGAGGGTGAGCAAACGGCTGCGTGGTGTTTAGCTGCCGGCCGGGTTAAACCACGACACATCTTTTACCCTAACATAATAATTCTGTGAAGGCATTAATGCTTGATTTAGAACTGAATACGTTGCCCCATATCAATAAGAAATTTCACTTCCATTCCTCCCCTAGCTTCATTATAACCAGCGGAGGTACTAGGGTAGATTCCCCAGGTCCCCGTTATTCCTGTTGAAATCAGGGGTCTATTATCCTAGGAAAAGGCTAGTCAATTTGTCCTCCAAAGCCAGGTCCAAACCGTTTTGTTTTATTTATTTATTTATTTATTTATTTATTTTCATTACATTTCAGAGTTGGTCCAAAAATTCCATAGGGGTTTCTTTTAGACCTTGTTGGAAGCATATTCTCAATTCCCAATTCATCCAGATTTTAGTATTTACTTAACCGTTCATAATTTTCAGGATGATTCGGGTCTTAGTGGGGGTCGGTCAGGGGAATGCAATTGTCCACAGTTCCCTGAGCGGTCCCATCGGCAATCTGAGCTCGCACATGAACTCAGGTTGTTTTAAGAGTTAACTGGTTTTCTGTTTCTGTGACAACTCTCTCGGACACATCATGGTCCCTTTGCCCTAAAGGGCTAACACCCGGGATTTTAAGATCTCTGCCTCGGGCAGAGGCAGAACTATTAACATTCCTACATCCTCTTTCCCTGCTCATTCAACTTCAAACACCTTTAACACTTTCAACAACCCTTTTAACACTTCCTTTATCTTTCTCCAGCCTGTACTTCTCTAATGCCATCATCAAAGGCTCAGTCAGGGGCCAACTTAATTCCGTACCTTTTCCCACCAAGATGCTGAAACATCAGTATACAACATTTCATCCTGTTCTGCTTCTCAAAAAACAACATTAACTGTAGCAAAATATTATAGTTTAAAGTTCCATTTAGGGGCCACTTTTCTCCACATTCCAGCTTATAAAGCGGCCACCACTGATTACGATATTTTATCAATGTTTTCCTGTTCACACTTCCACCGGCAGATCCTCCAATATCCTTCCAGTGACTTAAAACACATCCTAACACACTTTTCTTTAAAATTTCACTGCTTGTTTGCCCCCCCAGTTTCCAGTTTACACTTTCAGAATACACATGTTACTTACAAAAGCGTATCACAAAACGTATCACTCACAAAAATACGGGCACGCAATATCTTTCAGTAGAGATGTCACAAAACTACTATTACCAGCAATATTGCCAAAATCACAATAACAATAGTCAGAGTCAAATTCCACATGCGATAAGTCAGAAAACCAAACTGTGTAACACCGTAACGATATCTTTCTTACAACAATGCCACAAACCTACTATTACCACCAGGAAAATAGCCAAAATCGCAGTAACAATAACCAGAGTTAAATACCATACTCCATGAGTCAGAAAACCGAAATAGACAACACAATTCCAGATGGACCTTAAAGCGAGCTCCTTCCTTAAGGTCCCCAAATGTACTTATGGTGCTTACCACAAAGTATATACCAAACACTGCCTCGCAGAAGATCACCTTCTGACTTACAGACAGTTCCAGATACAGATGGACCCCAAGGTCCCCAGATATACTTGTGGTACTAACCACGAAGTATATACCAAATACTGTCCTGCAGAAGTCACCTTCCGACTTACTGGACAGTCCCAGATGACCGGTCTACCAGAAAACCAAACCAGAATAAAGAATATACTCACTTACAATGATGGGGTCCTTGTCTGCCTCCGCAGTGATCCGGTGAGTCGAGGAGTCCCTCCGGGAAATCCCGGGGGTACCCTAGGGAGTCCTGTCCCCAGCGGGTCCTGCGGTCCGGCAGAGAGGTTGTCCCATCTGGGGTGCCAGATTGATTCAAAGATCGAAGCCGAAATTCCTTTAAGTGGTATATTCTTTATTGCAGCGCTGGATGCACGGGGGATCTCTCCACCTATCGTGCATACTCAAAGCAGAAAGCAGTCTTGAATTTATACAATCAATCTATCAATATTCTACAAGCACCTATACATATTCATTGCCTACCCCCGCCTTCCCTCGCTTCTCATGCTAATTAGTCTTTTGGCACCTTGCGCCTGCGCAGAGCCTTCCAAGAATTGTGGGCAGGGGTCTTTGGGACGTGGGCAGGGGTCTTTGGGAGGAAGACCCCGAGTCTTCCTCACAGTGTACTTTTCACCTTTGGTCAGGAATCTGCTGAATTGGCAGGTTTCTTAATTGCGAGAGCTGGTTGTTGCCAATTCTTCCGTTTGTTGTATCTTTATAATGAATTCCAATGTCCAGTTTTGAGATTTATAGTCCTTACGTTTGTTTCTCTGTCCGTCTGCCGCTTCCTTATCATGAGTTTCAGTGTCTTGTTTCGAGATATACAGTCCATGTCTGGGGATTGTCCTTGCCTCCCCAATGCCTCCCCAATACCTCCTTAATCACTACTTTCATGTGCTTTGCCCCTCCCCTTTCCCAGGTGATCGGGTTTGGGTGCTGGGTGGGACCAAAAGGTATATGAGCCCCAAGTATGCCGTCAGAGAGCTCCTTCTGCCTGGGCTGCTCTTTGGGGGTAAGTGCTTTGTTTTTCCTTCAGTCAGTTGCCGGGTTCTCTAGGCAGGCTGGAGTCTATGGATTTCTGGAATTCTAAGGGCTTGGAATTCACTTCATAGAGGGATATTTAGCAGAGGTTGCTGGCTCACTTTTTTTTTGGGATGGTGGGATGATACGCTCCTGTGTTTGATCTGTATTTTAATCTCTAGATGAATCAACCCACTTGTGTAACTCTCCAGAGGACTAAAACCAGCTTGATGACGTGCTACAAGAGGCTTGACCGCGTTGGTGCAGTATTACCAAGAGACTGAGCAGGGTCACCTTTTTCATCTGCAAAGGGTATGTCTGTCATTACCCCTGCCGGGGCTGCTATGCATTCATGGCCTTGTGGCATTTGTGGACTTCAGCTTGTTTGTTTGTTTTTTTTTTTTTTATTTGTCTGGCTCTGGTCTCTGTGTTTGAGTCCTCTGCATGTGCCGCACTGTTTGCGTATCCATTGTGGATGTGACCTTCTCTCTTTGTTTCTTGTAGCTCAGGGCGTAGGCACGGAAGCTTGAACGAAGCATGAGGGTGAGTGGACAGCAGTGGGGGCCCCGAGTTGCTCGGTGGACTGTGTGAGTCTGCTTCAGCTGTCGGGCCGGCTTTGCAAGTGCCTTGCGACAGCAGAGTACGTCTCCTGCCACGTTTCTGCCACGTGCCAGACGTCAGCGGTTCCAGGGTTCCAGTTCCTGAAATGCTGGAGATGCTCGGAGCACGAGAGGAGCTGGGGCGGCTTCGGGGGGCTGCGGGAGAGGGGACAGGGGAGAGGGGGGCGGCTGCGGCTGCGGCGGCGGGGGGGGGCAGAGAGGGCAGCAGGAGGAGGTGCCGTTGCGTGCGCGTGGCCGACGCCCCTCTGGATTGGCTGGAGTGCTCCGTCCCGAGGCATGCTGGGAGCTGTAGTTCTGCGCTGCCGGGCGGCCACGTGGGCTCCGGGCTGCGCGGCCGGGCCGGGGCCGGGCCGGGGCCGGGCCGTGCGCGCCGGGAGGCGCAGGTTGCCGCTGGCGGCGAGCGCGGTTGCCGGCGGTGAGGCGAGCGAGAGCCTCCGGGGGTGCCTCCTCGGAGCGTCGGGCCGGGAGGGGCGGGGGGTGTTGAGGCCGGGCGCGGGTCCTCGCTGCGCTTGATCGTTGGGCTGCGCCGCGCCGCGCCGCGCCTCGGAGGCTTTCCTCTCCCTGCGTCCTGACAGCCGGCTCTCTCCTTGTGCTGCGGTTCACCGGGGCAGAAGCAGCTCCCCGCCGCTAGGACCCCTGCGGGGTTTGTTGCCGAGCGAAGGTGGCGCACCGGGTAAAGCGAGGAAAGCCGCAGCTGGCGTGCTGCGGTCGCAGGGTTCTCAGGAGAGAGAGCAGCCCGTCCGTCCCGACTGCCCAGGTAAGTCGCAGCGACCTCGGGGTGGAATCAAGGCGTGCTCGTAAGCTTCCTGCAGCCCCAGCTCCAAGGCTTCATTGAATTTGCGGAAGCGCGAGCTGCTCGGCGCTGGGAAGCGCAAAGGGAAGGAAGGCACGTAGTGCCTGCCGAGTCGTAGTAGCCTCTTAGACCTAGAATGAACTGGCCTGTCAGGCTCTGTCTGTTGCTCAGTCTTTGGTACGAGAGGCTAAACTTTGTCCCGCCTCAGCTTTCGGAGTTGTATTAGGAATAGACCGGTGCTTGCGGGGCTTTCCAGGACGCTGGTTGCGGTCAGTGAGGACAGACGTGAGAGGCAATTTCTGTCTGTCTGTCTATTGGTTATGTCCCAAGAGTTTTGCTTGAACTGTGTGCAATAAAGGAGGCCTTGGGCCTGTACTGAGCAGCGAGAGAGAGCAAAACTCTGCGTAAGCACTGGCCGTGGCAACGTTGCTTGGGAGTTGAGCGGCTGGGGGTCTTTCCAGAGGTGGGGGGTCTTCCCAGCGGAACTCGGTACGCAGGCAGAAACGTGACCTTCGAGGTCTTTGTTTGTCTTGCGCTGCAGCTGTGGTATTTGCCCCATAACTGTATGGAGTTGCTGAATTCTAGAGGGGATGATGATAGAGACGTCCCTGGTTCAGCCTTTTTTTGCCGCAGTCCTTGCAGAAGTTGTGGAAAAATGAGTAGTATCCTTCTCTTTAAGTTCACCTTTTAAAGAGTTCTTCCTGCAGACTCCTGTCTCCGTGGTTTAGGTACGTGATTTGTGTGAAACAGAGCCAGGCTTTCCTGTTAACGAGTGCCCTGATTGAAATTCCCTGTTGTTGGAGAACAAGAACCATCGGTGGTGCTTGGCAGTTTAAAACCTCTTGGCTTACGCAAAGGCTAACTTGCCAAAGCGAATGGGAAGTAGCCTAAAGTTCAGTAAATGCGCTGAATAGAAAAGGCCGTCTTCTTGACGGGAAAAGAGCTTTGCAGAACGTGAGCTTTGTTTCCTGTAGGGCTCCCTGCTTGCCCACCTGTTCAGCGATTACTGCAGGCTTTGACTGGTCCCCTCAGGCCCAATATCGCACACGTGCTGTGCTGCAGACGGTGCCTTAGCTTCCTTGCCGTCTCGTGCTGCGTTACTTGTACCTGCGGAAAACTTACTTCAGTGTCACAGAAACCCCGTGGGAAGCGTTCCCGACTCACGCCGGTAGGACCATCCCGTCGCGGCTGGTAAAATCCAGGAGCAGGACGATGCTTGGAAGAACGTCACCTATGGAGGAGAAGACAACAGTCTCCTTCCTGTTAGGCAACAGGTTTCCAAGACTGGTTTCCCCACCCCCCTGTGCGTTTTGAAGGAGGCAGTCCCTAAGCTGATGCAATCCAACTATCCAACTGCATCTAAGATGCTGGTTGTTACTTCCATAAGCTATAAAGGAACTTAGTGTGTTCTGTGTTTTTAGGTCGAGGCTTGTGTGCGTGAGTTTGGCTTGTTGCGATGGCCGGTGTAGATGATCGCTCACGTGCCCCAAAGCTCCTTGTGCTGATGCTGGATCTGCCCCACGGTAAAGGACCGCATGCTGTGTGTTCAGCTTTTCTTCCTTACCGTGTCGTCCGTATGTATGTATGTATTTACTTCCCTGAAGGAAAGGGTGGATTTTTCGTGGGTCCCTCTGTGCGCGTCTCGAACCAGGCTGCAGTAAATCCGCGTAAGCGAGTAGGCTGCTGCAGCGCGTCCTGGACAGTATCAGGGTGCTACTCTGCTAGCAGTGGAGAGCTGGGTGAAGGTGCCCAGGGTAAGGGCTTGTTCTGCCTCAAGTTGAACAGAAAGTTTCAGGAGTTGAGCATCCCAGGGGATGTTTGTAGGACTGCTGTTAGACGATAAAGGTTCGGATGGCTGTCGACGAAGGGGATTTTGTTGGTTCTTTTTCGATAGCTGTTCCTGCCAAAGATCGCGTCGGTCACAAAAGGTAGTAGTAACCTTGCGGTTTCTATGTTCTGTAGCGTTTGTACTAAAATACACTGGCAGATGAATAAATGAGCAGGTACAAATACACGTGACTGTGCAGTTTCTTCTGTGTTTTATCTTTCAAAGCACGTTGTTGCTGAGCGCCTGAGCTTTTTGCTCGCGTTACCGAGGAAAGGAATGGCAGTGCTTCTTCCCCCCTCATCTCTCTTTTTTTTTTTTTTTTTTTTCCCCCCCCCCCCCCTCTTCTTCCTCGATGACAGGGACTCGAAATGTTTTCCTCGGATGTCCACGTGAAAAACGAAATAAATAAATAAATGCTGATGGTGAAGACACTGACAGAATTGGGTGACATTTTCAAGGTAGAGGAGGGGCGAAGAATGTGGAAATTCCTGGTACATTAGTGGTGCTCTGTTAACAAAACTGACGTATACGCCACTTGCTGTTCCTTATTTTTTGGTTTGGTTTTCCTTTCAGTAGTCTCCCCGAAGGCTTTTGCGGACACACGGTGTATCTTTTCTGTTCTTCCAGTATTCGTTTGTCAGGAAAGACGACCATGCAATCCGAGGGCTGTGGACAACCATCTACCAGGTGGTTGTTGCAGCCTCCATCGGTCATGTTATTTGTGCTTTTAGCTCGCCCTCTCCTATATCTTGAGTTGAATTTTTTTTTTTTTTTGGCAACGCTATGTTTGCAGTGATAGCATTGCTGCCGAGGTATTTTTGACTAAAAATGATCTTAACTGTAGTAGTGAATTCACAGAGTGTGGCTTTGTGTAACGACTCCCGCGATCACAACTTTTTTTTTTTTTTTTCCTTTGTCACAGATAGGAGGAAAGCTCTTTCTGGAGAGATGGAAAGAAAGTTGTTTCAGAATACGTTCAGAATGTCTGAAGTTGTTTTGGAATTTTTTTTTGTTTTGTTTTTTTTTTTTAGTAGTTAACGGTAGTACAGCCCACAGAGCAATTTCTTTGTGCGTGAGAACTCGCGGGTTAACTGAAAGTTACTTGTTTTATTATAAAACTAGGATTTGAAGCCACGGGCATTCAGAAATGCATATGATATGTCTTGTCACAGTCTTCTAGATCAGCTAACCGGAATGAGAACCAATCTTCTGAAAACACACAGGGATATCGTGGGGCAGGATGAAGGTAAATGGACACAATTATTTATTAATATTCTGGTACAGCTATTTAATTCACCTAAGTGTAGTGTTTCTGTCCTCGGTGTGGGAGAGGAAGTAGACTTTGCATCGTTTCTTGGGTCAGTCGTCCTTCCCTAGATTCCGAAGGAAAAGAATGAAATTTCTGCCTTCTGTCACAAAACATGTTGTGCGTGCTTGGAATTTGAAAATTAAGTTTCATGGGTGAGCTTTCCTGTGCAACAGGATGCAGTAGATGTTCTTATAGTGATGGTGAAAGGAAAGAGGGGCTTTATTTGCCTTTTGCTTTTCCTTTGTTTTGTAGAGGGAGGAAATAGTGATTTCTAGATCTTAAATGCTAACACTGGAAATGGAAGCATGCGAGGCTTGTATTTCCTTAGTCTTAAGGTAGACTAAATTTAGATACCTTGTTCTGCTGCAGACTGCCTTCACGGCGTTCCTGTTGCTCAAAGGGGAAATCATCAGGAGTAGTTGAAAATGATGCCTTCACCCCTTCGGGAGATTGATCCAGATCAACCAAAAAGGCTTCTTCATACACTTGGCAGTCTGTTCAAACAGGATGAGAAGGTAGGAGAAGTCTTGCTATCTGCTGTATCACTATTTGAAAAGTAACTGAATTGTAACACGGAGGCAAATACTCTGGTAGTGAATTGACGAAGCAATTGTTTTTTACTTATATTTAAAAAAAAAAAAAGTCTTTTCAGGGTACGATGATAGATGAAGCAGATAAATTTGTTGCTGGGCCTCAGAATAAGATCAAGCGTCCTGGAGAGCCCAATACTCCAGCATCACTAAAGAGAGAAGGCGTAGCACGTCGCCGCTATTGCGACGGCCACAGTCACTGTTGTGACAAACCATGTTGGTGGGAAAGGGCCACCCTGTGCTGCTGGATCTCCGTCACCATATCTGAACCTCAAAGGCATGCCAACAAATAAAAGTATGTTGGAGTTGTTGTAGTACAGGAACTTGTGTGGTCATAAATGGACATAGTGTGCAGGAAAAAAAAAAAGGTCTCCGTGCTTTCTGTGTTAATTCAAAAGGACACGTAAGTTTTTTAGAGTTAATTGGGACTGAATTTCTTTGGTCGGCTTAGACAAACAGGCTGTTGCTATAGGTAACGAAGTCCTGAATGAGCAATAATTTGGAACTGTTTCTAAAAAGTGCTGAAACCTTTCACCACGATGGTTTGGCGGTAGCAAGGATTTCATTTCAGCTTTTAATTCTCATTTGTGTATTCTATAGTGGGGAAGGGAGAAGTGGGGAAGGAAAGTGTGTAAAAAAAAAAAAAAAAAAAAATTTTTAAATTTCTCACAAATAGTAATTTACCCACCTGTTGCAGCAGAGTCGAAAGAAAAATTTGCTGGAACTGGGGGAAGGAGGGGAAACTTTAGTTTACTTTAGTCACTGAAATGGGAATACAGCAAATAACTTCACGACAGTCATATGAGACGGTAGCAGCCCAAAAGGAGGTATTCCTGTGGTTGCGTCAAAGGGTGAATAAAACTACTGAAGTGATCTGACAGTGCTGAGTAACTCTCTCCACAGTACTTTCAACAAGAAGGGATGCAGAATAACGTCCTTCTGTGTTTTTTGATCCTGCAGTTATATGCACTACTAAGCTCCTTCTTAATTTTCAGACACTGGTATCAGTACTGTCCAAGATGGTAATGGAGAGAAGAAAGCAGAAAACTGTCAGTTGCTGGAAAAGCAAATTGATGGCTTGTCTGTGCAAATGGCTTCTTCGGTTCCAGCTGTTAAGGGAGAGGATGAAATGTCACCTGGTGACTTAGACTCTCTACATGATGAGTTCAATTGCTTAAATGATGCAAAGATGGCTTGGATCGTAAACCTGGTACCAATGCACTTGTTCGAGGGCCTCTAAATTACAGCGTGGCTGGAGATGACCAAAAACGAGTGATGGAGTCTACTTCTGAATCTGTGCCAAATTGATTTAAAATAACACCTACAATGTTGGAGGGAATATTAAAATCAGAGTGGTGAAAGAGGTTCGCAAACGTGGAAGAAGTAAGTTCTTTATTAGTGTATTAAAAATAGGCTAGGGGTACAGCAGACTTTTTCTTGAAATGAGGATCTGTTTTGAAAATAAAACCTCAGATTTGGAATGATTTTTGATTACTCGTGCACAAGTAGTGGAAGAACAAGAAAGTAAGTACATGTATTCACAGTCCAACTTTATATCCTCACCGTCCTTACTGCAGCACTCTTAAGCAGGCTTAGTCACAGCACCATTCGTGTTTTCATAGTTGGTTCAGAGAAGAAAACACAGAAACCAATGAAAAAATACTGTTGTTTCACATCTAAGGTGTCCGGTTCATTCTTTTGCGCTACTTTTTTTTTTTTTTTTTGTTAAACTTTATACGAGACAATCGTGCTCATGCTCCACATAGATCGGTCATCTTGTAAAGAGTAGTTATCTTAAACCTCTGCTTTCAAAAATGACAGCTCTAGGTTGAAACATGGCTCGGTATCCCTTTGTTTCTATTAACTGCTGATCATGGCAGCGTGTTCGTGGAGATGCAAGGCTTCTCTGCTGATTAAACCTAGTCTGCATTTTCCAAGGGCAGGTGTTTCTAGATACTGCTCTTTTAGGAGAACAAAATTCAGCGTTACATTTGAATATCAGCTAATCGATATCACTTCAAATTATTGGTATGCTGGCTTTTTTTTCTTACGTGCATTACTGTATGCAGAAATGGGAAACTCTAGGCTTTGTTGTTTTTCCTTTGGCTGTTGAGATTTACTGAAAATGCATTTACAAGATCTGTTTCTAATATCTGTTTGGATCTCTTCTTTAAGATCGTGAAAAAAATCTTCTCTCTTCTTGAGGAGGTACGTACAAGGACGGATGGAAACTCAGAAGTATTTCATTGAATTTGCTATAAGGGAAGGAGCAAGGTTTGTATAGATACGAATGATTCGGAGTTAAACGCTAACGTTGTTCATGATAGCAAATCTCAGTCTTTTCCAAAACAAGTGTTTTGTTTTGACATACTTAAATTATTACAGTTTCAGCGGTCAAACTGCCGTTGTATTTTCTGAAGTAAATGGTCGTTACCTAGAGCTGAAGTGTGAAATAGAAAGATACGGGTGGTTATGGAAGAAAGACCCAGAATTTGCGTGGGTTGGGGAAAGGTGGCTGTATCAAATTAAATTTGCCATTCTGATGTCAGAAATGAGGGAAGCTCTTCCATGCTGGAAACAGAGAGCCTCTGCTAATACCGTTTGTCGTGGCAAAATAATACTGAGTTATTTAACTGCTGTTTTTGGAAGAAGAAATGAAATTACTTCCCTAGGTTTAAAAATCGTGTCTTAATACAGCACTTAGAGAGAACGCTAGAGGAGCTAGAGTTCAACAGCCTACCCAACAGAGTTAATCAGGTGAACGGTAGATAATAGTGTACCAGCCAGAGGAATACGGACCGGGAATGAGTTTGCTGTGCCGCAGAAGAGTGGAAGAGGACGTAGCTGTTGCCCTCGCCATCCTGGCGGTCAAGTGATCTTACTGTCAGAGTCCGAGAAGAAGCAGCAGAGCTTTAACTTTACGAACCTCTATCGGCAGAAGCTGGGCTGTAACCTTAAGGACGTGCTATGAAAGGTGTGGCTTTTTTCCTGTGGAGGGTGCTCTTTGCTCAACAGGCTGAAAAAAATAACCATTGCTGCCCCTCCTGCAGGTGGTGAGAATTTACTCACTTGAATACTGTCATTAGCCGTTTTACGTGCAATAGGCAGTGGATCGCACTAAAATGGGGCACTGTCAAATGCACACAGTGTCTGCATTGTGGAGAGATCCCATCTGTTGTGTGTCCCCCCCCCCCCCCCCCAATAAACAAACAAACAAACAAACAAAACTCCCAGAAACACCTGCACTGGTAATATTGCATGTTGCCAGCACAGAGACGAGGGCCTTGTTCCCGAGAACTGCTAGCCATGCCTTTAAACTTGAGATTCAGCGTAGATCGAGAGTAAAGAAACTGCTGTTGTGTTAATGAAAGCTAAAGACAGCCCTGTGACTGTTACCACTTGGTGGTTACTAAACAATCTACCTCAGACTCTCTTCTGTTTTTATCTGCAGACATTATGAAAGCGCACCTGAGGCTTCCCAGGTCCCTGACTTCAGTTCTCTTTCATCCCGTGAGGAGGACGGAGATTCTTCAGGTGGCCTTGCCTTGGCACACGCTGTGCTTTGGAAGCACTAAAAAGAAATGCTTTTAAAAGTGTGCATTTATTTTAATGTTCATACAAAAGAGATTGGTTTTGAACAGTGTTGTTACCGGATCACTAATTTGATATTTTAACTGTATACATTTTTTAGAACATAGGTGTGTGTGTGTGTGTGTGTGTGTGTGTATATATATATATATAAAAAAAAAAATAAACCGTTTTATTAATTCTCGTTAAGTGCTGATCTGAGGAGTCTGTAATGGGCAGCGCTGAATTCCTCGAATTGTCTGTCACCAACAGACCGCTAATATTTTTTGTGAAACCAGTCTGCATATCCTGAAACCCCACTTCTGGTAATAGCTGCGGAATGTGTTTGTTACTTACCTCCCGGTAGCACGTACCCTGGAGCACCTGCCTCATCAGTCAGCTCAGCCTGTACAGGGTGTACATTTTTGCTCCAAGGCTAAAGTGTTAAAGACACCAAGTTCCAGCTTACCAAATCCTTGGTTACCCGAGTTAATATCCTCCCTTCCGTTCCTCTTACTCTTTTGTTCAAAGGTAATGTTGTGAATCACAGAAAATGCAACGAAGACTGGAGCACCTGCACGTAATTAATATTTTCCTTTTAAACGGTAATATGCCAGTAGTAAGTGGCTCTTCAGATAATTTTATTTTCGGTTGTTCTCATTTAAAAACAGTCTCCTGCTCCTTTAACAGCTTTCTTTTAAAAGACAGGTTGAAGTTGTGCTGGCGTTAAGAAGCTCTTTACAAGGTACTGGGGCTGTCCTGAGGATTCCACTTGACCAGCCAGCAGAAGAGGCAGGGAAACATACTTACGTTGATGGCCTGAACTTCTCTTCCCATTACTCTTTTTAGTACTAGCCAGCGTGTGAGACATCTTTTCCTTCTCCTGTGAAGCAGTGGGCTGGTCTTTCTGGAAGAGGTTGTTTGACCATTGGAATTACACCAGTGAGATTCAAGAAGGAAATGAAATCCAAAAGCAGCAGCGTATCTTTATTATTACGTTAAGTGAGAAAGTGACACGTGGAACGAACTCGTTATAAACAATTCTGAACTCTTTTTCTTAGCGGGAACGTACTTATCTGTACCGTTGAACGTACTTGGGGGGAAAAAAACAAAAAAAATAAACCAAAAAAACAAAACAAAACAAACAAACAAACAAACAAAAAAAAAACAAAAAAAAAAACCACAGGAGTACCTTGGAATACATAGGGCGATTCATCCCTTCAGGATCATTACACGGCAGCTGTATGTCACCACAATACACCTCTTTTGCTTAATGGTGGACTTCTCAGAGGGAATTTACTTGGGTCAGGTATACTGTGTGTATGTGGTTTTATGCACGTAGAACTGCCTGTACTACACTATCTTTTAAATAGGTGGTGGTAAGAGGAGACAGCTTTCTTCTAGTAGATTCTTCCTTAAGTTTCTTTAGTGATTCCGGGGGCGCTCACTTGACCGTGATGTGCCTGACCTGGTTAGCATCTAAACCTCCTCCTCTGATGTGGTACAGCTGTCTGCTAAATTAGTTACAGAAAGATGGTGACTTGAACTCAGCCAGTTCTCTCTTACCTCGCTATTGTTTTATCTGGATAATTTGAATTTGGATTAGAGCAGCGGAGGGAAAAGATGCCTTACACTGAAACGGACGCGAGTCTGTGAGAAGAAAGCCAGGCGTCCTTGGAGACTGTGCCAATGAAAAGGGGAAGAAAAATGAGTGGAATAAATCTGAGTGCACATAGTCCTGCATCCCGAAGGGAGCACAGAAGGAAGGTTGCTTGCTTAGAAGAGCAGTGGATGCTTCGTGCCCGCCTTAAAGAGAATATTAACAGAGAGAATTCTTTGTAAGACAAGCTGCCCCGCGGGGTGTGGGTAGCAAATACGTTGGAAAAAATACGGCCACAAGCTCCGAATGGCACAGTAGGCGAGCTGTGATCCGCCCGACAAGGCCTCCCGCGGGCGCCCTCTGCCGCCACCTGCTGGTGGAGAACGAGTACTGCAGGCGGCCGGGGGGCGCGCATGCGCGGTGGGCGTCCGGGGGGCGCCCTCTGCCGCCACCTGCTGTTGGGAAAAGGGTACTGCAGGCGGCCGGGGGGCGCGCATGCGCGTTGGGCGTCGGGGGGGCGCCCTCTGCCGCCACCTGCTGTTGGGAAAAGGGTACTGCAGGTGGCCGAGGGGCGCGCATGCGCGGTGGCGCCGGCGGGCGCCCTCTACCGCCACCTGCTGCTGTTATTCGGGTACTGCAGGCGCCCGGGTGCCGCGCATGCGCCGTGACGCCGGCGGGCGCCCTCTGCCGCCACCTGCTGGTGGAGAACGAGTACTGCAGGCGGCCGGGGTGCACGCATGCGCGTTGGGGTCCGGTGGCGCCCTCTGCCGCCACCTGCTGGTGGTAAAGGGGTACTGCAGGCGGCCGGGGGCCGCGCATGCGCGGTGACGCCCGCGGGCGCCCTCTGTTGCCGCCTGCTGATGGGAAAGGGGTACTGCAGGCGGCCGGGGGGGCGCGCATGCGCGGTGACGCCCGCGGGCGCCCTCTGCCGCCACCTGCTGGTTTTAATCGGGTATTGCAGGCGGCCGGGGGGCGCGCATGCGCAGTGACGCCGGGGGCGCCCTCTGCCGCCACCTGCTGGTGGAGAACGAGTACTGCAGGCGGCCGAGGGGGACGCATGCGCGGTGGGGCCCGGGGGCGCCCTCTGCCGCCTCCTGCTGGTGGAAAACGAGTACTGCAGGCGGCCGTGGGGCCGTGCATGCGCGTTGCTTATTACGTCGTTGTTTTTTTTGATGTGTAATTTCCTACGCTCCTAGATTTTTCTTCATATGTAAATCACACAGAATCACAGATCTTCTAGGTTGGAAGAGACCTCAAGATCATTGAGTCCAACCTCTGACCTAACACTAAAGTTTGAGCTAATTCCCTTGGAAAATATTTCATTTACTTTCTTGGTTGTATTGTCCTTTCTATGTTCAAAGCTGAGGCATAAATACGGTAAATTTTGCTTCTAGAAACACCCCAGTTCTTTTGTCTGCACTCTGCATGCTGTAAACTAGGGATAGGCACAAAAAAAAACAAATAAATAAATAAATAAAAGAACACAGCTGCTGCTGCTCCTGCTCTCTTTCTTGTGGTTTGCCCCCTCCCCTTTCCCAGGTGATTGGGTTTGGGTGCTGGGCAGGGCCAAATGGTATAGGAGCCCCAGGCACGGCATCAGAGAGCTCCTTCTGCCCGGGCTGCTCTTTGGGGTCAGTGCTTTGTTGATGCTTCTGTTAGCTACATGCAGGGTTCTTTTGGTGGGTCAGGGTCTGGTACGATCTTTTAGAGGAAACCGATCTAGTAGTATGTGCATTTATTGCTTGAAGCTCTTTGGAGGTGATTAATTGTTATAGCACATTTATGGATAGGATGTCAATGTTACTTTGTGCGTTTGCTTTGTTGTTCTAGGTCCCTCGTGATTTTTGCAGGGTTACAGGGCAGATGCCACCAGATCTACCCCTTTTGTTGTTTTTGTTTTGTTTGATTTTTTTTTTCTTGATTTTTCTTTTTCTTTTTTGGAAGGGGGTTTGGGATTTGAGCGTCCTATTTTTTTGGGTTTGGGATTTGAGCATCTCAATTTTGCGGGTTTGGGATTTGAGCGTCTTAATTTATTGGGTTAGGGGTTTTAGGCATAGGACTTCAGGGGTTTAGTGTGGTAAATAGTTTGGGTTAGGTCCGTAGGGGTTTCGAGGATGTTTAGGGATAGGGCTTGAGGCTTTTTTGTGTAAGGGCGGGAAGGGCTAGGGTTACAGTGAGTGCTGTTAAATGTAGTTCTCGAAAACTCGGCCTCTGATTGGCCGTGCTGGCTGTCCAGGGAATTCTGGTAGGTGTAGTTTTCCGGCACCAGGCTTCCGGTAGGCCGTGTTGACTGCCCGGAGCATGCCGGGAGATGTAGTTCTGGGACTCCGGACCTCCGGGAGGCCATGTTGGGTGCCCGGAGCATGCCGGGAAATGTAGTTCTCGGGAACCAGGGTTGGGGTTAGGGACTAGGGCTGGGGCTAGGGTTAGAGTTTAGGGTGAGGGTGAGGGTTGGGGTTAGGGTTAGGGCTAGTGAATGCTGGTTCTCTGTGTTTGCAGATGACGGTGAGCGTGTTTAAACTAATTCCAGTTGAAGAAGTTTCAGTTACTTGCTTGGTGCCGTTATCAGTTCAACATTAAAAGCTGCAGCAAAAGCAAAAGGGGATTTTTGCTTCTAGAAACACCACAGGTCTCTTGTCTGCTCTCTGAATGTTTTTGAGATAAAACAGATTTTAAAAAACAAAGGAAAGGAAAGGAAAACAAAACAAAACAAAACAAAACACAGCTGCTCCTTTTGCTCTCTTCCTACTTTCATGTGCTTTGCCCCTCCCCTTTCCCAGGTGATTGGGTTTGGGTGCTGGGCGGGGCTAAATGCTATATGAGCCCCAGGCATGCCATCAGAGAGCTCCTTCTGCCTGGGCTGCTCTTTTGGGGGCAGTGCTTTGTTTTTCCTTCTGTCCGTTGCAGGGTTGTTTAGGCAGGCTGGAGTCTATGGATTTCTGGATTTTAAGTGCTTGGAATTCACTTAGTAGAGGGATGTTTAGTAGGGGCTGCTGGCTCAGTTTGGGGCGCGGTTGTCACTGCAGTTATTTTCCTACAGCCAATAGAGTAAAATTCCAGTTTGCCTTTTAGAGGTGCTATAAGTGGGTAAAGAGAACAGATGGAAGCGTGTGCCACGTGGGGTAGGCAAGCGGCTGAGGTACAGGAGGGGATGAGAGCATGTGATTTTTTTTCTGGGGATGAAATGGACTCAATTTTGTTGGTGTATAATGTGTTCTGCTCCTAGATTTTTCTTTCAAGGTGAAGAAAAGTTTGAGCTAATTCCAGGTAAGAAAGTTCCAGTTACTTGCTGGGTCGTATTGTCCTTTTAATATTCAAAGCTACAGCAAAAGCGTGGGGATTGTGGCTTCTAGAAACACCCCAGTTTTCTTGTCTGCACTCTGCATGCCGTTGAGCTAAAGCAGACTAAAAAATAAATAAATACAGGAAACACACACACAAAAAACAACAATAACAAAAACAACAACAACAAAAAACCACACCATTGGGTGATGTGTTGTGAACGCAACGATCATTTAATCCCTTTGTTTTCCCAGGTGGTGTGGATGATACTGGTTGCACTGTTGGAGCTTGGATTTGGAGAGGAACAGGTGAGCATAGTTGTATGTTGCATCAGCAGTAGTCAGCGTTGTGGAGAAGGTGGGCATCATGACCGGCATGCTCGTGAATGCTGGTACTCTGTTTTTGCAGCTGATGATGAGCCTGGCAATTGACTAAGATGACGACCAGTGCCTGTGTATTTCTTGAGGCGGAGGGAATTTACCATGCAGCAACCTGAGAGCTAAGTTGGGGGGCACCTGGTATTTGCATATCTGGGGTGGCTAATGGGAGCTGGGAGCCAGAGCAGCGTGGAGCCAGCTGGCTGAAAATACTTGGTGCCGCTGCGAGGGTGGTTCAGGCTGGGTCACGTTCAGGCTGCTTGTGGCCGGGTCACCAGGCTAATAGAAGCAGCGGGATTATTTTGTAGCGTGAGTGCGTGCGCCAGGCAGGACAGTTTCCTTCTGTTCGTCTGTCCTGTAGTGTTGCTTCTGCAATGTCTGTTCTGTGCTTCTCGGGTCTTGATATCCTTCTAGCTTTTGACACTGGACTGACCAGACAGGGGACTTGGTAGCGGTGCTGAAGGGCCTCAGTGCTTGTTTTGTCATCGTGGCTCTGATCCGAGCACTTCTTGTCTTGCAGTTGCTGCTTGAAGTGCAGTTCTGTTTCAGGTCTCGTGCGTCATATTCGGTTTGAGATCGCATCTGTTTCCATCCTCGCTCTTGTGGAAGTCATCTGGGCCGCATCAGGAGCTCTTGCTTGGGAATTGATTTCCTAAGCGTCGTCTTATGTGTTTAAGGAGGTATTGGGGAGGCAAGGACAGTCCCCAGACAAGGACTGTATATCTCGAAACAAGACACCGGAACTCACGATAAGGAAGCGGCAGACGGACAGAGAAACAAATGTAAGGACTATAAATCTCAAAACTGGACGTTGGAATTCATTATAAAGAGACAACAAAGGGAAGAATTAGCAACAGCCAGCTCTTGCGATTAAGAAACATGCCAACTCAGTGGATTCCTGACCAAAGGTGAAAAGTACAATGTGAGGAAGACTCGGGGTCTTCCTCCCAAAGACCCCTGCCCACGTCCCAAAGGCCCCTGCCCACAGTTCTTGGGAGGCTCTGCTCAGGCGCAAGGTGCCAAAAGGCTAATTAGCATGAGAAGCGAGGGAAGGCGGGGGTAGGCAATGAATATGTATAGGCGCCGGTAGAATATTGATAGATTGATTGTATAAATTCAAGACTGCTTTCTGCTTTGGGTATGCACGATAGGTGGAGAGATCCCCCCGTGCATCCAGCGCTGCAATAAAGAATATACCACTTAAAGGAATTTCGGCTTCAATCTTTGAATCATATGGGGTTTTCAGTCCCCATCCTTCTGGTCTCTTGTCTTGAAGGAAGGCTTTTTAGGCCTCCATCACCCCAGTTCTGGCAGTGTCTTCCAGTCGCGTGTCGTGACATTTGAGTCTCTCCTTGGGTCTGGTGCAGAGCACCTGTTGTGACTTGCTGTTGCCATAGGGCTTCCCTCCGGGGGTCACTTTTTCTTGCGCCTTGTGTTGTGTGTTTTGTTTGTAGTGTTTGTGGCGTGGCTGTGTGTGTATGTGTTTGGTCTGGAGCTGTCCTGCCTGGCAGTTAGTGATGACAGCTAACGTGGCAGTGCATGGGTGTACTAATACATTGTCCGGACTGTATTGGCAAAGACATCCGGTCCGCCTCTGGGCGCGTACTGACGGGCAGCTGGCACAGTCATCTCTGGAGGTTGGTAGATGTGGATTTGGCAGAGTTGAGCTGCTTGCGAGCAGCTGCTCCCATAATGCTTGAACGGTGCACTGTTGAATCATGAAAGCTTACAGATACGGGGTTTTGAAACTTTTATTTTTATATCTTTCCTGTCCCCAGTAGAGTGTGTACCTTAGTAGGAACTGCTCACAGGAAAGAGCTCCTTCTGGAACTGTCCAGCACTCGGTAGGCAGCTCGGTGACTGGCTTGATCTACTTCTGAGGTGCTGAGGTAAGGGGGCTGCTGTTTTGAAACAATAATTTGTAAATGGGGTCCCTTCTGTTGTTGAGGGATGGGTGCTAATGCTGGCAGCTGAATGATTATCTTGTGACCGTTTTCATTTGCTAAAGCTGCAACACAGTGTACAACACAGGACTTGACCACAGCTTCTTTTATCAAGGTGAGCGATGAGCAGATCTAGCAGTTACTTTAGTGGTGCAGTTGTCACTGCAGTTACTTAACTGCACAAAGTACAGTAAAAATCCTGTTTGTATTTCAGAGGTGTGTTGTAGCTGGCCTAAGAGAGCAGATGGAAGCATCTTCCTCGAGGGCAGGTGAGGGGGCAGAGGTTAGGGAGCAGATGAGAGTAACTGTCCTATCTGTGCTGTGTCTTTGGATGCTGCTTCAGCCTATGCTTTTCTTTTTGTTTCACAGGTGTGTCGCACAGGCTGAGTGGGGCCAAGCTGCACTCTGAAGAGCAGCACGAGAAGGGCGGGCTGTTTGTGAGCTGGATTGGAGCAGAACTGCCCAGTAGCACGAGGTGACTGCGAAGGGTCTTGCTTTGCAGGTGCCATGGCAGGCTCTCCACAGAAGCGGTTGAGGATTTGAGAAGAGGTTGCAGATCATCGAGGAGCGACACGTGCAGGGACGGCTTGAAAACGGTATGGCTGCTTTCTCTTCTGTTTATCAGGTGTCCCAGGCGACGTGGGCTGTGATGTTAGTCTTTAGGATCGGAACAAAGCAGGTGCTGATGGCGGTCTTCTTCGGTAGGCAAAGAGTTGCCCGCAGCCCTGTCCTGTGTAGCCTGGGCACGCCTCGCTGAGGATGAAGCTTGCTTTCCAGCAGTTCTGGAAACTGTGTTGAGGCTGAAATGCTGCGTCTGTGTTCGGGTTGGGGTTGCACCTTGGTGAGTGTAGGGATGGGTTTTAAGTGGGTGCAGCGGAGGGCCCGGCCCCAGTGTCCTGTAGTGTGTTTTGACCCATCAGCATAGCCTTTTGGTTCTCAGATAGCCTGCTGAAGTAAGTGATTTCTCCTGCGAGTGGAATGGAATCGAATTCTTCTTTTGGCATGTAATCTATTCTGCTCCTAGATTTTTCTTTGTAAATGAAAGATTGAGGTAATTCCAGGTGGAAAAAAAAAAAAGGAGTTACTTGCTTGTTTGTATTTTCCTTTCAATATTCAAAGCTGTAGCAAAAGCATGGGGATTTTTGTTTCTAGAAACACCCCAGTTCTCTTGTCTGTGCTCTGCATGCTGTTGAGCTAAGCCATATAAAGAAGTTAATAAAACCACAGCTGCTGCTCCTCCTCTTTCTGCTTTTTTGTGCTTTCCCCCTGCACTTTCCCAGGTGATTGGCTTCAGGTTCCAGGTGGGACCTAATGGTAACTGAGTTGCAGGTATGCCATGAGAGAGCTCCTTCTGCCTGGGCTGCACTTTAGGGTAAGTGCTTTGGTTTTCCTTCAGTAGTTTGGAGGGTTCTTTAGGTGGGTCAGTCTATGGACTGATGCGTTTTCAAGTAGAAACCAGTACTCCTATCTTTTTGAGGTGGCAACTGGTAGGATCTGTCATTGTAAAGCAATCTAGTAGTAGGTGCCTGTATTGCATGCAGCTCTTCCTCAGGTGAGTAGTAGTTATAGCAGTGTTACGGATAGTATGGTGATGTTACTTTGTGTGTTTGCTTTGTGTTTCTGGGTCCCTTATGATTTTTGCAGAATTACGGGGTTTTCTGCGAGTCTTTGCCTTTATGTCAAATCTTATCAAAGTCACAACCTTGGTGGCAAAGTGATGGAGCATGGTTTAGGAGAAATGTATCATTGAAGCTCCCTGTGTGAGCGTGTATCTGAAAATGGCAGCAGTGGGCATGTAAGGGGTATTCTGTTTCAGGTTTAGGGACAGTTTATTGTATTTCTGGAGCTTTTGCCTGTGTGTTTGCTGTCTGTTGAGTCTTTAGACCTTGCAGCCTTCTAGTCTTGATGTCCTTGAATTGACATATTAGAAGTATGTTTATGAGGTGTTGCTAGGTAGTTGTATTTGGGAAACAGTTGAGCATGGTTCCTTGACCGCGTAAGTGCAGTACTGCCAAGAGACTGAGCAGGGTCACCTTCTTCATCACTGAAGAATAAGTCTGTTCGGGCCCATTTCGGCGCGGCGCCGCCCGGGCCCATTTCGGCGCGGCGCCGCCCGGGCCCATTTCGGCGCGGCGCCGCCCGGGCCCATTTCGGCGCGGCGCCGCCCGGGCCCATTTCGGCGCGGCGCCGCCCGGGCCCATTTCGGCGCGGCGCCGCCCGGGCCCATTTCGGCGCGGCGCCGCCCGGGCCCATTTCGGCGCGGCGCCGCCCGGGCCCATTTCGGCGCGGCGCCGCCCGGGCCCATTTCGGCGCGGCGCCGCCCGGGCCCATTTCGGCGCGGCGCCGCCCGGGCCCATTTCGGCGCGGCGCCGCCCGGGCCCATTTCGGCGCGGCGCCGCCCGGGCCCATTTCGGCGCGGCGCCGCCCGGGCCCATTTCGGCGCGGCGCCGCCCGGGCCCATTTCGGCGCGGCGCCGCCCGGGCCCATTTCGGCGCGGCGCCGCCCGGGCCCATTACTCAGGTGGAGCTACTGAGCAGGTGAGGTAAAGGAACTGGGAACAGAGAAGTATTGCACAATGGTATGTTGCATTAGTTGTAGTGTGCGTTGTGCAGGACATGGGTATTAGGGCTTGCATGGTAGTGAATGCTGGTTCTCTGTGTTTACAGATGGGGATGAGCCTGTGTAAAGTAATTCCAGTTCAAAAAGTTTCAGTTATTAGCTTGGTGATATTGTCCATTCAATATTAAAACCTGCAGAATAAGCCAAAGGCGGTTTTTGCTTCTAGAATCACTGCAAATATTTGGTCTGCTCTCTGCATGCTTTTGAGATAATGTTTATTTAAAAAAAGAAACAAAAAGAAAAACAGCTACTTCTCTTGCTCTATTTCTACTTTCTTGTGCTTTGCCCCTCCCCTTTCCCAGGTGATTGGGTTTGGGTGCTGGGCGGGGCCAAAAGGTATATGAGCCCCAGGCATGGCATCAGAGTGCTCCTTCTGCCTGGGCTGCTCTTTGGGGGTAAGTGCTTTGTGTTTCCTTCAGTCAGTTGCCGGGTTCTCTAGGCAGTCTGGAGTCTATGGATTTCTGGATTTCTAAGTGGTTGGAATTCTAGATCTCTAAGTGCTTGAATTAGAGGGATATTTAGTAGAGGCTGCTGGCTCACTTTTTTTTAGGATGACCGCATATTCTCCTGTTTTTGAGATATATTTTAATCTCTGCATGTTTAAAACCACTTGTTTTAGTCCCCTGGAGAGTTACACCAGCTTGATTACATGCTACATGTGGCTTGGCAGCGTAGATGCAGCATTACCAAGAGACTGAGCAGGGTTGTATCAGAGTCACCTTTTTCATCTGCAAAGGGTAAGTCTGTGATTACTGCTGCCGGGGTTGCTGTGTGTGCATGTCTTTTTGGCGTTTGTGGAGTTGTGTTTTTTTTTTTTTTTTTTTGTGTGTGTGTATGTTCTAAGTTTCTGGTTTTCTGAGGGGTAAACAGTTAGTGTGCTGAACGTGGTATGCAGGTGGAGGTTGGGAGCTGCTCAGGACTGGTAGGTTTGGTTTCTAGGAGTATGCGGCATCCATCCTGTGCGATGCGACTGATTGTTGGGCGGGAACGTTCCAGCTTGTGTGTCCTAAGCAATGTAGCTTGTGTAGCGTATGTTGTGTGGCCCGGGCAGAATTTGCTGTGGCGCTGTGAGCGAAGAATCTGAGTTAGAGCTGGTGAGCAACTGAAGTAAAGGAACTGGGAAGAGAGAGGTATTGCAGCAGGTACGCTGTGGTTGTGAGGTGCCTCAGAGTGTGCTTTTCTCTCGTCTCTACAGGTGCTTTGTGCAGTCGTGGACAGGGAAGGGAAATCCTCGTGTCACGAAGCACTGAGGGAAGGTGAGTGTTGTCAGCCTGGTCATCCCTTATCCGAAGCGAAGGGAAGACGCTCAGGTGTTTCCCTGTGAGGGTCCGAAGTGAGGCTGTGTGGGATAGAGGAGCAGTGTGGCAGGTGGTTGCTTGCAAGCACAGTGGTCATTGTGTCCTTCTGTGTTCCCAGGTGGCGTGGGTGATGCTGGCCGCTCCTTTCAAGCTTGGACCTAATTTGCAGGTACAGAGGCAAGTGGCCTGCTGTTTTGAAAGGATAAAACTAAAGATGGGGTCCCTTTTGTTGTTGAGGGATGGGTGCTACTGCTGTCAGCTGAATGTTTATCTTCTGCCTGTGTTTTTCCTTTTGTTCAGGCTGAAACGCAGTGCGCAGTGCAGGACGTCTTGACCCGAGCTGCCTCTGCAGTGACTCTGGTGCGTGGTGAGCAGAGGTAACTGTTGGTTTTGGGGCGCGGTTGTCACTGCAGTTATTTTCCTACAT
Source organism: Aythya marila (assembly GCF_965140915.1). Lineage (NCBI taxonomy): Eukaryota > Metazoa > Chordata > Aves > Anseriformes > Anatidae > Aythya > Aythya marila. The sequence goes on from NC_139045.1 coordinate 77,009,650, forward strand.
CCAATAGAGTAAAATTCCAGTTTGTCTTTTAGAGGTGCTATAAGTGGGTAAAGAGAACAGATGGAAGCGTGTGCCACGTGGGGTAGGCAAGCGGCTGAGGTACAGGAGGGGATGAGAGTATGTGATTTTTTTTCTGGGGATGAAATGGAATTAATTTTGTTGATGTATAATGTGTTCTGCTCCTAGATTTTTCTTTCAAGGTGAAGAAAAGTTTGAGCTAATTCCAGGTAAGAAAGTTCCAGTTACTTGCTGGGTCGTATTGTCCTTTTAATATTCAAAGCTGCAGCAAAAGCATGGGGATTGTTGCTTCTAGAAACACCCCAGTTTTCTTGTTTGCACTCTGCATGCTGTTGAGCTAAAGCAGACCAAAAAAAAAAAAAAAAGGAAACACACACACACACAAAAAACAACAATAACAAAAAAAAACCACCATTGGGTGATGTGTTGTGAACGCAACGATCATTTAATCCCTTTGTTTTCCCAGGTGGTGTGGATGATACTGGTTGCAGTGTTGGAGCTTGGATTTGGAGAGGAACAGGTGAGCATAGTTGTATGTTGCATCAGCAGTAGTCAGCGTTGTGGAGAAGGTGGGCATCATGACCGGCATGCTCGTGAATGCTGGTACTCTGTTTTTGCAGCTGATGATGAGCCTGGCAATTGACTAAGATGACGACCAGTGCCTGTGCATTTCTTGAGGCGGAGGGAATTTACCATTCAGCAACCTGAGAGCTAAGTTGGGGGGCACCTGGTATTTGCATATCTGGGGTGGCTAATGGGAGCTGGGAGCCAGAGGAGCATGGTGCCTGCTGGCTGACTAGACTTGGTTCCACGGTGAGGGTGGTTCAGGCTGGGTCACGTTCAGGCTGCTTGTGGCCGGGTCACCAGGCTAATAGAAGCAGCGGGATTATTTTGTAGCGTGAGTGCGTGCGCCAGGCAGGACAGTTTCCTTCTGTTCGTCTGTCTTGTAGTGTTGCTTCTGCAGCGTCTGTTCTGTGCTTCTCGGGTCTTGATATCCTCCTAGCTTTTGACACTGGACTGACCAGACAGGGGACTTGGTAGCGGTGCTGAAGGGCCTCAGTGCTTGATTTGTCATCGTGGCTCTGATCCGAGCACTTCTTGTCTTGCAGTCGCTGCTTGAAATGCAGTTCTGTTTCAGGTCTCGTGCATCGTATTCGGTTTGAGATCGCATCTGTTTCCATCCTCACTCTTGAAGAAGTCATCTGGGCCGCATCAGGAGCTCTTGCTTGGGAATTGATTTCCTAAGCGTCGTCTTATGGGGTTTTCAGTCCCCATCCTTCTGGTCTCTTGCCTTGAAGGCAGGCTTTTTAGGCCTCCATCATCCCAGTTCTGGCAGTTGCTTCCAGTCGCGTGTCATGACATTTGAGTCTCTCCTTGGGTCTGGTGCAGAGCACCTGTTCTGACTTGCTGTTGCCATAGGGCTTCCCTCCGGGGGGTCACTTTTTCTTGCGCCTTGTGTTGTGTGTTTTGTTTGTAGTGTTTGTGGCGTGGCTGTGTGTGTATGTGTTTGGTCTGGAGCTGTCCTGCCTGGCAGTTAGTGATGACAGCTAACGTGGCAGTGCATGGGTGTGCTAATACATTGTCTGGAGTGTTTTGGCGAAGACATCCGGTCTGCCTCTGGGCACATACTGAAGGGCAGCTGGCACAGTCATCTCAGTGTTGTTTGTCAGATGTTGGGGGGGGGAGAGTATATCTGCTTGTGAGCAGCTGCTCGCATAGTGCTTGAATGGTGTGGTTAAGGAGGTCTGTCGAATCTTGAAAGCTTACAGATAAGGGGTTTTTGAAACTTTTATTTTTATTTCTCTCCTGTCCCCAGTACAGTGTAAACCTTTGGAGGAACCTGTCGCAGGAAAGAGCTTCTTCCGGAACTGTTCAGCGCTCCGTAGGCAGCTCGGTGACTGGCTTGGTCTACTTCTGAGGTGCTGAGGTATGGGGGCTTCTGTTTTGAAATGATAATATTGTAAACGGGGTCCCTTTGTGTTGTTGAGGGATGGGTGCTAATGCTGGCAGCTGAACGATTATCTTGTGACCGTTTTCATTTGCTAAAGCTGCAACACAGTGTACAACACAGGACTTGACCGCATCTTCTTTTAGCAAGGTGAGCGATGAGCAGATCTAGCAGTTACTTTAGTGGTGCAGTTGTCACTGCAGTTACTTAACTGCCCAAAGTACTGAAGCTGTCCTGCCTGGCAGTTAGCGATGACAGCTAACGTGGCAGTGCATGGGTGTACTAATACATTGTCCGGACTGTATTGGCAAAGACATCCGGTCTGCCTCTGGGCGCGTACTGACGGGCAGCTGGCACAGTCATCTCTGGAGGTTGGTAGATGTGGATTTGGCAGAGTTGAGCTGCTTGCGAGCAGCTGCTCCCATAATGCTTGAACGGTGCACTGTTGAATCATGAAAGCTTACAGATACGGAGTTTTGAAACTTTTATTTTTATATCTTTCCTGTCCCCAGTAGAGTGTGTACCTTAGTAGGAACTGCTCACAGGAAAGAGCTCCTTCTGGAACTGTCCAGCACTCGGTAGGCAGCTCGGTGACTGGCTTGATCTACTTCTGAGGTGCTGAGGTAAGGGGGCTGCTGTTTTGAAACAATAATTTGTAAATGGGGTCCCTTCTGTTGTTGAGGGATGGGTGCTAATGCTGGCAGCTGAATGATTATCTTGTGACCGTTTTCATTTGCTAAAGCTGCAACACAGTGTACAACACAGGACTTGACCACAGCTTCTTTTATCAAGGTGAGCGATGAGCAGATCTAGCAGTTACTTAACTGCACAAAGTACAGTAAAAATCCTGTTTGTATTTCAGAGGTGTGTTGTAGCTGGCCTAAGAGAGCAGATGGAAGCATCTTCCTCGAGGGCAGGTGAGGGGGCAGAGGTTAGGGAGCAGATGAGAGTAACTGTCCTATCTGTGCTGTGTCTTTGGATGCTGCTTCAGCCTATGCTTTTCTTTTTGTTTCACAGGTGTGTCGCACAGGCTGAGTGGGGCCAAGCTGCACTCTGAAGAGCAGCACGAGAAGGGCGGGCTGTTTGTGAGCTGGATTGGAGCAGAACTGCCAAGTAGCACGAGGTGACTGCGAAGGGTCTTGCTTTGCAGGTGCCATGGCAGGCTCTCCACAGAAGCGGTTGAGGATTTGAGAAGAGGTTGCAGATCATCGAGGAGCGACACGTGCAGGGACGGCTTGAAAACGGTATGGCTGCTTTCTCTTCTGTTTATCAGGTGTCCCAGGCGACGTGGGCTGTGATGTTAGCCTTTAGGATCGGAACAAAGCAGGTGCTGATGGCGGTCTTCTTCGGTAGGCAAAGAGTTGCCCGCAGCCCTGTCCTGTGTAGCCTGGGCACGCCTCGCTGAGGATGAAGCTTGCTTTCCAGCAGTTCTGGAAACTGTGTTGAGGCTGAAATGCTGTGTCTGTGTTCGGGTTGGGGTTGCACCTTGGTGAGTGTAGGGATGGGTTTTAAGTGGGTGCAGCGGAGGGCCCGGCCCCAGTGTCCTGTAGTGTGTTTTAACACATCAGCATAGCCTTTTGGTTCTCAGATAGCCTGCTGAAGTAAGTGATTTCTCCTGCGAGTGGAATGGAATCGAATTCTTCTTTTGGCATGTAATCTATTCTGCTCCTAGATTTTTCTTTGTAAATGAAAGATTGAGGTAATTCCAGGTGGAAAAAAAAAGAGTTACTTGCTTGTTTGTATTTTCCTTTCAATATTCAAAGCTGTAGCAAAAGCATGGGGATTTTTGTTTCTAGAAACACCCCAGTTCTCTTGTCTGTGCTCTGCATGCTGTTGAGCTAAGCCATACAAAGAAGTTAATAAAACCACAGCTGCTGCTCCTCCTCTTTCTGCTTTTTTGTGCTTTCCCCCTGCACTTTCCCAGGTGATTGGCTTCAGGTTCCAGGTGGGACCTAATGGTAACTGAGTTGCAGGTATGCCATGAGAGAGCTCCTTCTGCCTGGGCTGCACTTTAGGGTAAGTGCTTTGGTTTTCCTTCAGTAGTTTGGAGGGTTCTTTAGGTGGGTCAGTCTATGGACTGATGCGTTTTCAAGTAGAAACCAGTACTCCTATCTTTTTGAGGTGGCAACTGGTAGGATCTGTCATTGTAAAGCAATCTAGTAGTAGGTGCCTGTATTGCATGCAGCTCTTCCTCAGGTGAGTAGTAGTTATAGCAGTGTTACGGATAGTATGGTGATGTTACTTTGTGTGTTTGCTTTGTGTTTCTGGGTCCCTTATGATTTTTGCAGAATTACGGGGTTTTCTGCGAGTCTTTGCCTTTATGTCAAATCTTATCAAAGTCACAACCTTGGTGGCAAAGTGATGGAGCATGGTTTAGGAGAAATGTATCATTGAAGCTCCCTGTGTGAGCGTGTATCTGAAAATGGCAGCAGTGGGCATGTAAGGGGTATTCTGTTTCAGGTTTAGGGACAGTTTATTGTATTTCTGGAGCTTTTGCCTGTGTGTTTGCTGTCTGTTGAGTCTTTAGACCTTGCAGCCTTCTAGTCTTGATGTCCTTGAATTGACATATTAGAAGTATGTTTATGAGGTGTTGCTAGGTAGTTGTATTTGGGAAACAGTTGAGCATGGTTCCTTGACCGCGTAAGTGCAGTACTGCCAAGAGACTGAGCAGGGTCACCTTCTTCATCACTGAAGAATAAGTCTGTTCGGGCCCATTTCGGCGCGGCGCCGCCCGGGCCCATTTCGGCGCGGCGCCGCCCGGGCCCATTTCGGCGCGGCGCCGCCCGGGCCCATTTCGGCGCGGCGCCGCCCGGGCCCATTTCGGCGCGGCGCCGCCCGGGCCCATTTCTCAGGTGGAGCTACTGAGCAGGTGAGATAAAGGAGCTGGGAACAGAGAGGTATTGCACAATTATATGTTGCATTAGTTGTAGTCAGCGTTGTGGAGGAGGTGGGTGTCAGAGCTAGCATGCTAGTAAATGCTGGTTCTCTGTTTTTGCAAGCGATGATGAACCTGTTTGACGTAATTCCATTTGAAAAAGTTCCAGAGTACTTGACTGGTCGTGTTGTTCTTTCAATTTTAAAAGCTGCAGCAAAAGCATGGGGATTGTTGCTTCTAGAAACGTCTCAAGTCTCCTGTCCGCTCTCTGCATGTTGTTCAGGTAAAGCACATTTTAAAAAAACAATTAAAAAAAAAAATGATAACCAGCTGCTGTTGCTCCTGCTCTGCTCCTACTTCCTTGTGCTTTGTCCCTCCTCTTTCCCAGGTGATTGGGTTTGGGTGCTGGGCGGGGCCAAATGGTATATTATCCCCAGGCATGGCATCAGAGAGCTCCTTCTGCCTGGGCTGCTCTTTGGGATAAGTGCTTTGTGTTTCCTTCAGTCAGTTGCAGGGTTCTTTAGGCAGGCTGGTGTCTATGAATTTCTAGATTTCTAAGTGCTTGAAAGAGAGGGATATTTAGTAGAGGCTGCTGGCTCACTTGTTTTTTGGGATGGTGTCATACACTTCTGTTTTTGAGTTATATTTTAATCTTTAGAGGTATAAAACCACTTGTTTTAGTCCCCTGGAGAGTTACACCAGCTTGATTACATGCTACATGTGGCTTGACAGTGTAGATGCAGCATTACCAAGAGACTGAGCAGGGTTGTATCAGAGTCACCTTTTTCATCCGCAAAGGGTAAGTCTGTGATTACCCCTGCTGGGGCTGCTGTGTGTGTGCATGTCTTTTTGGCATTTGTGGAGCTCAGTTGTTTTTTTGTGTGTGTATGTTCTAACTTCTTGTTTTTCTGAGCTGTAAATAGTGTGTGTGCTGAATGTGGTTGGCAGGAGGAGGTGGGGAGCTGCTGAAGACTGGTAGGTTTGGTTTCTCGGAGTGTGCGGCAGCCTTCCTGTGTGATGCGACTGACTGTTGGGCGGGAACGTTCCAATTTGTGTGTGTTAAGCAATGTAGCTTGTAGTGTGTGTTGTGTGGCCCGGGCAGAGTTTGCTGTGGTGCTGTGAGCAAAGAGTCTCAGTTAGAGCTGTTAAGCAACTGAAGTAACGGAGCTGGGAAGAGAAAGGTATTGCAGTAGTGTACTGGGTCTGGCTGGAATGTTAACTTTCCTGGCAGCAGCCCTTACAGTGCTGTACTCTGCGCTTATAGCTGGATAGCAGTGTTATCACATCAGTGTTGTGCCTACTGTTGAGCTGCAGTGGCACAGCATTGGGCCTTTCTCTAACCCTCCTAGGGGGTGGGCAAAAAGTGAGGAGAGAAACATCACTAGGGCAGCTGACCTAAACCAATCAAAGGGATATTCCATACCATGTAATGTCATACTCAGCAATAAAAGTAGAGACAGGAAGAGGAGGGGAGGGGTGGGCTCTTGTTGGGAAAACGTCGGTCCTCTTCTCGAACCCCGGCTATGTGCATTGAGGCCCTGCTTCAAGGACGTGGTCAATCATCGCTCATTTGTGGGAAGTAGAGAGTAATTTCTTTTCTTTGCACTTCCATATAGCCTTCATTTATTTTATTTGTTTTCCTCCCTTCTTTTTATTTTTTCCCTTTCCCCCTCCCTTTTCCCCTTTCCCTTTTTATTTTCCTTTAGTTAAATTGTTTAGTTCATAATCTTTATTTAATTATTATTATTATTTCCCTTTTCATTAAATTATCCTTATATCAACCCGTGACTTGTTCTTTGCTTTACTTCTACCCCTCCTCATCTAAAAGAGGGGGAGTGAGAGAGCGGTTGTGGGGTTTAGCTGCCCAGCACGGTAAAACCACCACAAGCAGGTACGCTGTGGCTGTGAGGTGCCTCAGAGTGTGCTTTTCTCCTGTCTTTGCAGGTGCTTTGTGCAGTCGTGGACAGGGAAGGGAAATCCTCATGTCACAAAGCTCTGAGGGAAGGTTTGTGTTGTCAGCCTGGTCATCCTTTATCTGAAGCGAAGGGAAGATTGTTTGGTGTTTGATTGTTTTGGTGTATAATCTGTTCTGCACCTAGATTTTTCTTTCTATGTAAAAAAAAAAAAAAAAAATGTTCGAGCTATTTCCAGTTAAGCAATTTCCAGTTACTTGCTGGGCTGTATTGTCCTTTTAATATTCAAAGCTGCAGCAAAAACATGGGGATTGTTGCTTCTAGAAACACCCCAGTTCTCTTGTCTGCAGTCTGAATGCTTTTGAGCTAAAGCAGATTTCAAAAAAAAAAAAAAAAAAAAAAAACAACACCAAAAAAACAAATATACACACACAAAAAACAACAACAAAAATCCACCTTTGGGTGATTTGTTGTGAATACAGCGATCATTTAATCCCTTTGTTTTCCCAGGTGGTGTGGATGATACTGGTTGCAGTGTTGGAGCTTGGATTCGGAGAGGAAGAGGTGAGCACAATTGTACGTTGCATCAGTACTAGTCAGCATTGTGGAGCAGGTGGGCATCATGGCTGGTGTGTTAGTGAATGCTGTTACTCTTTTTGCAGCTGATGATGAGCCTGGCAATTGACTAAGATGACAATCAGTGCCTGTGCATTTCTTGAGGCGGAGGGACTTTACCATGCAGCAACCTGAGAGCTAAGTTAGGGAACACGTGGTATTTGCATATCTGGGGTGGCTAATGGGAGCTGGGAGCTAGAGCAGCATGGAGCCAGCTGGCTGAATAGACTTGGTGCCACGGTGAGGGTGGTTCAGGATGGGTCACGTTCAGGCTGCTTGTGGCTGGGTCACCAGGCTAATAGAAGCAGCGGGATTATTTTGTAGCTTGAGTGCGTGTGCCAGGCAGGACAGTTTCCTTCTGTTCGTCTGTCTTGTAGTGTTGCTTCTGCAGCGTCTGTTCTGTGCTTCTCGGGTCCTGATATCCTTCTAGCTTTTTACAATGGACTGACCAGACAGGCAACTTGGTAGCGGTGCTGAAGGGCCTCAGTGCTTGATTTGTTATAGCTCTGATCTGAGCACTTCTTGTCTTGCAGTCGCTGCTTAAAGTGCAGATCTGTTTCAGGTCTTGTGCATCGTATTCGGTTTGAGATCACATCTGTTTCCATCCTCACTCTTGCAGAAGTCATCTGGACCGCATCAGGAGCTCCTGCTTGGGAATTGATTTCCTAAGTGTCTTCTTATGGGGTTTTCAGTCCCCATCCTTCTGGTCTCTTGTCTTGAAGGCAGGCTTTTTAGGCCTCCATCATCCCAGTTCTGGCAGTTGCTTCCAGTCACATGTCGTGACATTTGAGTCTTCTCTAGGGTCTGGTGCAGAGCACCTGTTCTGACTTGCTGTTGCCATAGGGCTTTCCTCTGGGGGGTCACTTTTTCTTGCGCCTTGTGTTGTGTGTTTTGTTTGTAGTGTTTGTGGCGTGGCTGTGTATGTATGTGTTTGGTCTGGAGCTGTCCTGCCTGGCAGTTAGTGATGACAGCTAACGTGGCAGTGCATGGGTGTACTAATACATTGTCTGGACTGTGTTGGCGAAGACATCCAGTCTGCCTCTGTGCACGTACTGAAGGGCAGCAGGCACAGTCATCTCTGTGGTGTTTGGCAGATGTTGGGGGTTGGGGGGACAGTTGAGCTGCTTGCGAGCAGCTGTTCGCATAGCACTTGAATGGTATCCTTGAGGAGGTCTGTTGAATCTTGAAAGCTTACAGATATGGGGTTTTGAAATTTTTATTTTTATTTCTATCCTGTCCCCAGTAGAGTGTAAACCTTTGGAGGAACCTGTCACAGGAAAGAGCTCCTTCCGGAACTGTTCAGCGCTCTGTAGGCAGCTCGGTGACTGGCTTGATCTACTTCTGAGGTGCTGAGGTATGGGGGCTTCTGTTTTGAAACGATAATATTGTAAATGGGGTTCCTTTGTGTTGTTGAGGGATGGGTGCTAATGCTGGCAGCTGAATGATTATTTTGTGACTGTTTTCCCTTGTTCAGGCTGAAACGCAGTGTGCAGTCCAGGATGTCATGACCCGAGGTGCCTCTGGAGTGACTCGTACGTGATGAGCAGAGGTAGCTGTTATTTTTGGGGTGCGGTTCAGTGCAGTTATTTTCTTACAACCAATAGAGTAAAATTTCAGTTACTCTTTTAGAGGTGCTATAAGTGGGTGAAGAGAACAGATGGAAGCATCTGCCATGTGGGGCAGGCCAGCGGCTGAGGTACAGGAGGCGATGAGAGTGACTGTCCTAAGGGTGCTAAGGGTGCTGTGGCTTTTGCTGCTGCAGTTGCTTTCTCTCCAGTTTATGAGGTGCCACAGACAAGGTGGGCTGAGATATCCTTTAGAGTAGGAGGAAAGCAGGTCGCTGGAATGCTGCGTGGTTCCTGAGAAAGGTGTTGTAGAGGAAAAAGGTTGTCTGGTGTGGCAGTTCCTGATGGCGTTCTTCTTTAATAGGCAAAGAGGTGCCTGAAGCCCCCTCCTGTGCAGCCTGAGTACGCCTCGCTGAGGATGAAGCCTGCTTTCCAGCAGTTCCAAAAACTGTGTTGAGGCTGAAATGCTGTGTCTGTGTTTGGGTTGGGGTTGCACCTTGGTGAGTGCAGGGATGGGTTTTAGGCCGGTGCAGCAGAGGGCCTGGCCCCAGTGTCCTCTAGTGTGTTTTGACCCAGCATATCAGCATAGCCTTTTGGTTCTCAGATAGCCTACTGAAGTAAGTGATTTTTCCTGCGAGTGGAATGGATTTGATTTTTTTTTTTTTTTTTTGGCGTGTAATCAGTTCTGCTCCTAGATTTTCTTTCTATGTAAATAAAGGATATAAAGAAAAAGAAAAGGTACGTTGTTTTTGGGAAACCGTGGGAAGGGTTCCTTGACTACATAAGTGCAGTAGTGCCTAGAGAGTGAGCAGGATCACCTCCTTTATCTCTAGAGAATAAGTCTGTTTGGGCCCATTTAAGCGCGGCGCCGCCCGGGCCCATTTAAGCGCGGCGCCGCCCGGGCCCATTTAAGCGCGGCGCCGCCCGGGCCCATTTAAGCGCGGCGCCGCCCGGGCCCATTTAAGCGCGGCGCCGCCCGGGCCCATTTAAGCGCGGCGCCGCCCGGGCCCATTTCTCAGTTGGAGCTACTGAGCAGGGGAGGTAAAGGAGCTGGGAACAGAGAGGTGTTGCACAATGGTATGTTGCATTAGTAGTAGTGAGTATTGTGCAGGAGGTGGGTATTAGGGCTGGCATGCTGGTGAATGCTGGTTCTCTGTGTTTACAGATGGGGATGAGCCTGTGTAAAGTAATTCCAGTTGAGAAAGTTTCAGTTACTAGCTTGGTGATATTGTCAATTCAATATTAAAACCTGCAGAGAAAGCAAAAAGGGATTTTTGCTTCTAGAATTACCAGAGATATCTTGTCTGCTCTCTGCATTCTTTTGAGATAAAGCTGATTTTTAAAAAAGAAAGAAAAAAACCACAGCTACTTCTCTTGTTCTCTTTCTACTTTCTTGTGCTTTGCCCCTCATCATTCCCAGGTGATTTGGTTTGGGTTCTGGGTGGGGCCAAAAGGTATATGAGCCCCAGGCATGCCATCAGAGAGCTCCTCCTGCCTGGGCTGCTCTTTGGGGGTAAGTGCTTTGTGTTTCCTTCAGTCAGTTGCAGGGTTTTCTAGACAGGCTGGAGTCCGTGGAATTCTAGATTTCTAAGTGGTTGGAATTCTAGATTTCGAAGTGCTTGGAATAGAGGGATATTTAGTAGAGTTTGCTGGCTCACTGTTTTTTGGGATGGTCACATATGCTCCTGTTTTTGAGCCATATTTTAATCTCTACATGTATAAAAACACTTGTTTTAGTCCCCTGGAGAGTTACACCAGCTTGATTACATGCTATGTGTGGCTTGACAGCGTAGGTGCAGCATTACCAAGAGACTGAGCAGGGTTGTATCAGAGTCTGCTCTTTCCTCTGCAAAGGGTAAGTCTGTGATTACTCCTGCTGGGGCTGCTGTGTGTGCACGTCTTCTTGGCATTTGTGGACCTCAGCTGTTTTTTTTTTTTTTTTTTTTTTGTGTGTGTGTGTGTATGTTCTAAGTTTTTGTTTTTTTTTTTTTTCAGGGGCAAATAGTGTGTTCGCTGAGCGTGGTTGGTAGGAGGAGGTGGGGAGCTGCTGAAGACTGGTAGGTTTGGTTTCGAGGAGTGTGTGGCATTATTCCTGTGCGATGCGACTGATTGTTGGGCGGGAACGTTGCAGCTTGTGTGTCTTAGCCATTGTAGCTTGTGTAGTGTGTGTTGTGTGGCCCGGGTGGAGTTTGCTGTGGCACTGTGAGCAAAGAATCTCAGTTAGAGCTGGTGAGCAGCTGAAGTACCGGAGCTGGGAAGAGAGAGGTATTATTGCAGCAGGTACGCTGTGGCTGTGAGGTGCCTCAGAGTGTGCTTTTCTCTTGTCTCTACAGGTGCTTTGAGCAGTCGTGGACAGGGAAGGGAAATCCTCATGTCACAAAGCTCTGAGGGAAGGTGAGTGTTGTCAGCCTGGTCATCCCTTATCCGAAGCGAAGGGAAGACGCTCAGGTGTTTCCCTGTGAGGGTCCGAAGTGAGGCTGTTTGGGATAGAGGAGCAGTGTGGCAGGTGGTTGCTCGCAAGAAGAGTGGTCATTGTGTCCTTTTGTGTTCCCAGGTGGCGTGGGTGATGCTGGCCGCTCCTTTCAAGCTTGGACCTAATTTGCAGGTACAGAGGCAAGTGGCCTGCTGTTTTGAAAGGATAAAACTAAAGATGGGGTCCCTTTTGTTGTTGAGGGATGGGTGCTACTGCTGTCAGCTGAATGTTTATCTTCTGCTTGTCTTTCTCCTTTGTTGAGGGTGAAACGCAGTGCGCAGTGCAGGACGTCTTGACCCGAGCTGCCTCTGCAGTGACTCTGGTGCATGATGAGCAGAGGTAACTGTTGTTTTTGGGGCGCGGTTGTCACTGCAGTTATTTTCCTACATCCAACAGAGTAAAATTCCAGTTGGGCTTTTAGAGGTGCTATAAGTGGGTAAAGAGAACAGATGGAAACATCTGCCATGTGGGGCAGGCAAGCGGCTGAGGTACAGGAGGGGATGAGAGTATGTGATTTTTTTTCTGGGGATGGAATGGACTCAATTTTGTTGGTGTATAATCTGTTTTGCTCCTAGATTTTTCTTTCTGCGTAAATGAAAGTTTGAGCTAATTCCAGGTAAGAAAGTTCCAGTTACTTGCTGGGTCGTATTGTCCTTTTAATATTCAAAGCTGCAGCAAAAGCATGGGGATTGTTGCTTCTAGAAACACCCCAGTTCTCTTGTTTGCACTCTGCATGCTGTTGAGCTAAAGCAGATTTAAAAAAAAATACAGGAAACACACACACAAAACAACAATAACAAGAACAAAAAAAAAACAACACCATTGGGTGACTTGTGAACGCAGCGATCATTTAATCCCTTTGTTTTCCCAGGTGGTGTGGATGATACTGGCTGCACTGTTGGAGCTTGGACTCGGAGAGGAACACGTGAGCACAATCGTATGTTGCATTAGCAGTAGTCAGCATTGTGGAGAAGGTGAGCAATGGGGCCAGCGTCCTAGTGAATGCTGTTACTCTGTTTTTGCAGCTGATGATGAGCCTGGCAATTGACTAAGATGACAATCGGTGCCTGTGCATTTCTTGAGGCGGAGGGACTTTACCATGCAGCAACCTGAGAGCTAAGTTGGGGGGCACCTGGTATTTGCATATCTGGGGTGGCTAATGGGAGCTGGGAGCCAGAGCAGCATGATGCCTGCTGGCTGACTAGACTTGGTGCCACGGTGAGGGTGGTTCAGGCTGGGTCACGTTCAGGCTGCTTGTGGCTGGGTCACCAGGCTAATAGAAGAAGTGGGATTATTTTGTAGCGTGAGTGCGTGTGCCAGGCAGGACAGTTTCCTTCTGTTCGTCTGTCTTGTGTTGCTTCTGCGATGTCTGTTCTGTGCTTCTCGGGTCTTGATATCCTCCTAGCTTTTGACACTGGACTGGACTAGACAGGCAACTTGGTAGTGGTGCTGAAGGGCCTCAGTGCTTGTTTTGTCATCATGACTCTGATCTGAGCACTTCTTGTGTTGCAGTCACTGCTTAAAGAGCAGGTCTGTTTCAGGTCTCGTGCGTCATATTCGGTTTGAGATCGCATCTGTTTCCATCCTCACTCTTGCAGAAGTCATCTGGGCCGCATCAGGAGCTCTTGTTGGGAATTGAATTCCTAAGCATCGTCTTATGGGGTTTTCAGTCCCCATCCTTCTGGTCTGTTGTCTTGAAGGCAGGCTTTTTAGGCCTCCATCATCCCAGTTCTGGCAGTTGCTTCCAGTCGCGTGTCATGACATTTGAGTCTTCTCTAGGGTCTGGTGCAGAGCACCTGTTCTAACTTGCTGTTGCCATAGGGCTTCCCTCCGGGGGTCTCTTTTTCTTGCGCCTTGTGTTGTGTGTTTTGTAGTGTTTGTGGCGTGGCTGTGTGTGTATGTGTTTGGTCTGGAGCTGTCCTGCCTGGCAGTTAGTGATTAATGTGGCAGTGCATGGGTGTACTAATACATTGTCTGGACTGTTTTGGCGAAGACATCCGGTCTGCCTCTGGGCACGTACTGAAGGGGAGCTGGCACAGTCATCTCTGTGGTGTTTGGCAGATGTGGAGGTGGGAGAGTATATCTGCTTGTGAGCAGCTGCTCGCATAAGCGCTTGAATGGTGTGCTTGAGGAGGTCTGTTGAATCTTGAAAGGTTACAGATATGGGGTTTTGAAATGTTTATTCTTATTTCTTTCCTATCCCCAGTAGAGTGTAAACCTTTTGGAACCTGTCACAGGAAAGAGCTCCATCTGGAACTGTTCAGCACTGGGTAGGCAGCTCAGTGACAGGCTTGATCTACTTCTGAGGTGCTGAGGTAATGGGGCTGCTGTTTTGAAACAATAATTTGTAAATGGGGTCCCTGCTGTTGTTGAGGGATGGGTGCTAATGCAGGCCGCTGAATGATTATATTGTGACTGTTTTCATTTGTTAAAGCTGCAACACAGTGTACAACGTGGGACTTGAGCATAGCTGCTTTCGGCAAGGTGAGTGATGAACAGATGTAGCAGGCACTTTAGGGGTGCAGTTGTCACTGCAGTTAGTTAACTACACAAAATACAGTAAAAATCCTGTTTATATTTCAGGGGTGTTGTAGCTGGCCTAAGAGAGCAGATGGAAGCATCTGCCTCGAGGGCAGGTGAGGGAGCAGAGGTAAGGGAGCAGATGAGAGTAACTGTCCTAGCTGTGCTGTGTCTTTGGATGCTGCTTAGGCCTATGCTTTTCTTTTTGTTTCACAGGTGAGTCGCACAGGCTCAGAGGGGCTAAGCTGCACTCTAAAGAGCAGCACGAGAAGGGCGGGCTGTTTGTGAGCTGGATTGGAGCAGAACTGCCAAGTAGCACGAGGTGACTGCGAAGGGTATCCATCTTGCTTTGCAGGTGCCATGGCAGGCTCTCCATAGAAGCAGTTGAGGATTTGAGAAGAGGTTGCAGATCATCAAGGAGCAACACATGCAGGGACGGCTTGAAAACGGTATGGCTGCTTTCTCTTCTGTTTATCAGGTGTCCCAGGCAATGTGGGCTGTGATGTTAGTCTTTAGAATCGGAACATAGCAGGTGCTGATGGCGGTCTTCTTTGGTAGGCAAAGAGGTGCCCAAAGCCCTGTCCTGTGTAGCCTGAGCACACCTTGCTGAGGATGAGGTGTCCTTTCTACCAGTTCCCAAAACTGTGTTGAAGCTGAAATGCTGTGTCTGTGTTTTGGTTGGGGTTGCACCTTGGTGAGTGTAGGGATGGATTTTAAGTGGGTGCAGCGGAGGGCCTGGACCCAGTGTCCTGTAATGTGTTTTAACACATCAGCATAGCCTTTTGGTTCTCAGCTTACTTAAGTAAGTGATTTTTCCTGTGAGTGGAATGGAATTGAATTCTTTTTTGGCATGTAATCAGTTCTGCTCCTAGACTTTTCTTTCTATGTAAATAAAAGCTTGAGCTAATTCCAGATGAAAAAAAAAAAAAATCAGCTACTTGCTTGGTCATTTTGTCCTTTTAATATTCAAAGCTGTAGCAAAAGCATGGGGATTGTTGTGGAGGAATGGTTAAGTGAGGTAGGACACGTGGATGTTGAGCAGTTAGGAGGTCATGGGCTAGGGGAGGTACCGTACTCAACTCATATGAGCCTGGGCACGTGCGCAGCTGGTTGAGAACCAATCAGGCCCAAGGACACGATGCCCTTGTGTGGTTGGGAAAGTCCCTAAGGCGGGACGGTAGCTAAAAGAGGGAGGAACTAACTGACAAGATAGGAAAGTGTTAGCCAATCCTGAGCTTAGTTTTTGCAATATGTATGAGTTGATTATGTTCGAACTAGATAAAAGGCGACTGAGCTATCCATTAAAGTTGAAGTTCACTGTTCACTCATATTGAGCGTCTGTGTCTTCCTTCTGTCGACAACAAATAGCGCCCGAACAGGGACCGATCTGAACGGGATTTGGACACTGCTGGCGGTGATCCTGGGCCACGGTTGGACGGAATAAGGGAGGAACCGGTCCTGCAACGCAGCCCAGGAGGTGGAAGGGACAAGAATCCCCTCACCCGCGTCGGGAAGGTGAAAGGGACGTGGAGTCCCCGCACCCGGGAGAGCATCCCGCCGGTCACGCGTCGCCGAGGTCTGAAAGGTGAAAGGGACGAAAACTTGGAGTCCCCGCACCCACAGCTCGGAAGGTGGAAGGGAGTCCCCGCACCCGGGATGAGCCTATAAAGGGTCCCGCCGGAGAAGCGCCGCCGAGGTCTTTGCAAAGGCTGCAACCAACGTATATAAAGGTATGGAGAGACAAGCGGCGTATGCTTTGCTCGAATGCTTTTTAGAAAAGTGGATCACTTCAGATATAGACTGCAAAAAGGATTTACCAGGATTATTAGCATATGGAGTAATGCAGGGTTGTTTTATCAATCCTGATACAGTTTTTCAACAAACAGAGTGGCGTAAATTTGGGGACAAATTGTTTGATGAAGTTATTAATGAAAATAAGGCTGCTAAAAAATTATTGAAGCCTTGGAGAGCAGTCACTAACGCCTTAGTTATACATCAGGCTGAGCAGAGAGTCGCTACTGCTGCTACAGAGCGACTGGGATTGCCAGGAAGTGTTGGAGCTGGGGATTGCCCACTGCCGCCTTCAGTGAGAACGATAACGCTGCCTCAGGGGGCTACGGGGCAGTGGGAGCCTCCCCCCCCCTCAGTCACCGCCACGAGCAGTGCTGCGCTCGGAGTTCCGCGGAATCGAATGGCAGCTGACCCTCACCGTGTGGCGAGTCGGCACAGAGCAGAGGGACGGACATCAGGACCCTGCAGCCTGTCTGATGTAACCATGGAAGCAGCGGCGGCTGTACTGCTTCTCTCTGGCATTCTTTTTATAAGAGGTTTACCTTGCAATGAAAAAGGGATACTAACTGGAGTGTTAATAATTGTATGTGTTATTCTTAAATGTCCAGGTATTTTGTGTTGAAAGTATTTGTGTAAGGGTAAGGTTTTAAAACAAAGTGTTGCAAGTCACTTCACGAGGAACACAATGAGAGGCAATACTTGTTTGTTTGCTTATCATTCTAAATTATATTCATGTGGTATGATTGAGGTTGTGGTATGATTGAGAGTGAGATGTGCCAGAGGCCTCTGGGTGTGTGAGTGTACTGTGTACTGTGTTAGTGAGAGCGCATTTATTGCCATAGTGCAGGCTGAAATCATAGGAAATTAGTACTGGTCGAGCAAAATCATGTTTCACAAGTATGGAGTCATTGTGCGAAGTAGCCACTTGGAGAAACTTAAGGGAACGTACTGTTTAAAACTTTTTGATCGTAATGAGTCAATTCACAAATCCATTACTTTCTTGAAAGAGCACATGAGAAAGAGTCAATATGGTATCAATCCTTTCAATCAATGGTTCACTGATTTGTTTGAAACAATGCATAGATGGTTACTGGGATTAGTCAAAGAGGGATTAAGGATTTTGTTCACTGTGGTGTCAATCATCATTGCATGTAGTATTGTGATAAATGTGGTTAAAGAGTTACTTGCAAAAATGTTATAAAATGTTATAGAGATTTTGAAGTGGTGCCAGAAACAGGTACCCAGTGGATCACTGCAAAGTGGACTGAAGCAGCTTTAGAATCTGCACACGCCGAAGACGACCAGGAAGAGGTTCCTGATAATCATTCTGACAATGACGTGGGCTGTGACACCTCGACGACTATCAAGAACAGCCTTTGATCACCATCAAGTGATTAGGTTTAAGTGTGTTACTACTAAGTTGTGTTACTTACCATTAATTGTGTTACCATTAAGTGCTTACAGTAATTGTAGTGTTATTAGGGTTAAGTTGTATAGTTGTGTTATGTTATGTACCCTTTCAGAACATGCTTGTTTGGGGTCCCGATAGGGGATCCAAAGGAACTGAGTGAAATGTTAGCACCATACTCTGCCCGTATTACTCTGCTTAATGGATCTTTTTCTGACTGTAGGAACTGCACACGCTTTGGCTAGCATAAATAAGCTTGCTTGTTGGGCTGTTAAACAGTCAAATGTAACCACACAAGTTCTTTCTGAAATGTCGCAAGACACGGAAAGCCTAAGGCACGCTGTGCTGCAAAATAGGGCCGCTATTGATTTCTTGTTCTTGGCTCAGGGACATGGGTGTGAAGATGTAGAAGGAATGTGTTGCTTTAATCTTTCCGACCATGGTCAGTCAATTCACGACCAGTTGAAATGGTTAAGGGATCATACACAAAAAATTGTAGTACAAGATAGTTGGTTTGAAGGTTGGCTTAAATCTGTTTTTGGGAACATGGGTGGATGGGTTTTGTTAGTTAAAGAGGGACTTTGCTTTCTACTTATAATTATATTGATTATAATTGCTGCATATGTAACCTTTAACTGCCTAACTAAGAAACTAGAGCAACTCACAGAGAAGGTATTTGTAGCACAAAATAAAAACGGGGGAATTGTGGAGGAATGGTTAAGTGAGGTAGGACACGTGGATGTTGAGCAGTTAGGAGGTCATGGGCTAGGGGAGGTACCGTACTCAACTCATATGAGCCTGGGCACGTGCGCAGCCGGTTGAGAACCAATCAGGCCCAAGGACACGATGCCCTTGTGTGGTTGGGAAAGTCCCTAAGGCGGGACGGTAGCTAAAAGAGGGAGGAACTAACTGACAAGATAGGAAAGTGTTAGCCAATCCTGAGCTTAGTTTTTGCAATATGTATGAGTTGATTATGTTCAAACTAGATAAAAGGCGACTGAGCTATCCATTAAAGTTGAAGTTCACTGTTCACTCATATTGAGCGTCTGTGTCTTCCTTCCGTCGACAACAGATTGTAGCTTCTAGAAACACCCCAGTTCTCATGTCTGCACTCTGCATGCTGTTGAGCTAAGCCATATAAATAAGGTAATAAAACCACAGCTGCTGTTCCTCTTCTTTCTGCTTTTTTTGTGCTTTCCCCCTGCACTTTCCCATGTGATTGGCTTCAGGTTCCAGGTGGGACCTAATGGTAACTGAGTTGCAGGTGTGCCATCAGAGAGCTGCTTCTGCCTGGGCTGCTCTTTGGGGTAAGTGCTTTGTTTTTCCTTCAGTCAGTTGCAGGGTTCTTTAGGTGGGTCAGAGTCTATGGACTGATGCATTTTCAAGTAGAAACCGGTACGCATATCTTTTCGAGGTGGCAACTGGTAGGATCTGTCATAGTAAAGCAATCTAAGTAGTAGGTGCCTGTATTGCACGCAGCTCTTCCTCAGGTGAGTAGTTATTACAGCAGTTTTACGGATAGTATGGCGATGTTATTTTGTGTGTTTGCTTTGTGTTTCTGGGTCCCTTATGATTTTTGCAGAATTACAGGGCTTTTTGTGAGTCTTTGCCTATATGTCAAATCTTATCAAAGTCACAACCTTGGTGGCAAAGTGATGGAGCAGGGTTTAGGAGAAATGTATCATGGAGGCTCCCTGTGTGAGCATGTATCTGAAAATGGCAGCATTGGGCATATAAGCAGTGGCCTTTCTCAGGGTTAGGGGCGGTTTGTTATATTTCTGGAGCTTTTGCCTGTGTGTTTGCTGTCTGTCGAGTCTTTAGACCATAAAGCCTTCTAGGCTTTATGTGCATGGAATTCACATATTTGAGGTATGTTTATGAGGGGTTGCCAGGTACGTTGTTTTTGGGAAACCGTGGGGTACGGTTTCTTGACCACATAAGTGCAGTACTGCCAAGAGACTGAGCAGGGTCACCTTCTTCATCACTGAAGA
This sequence comes from Aythya marila, assembly GCF_965140915.1. Taxonomy (NCBI): domain Eukaryota; kingdom Metazoa; phylum Chordata; class Aves; order Anseriformes; family Anatidae; genus Aythya; species Aythya marila. Next base: position 77,028,767 of record NC_139045.1, read on the forward strand.
ATAAGTCTGTTCGGGCACATTTCAGCGTGGTGCTGACCGGGCACATTTCTCAGTTGGAGCTACTGAGCAGGTGAGTTAAAGGAACCAGGAACAGAGAGGTATTGCACAATGATATGTTGCATTAGTAGTAGTGAGCGTTGTGCAGGAGGTGGGTATTAGCTCTGGCATGCTAGTGAATGCTGGTTCTCTGTTTTTGCAAGTGATGATGAACCTGTTTGACGTAATTCCATTTGAAAAAGTTCCAGTTACTTGACTGGTTGTGTTGTCCTTTTAATATTAAAAGCTGCAGCAAAAGCATGGGGATTGTTGCTTCTAGAAACACCCCAGGTCTCTTGTCCTCCGCATGTTGTTCAGGTAAAGCAGATTTAAAAAAAAAAAAAAAAAAAAGAAAATGAAAATCTGCTGCTCCTGCTCTGCTCCTACTTCCTTGTGCTTTGTCCCTCCCCTTTACAATGTGATTGGGTTTGGGTGCTGGGCAGGGCCAAATGGTATATTATCCCCAGGCATGGCATCAGAGAGCTCCTTCTGCCTAGGCTGCTCTTTGGGGTAAGTGCATTGTTTTCCTTCAGTCAGCTGCAGGGTTCTCTAGGCAGGCTGGAGTCTATGGATTTCTGGATTTATAAGTCCTTGGAATTCACTTAACAGAGGGATATTTAGTAGAGGTTGCTGGCTCACTGTTCTTTGCGATGGTGGGATACGCTTCTGTTTTTTGAGCTATATTTTAATCTCTAGATGTACAAACCTACTTGTGTAATTTTCCAGGGGACTAAAACCAGCTTCATTTCATGCTACATGTGGCTTGGCAGTTTAGATACAGCGTTACCAAGAGCCTGAGCAGGGTTCTATCAGAGTCTGCTCTTTCCTCTGCAAAGGGTAAGTCTGTGATTACCTCTGCAGGGGCTGCTGTGCGTGCACGTCTTTTTGGCATTTATGGATCTCAGATGTTTTTTTTTCGTGTGTGTATGTTCTAAGGTTTTGTTTTTTTTAGGGGCAAATAGTGTGTGTGCTGAGCGTGGTTGGCAGGAGGAGGTGGGGAGCTGCTCAGGACTGGTAGGTTTGGTTTCTCAGAGTGTGCGGCAGCCTTCGGGTGCGATGCGACTGATTGTTGAGTCTCTCCTGGGGTCTGCTGCAGAGCACCTGTTCTGACTTGCTGTTGCCATAGGGCTTCCCTCTGGGACTCACTTTTTCTTGTGCCTTGTGTTGTGTGTTTTGTTTTAGTGTTTGTGGCGTGCCTGTGTGTGTATGTGTTTGGTCTGGAGCTGTCCTGCCTGGCAGTTAGCAATGACAGCTAACGTGGCAGTGCATGGGTGTACTAATACATTGTCCGGACTGTTTAGGCAAAGACATCCAGTCTGCCTCTGGGCACGTGCTGAAGGGCAGCTGTCACAGTATATCTGTTTGCGCACAACTGCTTGTTTACCTCTATTCATTTAATAAATTGTAAAATTTAATTGCAATCCAATTTGGGACCCAGTCATGTATGACAACTGGGGGCTTGTCCGGGAGGGCTTTGGTTCCTGAATTCTTACTTTATCTAGGAGAGGCGCCCCACCATTTGGTGGCTGCTGTTCGAGTCAGGTCGGGACTAATGGCATCTTGAACCTGAATAAAGGTAAGCAAAGGTTTTGATTTTTTTTCAGTTCCCTTGCTGGCTGCAGCACTATATTTTGCCCGTAATTCTGCGTGTGAAGATCTGAATGAAGACAATGGAGTCATAAGCGTTTAAAGCGTATACTGTTCTGTTGGGTGGGTTTCGGTTGCCTGTGTGTGTAAGAGTGTGACTGAGACGGAATTCAGTTCCGAAGCGATTGTGGAGGTCTTCTAACCACGGTTCCAATCTCCTGCTAGGGACTTGGCCAGTGAAGGAACGAAGGGATTCCTATAGGATTTGTGGGTGGGTGATAGATCTTAAATCCTCCCTAAGACACTCTTATTAAGGTAACCAAGGGCTGTGGGAATTGCCACAGTAACATTCCTAGATGGGTCAGACAAAATCGAAGACCAGGGACCAGAAGAAAGGGAGCAAATTACCAGACATACCACCAGAAAGTCCATTAGGAATAACGGTTAGAAATTGGAATGAGAGGGGCCCCAGAAAAGGAAAAAGTAAATAAAAAACGGTCCAGTATTGTGTGATAGAATGGCCAAAGGAGCCTTTAACACCACATATCTTTCAGCCTGCTTTTGGATCCTTTGAAGACTGTATTTGTCAGGCCTTAAATACACATGTTAATTCGAGGGAACCTTTTTGCTGGGAAGAAAGTGATTATGCAGGATTATGGATCAGGAGGACTTCATGTCCTTTTCCAGCCTCAATATTTACACTAAAAGCAGATAAGAAATTTGAAGAAGAACAAGAACAGGAAAAAGGAAAAGATAATAAATGGGAGCCGTTGGATAACCTACCATCTCCATATCCTAACAATCCACCTCCGGCGGCTGTGGTATCTCCAGCAGTACCACCATTGCCCCAGCTTTCAACACCATCAGCACGAGAATGAGACCGACCACCGGCTGCATGCACAAGAAGTAGTACTGCCGTATCTGAGAGAGCTCCTCTATATCCCTTAAGGGAGGTAACTGGTGTATAACTGGGTTGGAGTTTTAACAGGGTTTTAATGGTTTCAGGGTTAGTGTTTTAGTGTTTTAGAGGTTTTTTTGTTTTTTGTTTTTGGTTTTTTTTTTTTTTTTTGGGATGGAGTGTTGCTATGTTTTTTAGGGTTAGGGTCCTAGGGTTTTATTTTTGGTCAGTTACTTAGGGTTAGTGTGTTAAGATCCTCTTTTTTTTTTTTTTTTTTTTTTTTTTTTTTTTTTTCAGGTTAGGTTCTCCAGGGTTAGGGTTTTGAGCATCCTAGTTTTTTGGGTTATGGTGTTGAGCATCCTAATGTTTTGTGTTAGGGCTTTGGGTTTTAAGCATCCTAATTTTTGGGTTAAAGTTTTGTGTGTCTTCATGTTTTCAGTTTGTGCTTAGAGCGTCCTAAAGTTTTGGGTTTTGGTTTGTGTTTTGAGCGTCCTAATGTTTAGAGTTACGGTTTTGAGCATCCTACTGTTTTGGCTTTGGGTTTTGTGCATCTTAATTTTGGGGTTAAGGCTTCAAGCGTTCTAATTTTGTTGTTTAGGGCTTTGAGAATCCTAATGTTTTGGGTTTGGGTTTTGAGCGTCTTAAGTGTTTGGGTTAGGGCTTTTAGACATAGTACTTCAGGGGTTTAGTGTGGTAAATAGCTTGGGTTATGCCTGTAGGGGTTTCAAAGTTTTTTAGTGTTACGGTTTGAGGCTTTTTTGAAAGGCCGGTAAGTGCTTGGGTTACAGTGAGTGCCGGTAAATGTATTTCTCGAACACTCGGCCTGTGATTGATCAAGCCAGCTGCCTGGGGAATGCTGGTAGGCGTAGTTTTCCGGCACCGGGCTTCCGGGAGGCCATGTTATTTACCCAGAGTATGCCGGGAGATGTAGTTCTCGAACTCTGGACTTCCGGGAGGCCATGTTGAGTGCCCAAAGCATGGTGGGAGGTGTAGTTTTTGGACTCTGAACGTCCGGGAGGCCATGTTTGGTTCCCAGAGCATACCGGGAAATGAAGTTCTCGGACTCTGGACTTCCGGGAGGCCATGTTGGGTGCCCAGAGCACACCGGGAAATGAAGTTCTCTGACTCTGGACTTCCGGGAGGCCATGTTGGGTGCCCAGAGCACACCGGGAAATGAAGTTCTCGGACTCTGGACTTCCGGGAGGCCATGTTGGGTGCCCAGAGCATACCGGGAAATGTAGTTCTCGGGAACTAGGGTTAGGGTTAGTGTTAGTGGTTAGGGTTAGGGTTAGAGGTTGGGTTAGGGTGAGGGTTAGAGGGTTAGGGTTAGATCCGTTAGGGTTAGGGTCATCAGGGTCAGGGTTTGGGTTAGGGCTGAGGGTTCTGGTTAGGGTTGGGGTTAGGGGTTGGGGTTAGGGTCTGTTAGGGTTAGGGTTGGGTTAGGGGTTAGGGTTAGGGGGGTTGGGGTTAGGGTTAGGGGTTAGTGTCTTAGGGTTAGAGGGTTAGGGTTAGGGTGGGCGCAGGCAGCCATTAGGGTTAGGGGTTAGGGTATTAGGGTTAGGGGTTAGGGTTAGATCCGTTAGGGTTAGTGGGTTAGGGTTAGAG